>NC_090874.1:18332838-18357838 GCF_036669935.1 Montipora foliosa | reverse complement strand
AATGGCCTACCTGGTAGGTACCTGGGTGCCACTGTTGGGCTTATAAACCGGCCTTCATTGGTCAGTGTGATATCCCACTCAATATGGGTAATAATCAATATAAATTCCTAGGAAAATGCCGAACTCCACAAAGTTAGAAGGTGGCGGGGCAACAAACAGGAAAGGAATTCCTGAAACGAGTGCTAGTTCTTTGGTCAAAAAATATCTCTGTTCCAAGGAAAAGCAAGCTAAAAAGACGTTTGCCCTTTCGTTTCTACAGTACTACATGTACATGACGTCTGGAGAATATGAGAGTCATATTTACTTCGATGTCCAGTTTCATTGAGGGAGATCAAACAAGAACGTAGCAAATCGAATTGATATGACCGTGCGAGACAAGGAAGACGTTCTTTGATTTTGTTAGTGACAGTACACCAACCGGGAAAGATAAACAAAAAACAGCCAACAAGCCAGGAAACACAGATAATTTAGGGCAGGATTTAAAGACGACCACAAACATATCAGTATCATGTAAAATCATGTAGATTTCGACTTCCTTAGAGAATATCGCCGAAAAATGAAGAAAGAGACAGAAAACCCGAAAACGAAAATACCGAAAGTGAATAACGTCACAAAATACTGAGATAGTCAAGAAATTCTATGATTTCTTGATTTAAGGACGTTCGCGCCCATTGCTACTGCGCATCCTTACAGCGCACGCAAATTCACATGCGGCGTCAGGCATCGAGCGCGCGCTAAGTACTAAAGTGAAGAATGCAAGAATTATTTTTCACAAATACCCTAATTTTTTTTCCGTTTGTTTGAATTTGTTCATGGGTATCCCGCAAAGCGAATACCAGAACCATGGATCTTTCTTCTGCATGCAAAAATAAGAGCTATGGAATCGAAATTGCAAAATACAAGAAATCTGTAGCTTTCTTCTTTGCAAACGCTGCTATCCACTTGACGTGAATTTTGTGGAAGACAGAAAAAGACGACGGGCGGCTCAGAAGTTTAGACCTAGTGCCTTAGACTAAGCACTCGAGAAACAGCCCTCTCAACACCAAGGTGTTACTCTTTAGAGAGCTCGATACGGAATCTCTTCATTCTATACGACCCACGCATCCTGACTATTCTTACTATTCTAAGGTATCAAACGAATGGGATTCGGGACAACTTCTCTTAAAAGTCTCATGTAAGTTTCATGGTCTGTTTTGCCTGTCGAGGTGGTCAAACTCTTACACTTGTAGTTTTGTACGGTTCGCTTACAGTGTCAAACAATGAGTGCATGCAAGAAAAAACGATACACTTTCACAATATCTATTCAGACTATAAATGAATTAGTTCATTTTGCGGCCATACACGTTTACAAAATTGGAGTTAAGTTCTTTAAGGTGTGGTCAATGTGACGTCATATCGATATGATCTCATGCAAGAGGCAATGTCGCAAAAGATCCACGAGGTGATCCGCGGGCGACGGTCTTGTCCCATTGCGGCAAATGAGGGCATTGATACTCTCCGTTAGTCCATAAACCATTTCATCCTGGCATGAATATTTATACCTCCTTTATTAGAAAGACCATTGCACAGCACGCATAAGCTACAACCTGCTACTATCAACTCGCCCAATGAACATTTCTTCTTGGCTCTGTGTACCGCGGGGAAAGTGTGTCATTAGTGACTTTGGCAATGCTATCTTAGGATTTTCTTTTTCTTTTTCCACTTTATTTTTACTTTATTTTTGTTTTGCTTTTTTTGTTTTTTGTTTTAGCTTTCATCTCTCGGAGATACTAGCCTATTTTGGCTACTCTTAAATTCGAGATAAAATGAAGTTTGATGCATGTATGCTTAAAAGACTGTTTCGGAGCCAACATGCATAGTGCCAAAGTTTCAATGGACCGCCCATTTTCATGATTAATGTTAATTATAAGCAATTGAGGCGATTAAAGATTACATAGCTTTAAGACAAAACCCTGTTGCCACCCACTGCACTAACAACTCAACAATGCCAACAGGAGGGTGTTTTTCTCTACTGTTCTCAAGACGCCTTTCCGAAAAAACTGAAGTATCGGTCTTCAATCGGAAATAAAATACTGTCGGAAACGGCTATCATAACATACAAGTACTGCTAAGAAGTTTTCTTTTGAGTGGTCTCTAAAGAAGTCTCAAAAGCTCGATTCTTCACAGGAAAAATAAACACTGCTGCGCCGTTTAAGTGTTGCTATAACCCTTTTGTGAAAATGAAATACACAAACGTTTTCATGTTGTAATACGTGTCAACTTTTTTAACCTTTGGGCTAGCGTGTGAATCGGCACAGACAACAAAATACGCTGAGGCTAAGGTTAAGCAATCAAAAAGCCAACTGAGGTGTTTGACACATGTAACTAGCGAATTACAATGGAGATATCCACTTGTGCAAGAGAGTAAACAACAGCCAATACAACAAGCACTCTTCTTGATGCCACGTTTATTTTGGATTTGTAATGCTGGTTTCTTGTTTATCATGCAGTGGTAAGAGTGGTAATAAGGCACTCGAAATGTTTCCATTTGCGAAAGGTCTGTTTGAGTGTTAGGTGGTTTCGATACGAACTGATGCTGATCCAGATTCTTAAACATCTTCTTTCCTGAGTTATCGTGCCAGATAAAGATAAAAACAAAAGGCTTAAATTTGTTTTTCCCAAGAGTATTGGGCTCCGACTCAGAGGCGTAATATGGAAAGGTTGAAAAATAATCTTTCTTTAGAGCATGATATAGTGCTTCATCCTGTTTAAGATAACTTGGTATTGAGTGTTTTTCTGAAAGCATCCACTCAAAGCAAATGAGTTGGTTAAAAACTCTCACCAGCAATGACAGTAGGATCAGAAATAGAAATCTCTGAAATCGGTCTACTACACACGCAACTGACGTCAATCAAGAGCTGGTTCTCTATTCTAGTGCTTGACGCCCCCACCAGATGACTAAGATCCAACTGACAAACCGTTTAATATCTATCAGCTATTGTGTAAACGCAAAACAAAAACTTCGTCATTTCTTAAGAGGCTTTTGCTATTAAAAGACTTTGCAATAAGCTGTTATCCAGTATCCTCGGTTTTGGTCTTATTCAGGACACACGCAACTATTGTGGGAAGGTTTTCAATAATGCGCCTATCTGATGGAATGCATGTTGGAAGAAACAAGTCACGCCATAAAACGCTATATTGTACATAACTTAATTTGGCGTTCCTTCGCTTGCGTGCAGTCGTTTGTTTTGATTGTTGTTCACGTCGCAACATTGAAAGCACGCAATGTAAATCGTGATCGTCTTCATGATATACTCACGAATACCCTTGAGTAGCTCACGCACATCTGCGACCTACAATTAACAATCACTAACGGTTAAAATAAAACTATCTCATATATTTTGGCCTAAAATCAGTATTCCATCCAATACATTTCTACACCATGCTGGACTTGAGATGCGCAAGCAAAAGATTATCATCGCTTCAAAAGTGAGGTCAAGAATCGCTTGACCTGCGATTGCGGGAACGGCAAATACACGCTGTAGTGACAAAAGAACGAGAACTGGAACGAAAGTTTATACCGGACCATTTTAATGACTGCTTCTTCGTTTAACTACACAAAAAAATACTTAAAGGCCAGTGACACGTGAACGCTTTTCACCTACTTTTGTTTCTAGTTATCTAGAAAATCTCCCCTAGAATTGACCCCTGTACCATAAAGCAAGGTCTTGATAGTGTTACTACGTACGCAGCAATTTTCATATCCGAAAGAGTTACAAAAAGAAACAGTGCGTTCCATGAGCGAGTAGTGTCCTGCATTTCTCATTTCTCTTTAATGAAAATAACCAGGAAGCAAGGTCTTGAAACACCGAAAAATGTTCACTCAGCTAAGCGAGCTGAACATTCCGCATTGCCATTACTGCCTTGAATCATTTTAATGAAATATCCGTCATTTTGTCACGGTGTGTTGATTGAAATCTCAGATTAGTAGGGTTACGATACCTCTCACAACGACGTCACATTTAAAGGTGCAATCAAAGCACAACAAATACTCTCATTCCAGTACGATAGCTTGATTGTTATAGTCGACAAGTCCATGACAAAGATTGCTCTTGATTTTAAAACTTACGCCGAAAGTAATCAACTCGAACGTGATAGAGAGAGGTGGTATTACCGCACATTGATATCGCACCTTAATTAAACCCTCAGTCAATAAGCCATGGATTCTCTTTCTGGATAGAGCGTTTTGAAAACGGGGAACGGAGAGGTAATACAAACGAAATGTGCGATCTATAATAATAATAATAATTATTATTATTATTATTATTATTATTATTACTATTATTACTATTATTATTATTATTTTGACCACCACGTTAAACAATGAAATAGGCGTAAGAAATTGGAAAACCATTCTTTAACTTAGAAAAGGATTTGTCAAAGTTAAATGTCTAATTATCCCCGCAGGCACAACCAAAAATGTACATTGTAAACCGATTAGCAAACGGGATATCCTGTTTGAGTAAATTTGCAATTTGATGTCTTTTGTCACTGGCTAATTGAAAAACTCTGATTTTCAGTTTGAGTGAGTTTAATGATGAAGCACGGCGATTCTGACAAGAGATGTACCCTAAGTTATTTTTTGAAAGTCAGATAACCGACAACAAGAAATTAAATTTGCCTTAAACTATTTTTCTTCCTTTTTGGTCAGTTGCTTTTTGTGAGAAAGGTTCATCTGTAAAGCCTCTCGTCATAATCTTCGAGATCTTTTAATTCTCATGATTTCTATTTAGCACAAGGTCTTAAAACGATTTTACTGGAAAAATTACAATTTCCCTCATTCTGATTCAAATGCAAACTGACTTGTATACTTAAAAGCAAATGACTAAACAATTACCACAGGAAAGTAACATGGCTTTTGCCCGGCATATTGTTTATTTGAGGTCCTAGATTCTACTGAAAACACAAATAAAAAAACATCACGAAGACGAGGTGGATATCGATGAATTAAAACCGAGACGAAGTCGAGAGTTTTATTCATCGATATTCACCAAGCGTGAGGTGAATAATTGTTTGAGTATAATTACAAAGGCGATTACTTGAAAAATATGCATTTCTTAAATCAATTAAATTCTTCGTCTGTCACCTCAAGTAAACGGCTTGCGGCCATTTTAAAAAAAAAACGTTAAGGTGATAATCGCGTAATAATCAAGTGCAACCAATCAGCGCAGAGAATTTTCAATAATCACCTACGTAATTATACTAACAGATATTATTAAATTCTCAACCTCGGTTAATGCATTTTACGTGCTCTGATTGGTTTCTTCTTCTCGGTTATCAGCTCATATACTTTAATTCGTTTGACCTTATACGGCAAACGATTGTGCTAAGCGTTGCTAAGCTAAAATTATTTTCTCCGGAAAGCGAAATTTCTTTCCGAATAAAGCAAAACGAAAAAGTGGAAAAGGAAAGTTTCGTTTTGTGGAAAGTTTCGATCAATTCCGACGTTTAGAGGTACGCGAAAAGGTAAGAAATGTTTTTGTGTTGAGTCTGCGTCTGTCTGGATAATTATTAATCATTCCATGAGCGCGCGTTGGATATGAGATGATAGATAGCGCCAACGAGGCGCGTAGCGCCGAGTTGGCTATAATCATCTCATATCCAACACGCGCGAGTGGAATAATTGTTTTATTAAAAAATGCCCCCAAAATACAGAAAACTAGACTACAATAAAAATAAAAAGACCCAAAAAATCACGCGTATGCTTGCCGTGTTTGTAGATCATGGTATAATGGCTCATAACTCATGATGGCTTAGCCAATCAAAACTCTCGAATTGCATTATCCAATGATCCAGTTTTTAATAACAACAATTATTCCATTCGCGCTTGTTCGATATGAGACTGGTTATAGCCAACTCGGCGCTACGCGCCTTGTTGGCCATTTACCATCTCATATCCAGAGCGCGCTCATGGAATAATGGTTAATTGTTATATAGCTGAGTTTTTTCCCCCAGCAGCGCGCGCTCTCATTCATTACATGAGGTCTCATGACATCTAACAATAAAACTGTTTCCCGCCAAAAGTCTCTGAGCGGGCAACAGTGCAAAATCTATGACGTCAGAGGGTAACAGTGCACTGTTACCCGCGAATGTTGACCGACGACCGCTGTTGCTGTTGCACGTTTTTCTTTTTGTGCTATATAACAAATCACTTACTGACTGGTCCCTAGGGAAACAGTTCATTTTGTTAAAAGCACTATTTTCTTGATAAGACGTTCAGGCTGAAATTAACCAAAATTTTAAGAACATATCCAGGCTGAGAGTCTTTATTTTGCCCATACGTTGTTTTTTTTTTTTTCTTTATTCTTTTCTTTTATTTGTTTGTTTCTTTGTTATTTTTTTGTTTTTGTGAGTAGTATTGCTGGTTTTCACTCACGTGATCAACAGCCATGTTTTTCAACGAAAACAAAAGGAAGCGTTTGCATAATAATAGAGTTAAATTCCCGGAGGATTTGGTCGGGGCACCAACATGGCCGCCTTTTCTTTCTTTAGGGGCACCAACATGGCGGTCGTGACGTCATGTGAAAGCCGAGATTACTTAAACTAAATAAAGGTAAAAGAACTGTAAAACTGTAACAGGACAATGAACAGTTTTTGACATATGAACTTTTCAAACATCATAAGAACGCTTTCAGGCAAAGAGGAATTTTCAGCCTCAAACCCAAAATTAGATGTTCTTATAAAAAAAGAGTGCAAGGCCAAATTCTACACATTTCTTAAAAAGACACCCAAAGAGTGACATTTATTCATACATCACACCAGAACTCCTGGATAAAACTTCCAAAATATGGAATGGAAACACGCAAACGGCAAGTAAACAAATTTCCGCCACTCGTGCTATTGAATTGTATCCTCTGAATCAGATAGGTCAACAACAATTGTTCGGGATATTCTCAGCAAATCATAAGCACAATGGCAAAATGTGGTTTTCACCACTGACCATTTTCCCTCTCACCCTGAATTATTTTTCGTCTCTATGTCCCAATTGTACTGTGTATGTATGTGTAAGTTTTCCACATATTTTTAGGAAAATGGACACCTCAGTGAATTCAGGAAGACGGTTTCAAGACAGGCATGGATGGAAAAACACAGTCAACCCTAAAGGATATTAAATTCCGAATGAGGCTTAATGATTTCGCGTAATGTGAATAGTGAAATAACGTGTCTTTGTACCAATTGCGCGATGATAAATTTACTCTAATAACAAAGCCCTATGCATAAAATCAGGAGCGGCGGTTTTGATCGTCCTTTTGATGGAACATAAAATTACAACTTGAATTTTGTAACCTTTAAAAATTTTATTGTCATGCGTTGTATTTGAGATCTTTCATAATGCAGACCAAGGGAATATTGGTGTCCCTGCCCGTGCAATTCGGTTTTGGTGTCCACGAAAATTCTGTAAACTACAAACACAAATAACTATTGCATTGAAAGGATGCAAAAAGTCCAATGAAGTTAAGGACGTTCACGCCAAAATCTTTATACGGTGAAATTTTCTTCATTTCTCTCCTAGAGTAAGGTCATAAAGTACTTACTCCAAAAATAAAAATAAAAATTGGCGGTCACCGACTATGGCAGTGGAAAAATGCCTTAAGGTGATTCCTTAGTAATAGAAGTTGTCGTAAGATTTTTTTAAAACTTTTCTCGATTGTTCCCTATATTATGGTGATTCGAAATGTGCAATCAAAAAAGTAGGTCACCAGGCTCGTTTGAGAGACATAACTTGCTCAAGTTACTCATTTAAGCATTGCGCCTTCATCTATCAAGGACAAGTTTATTCCATCGGTTCAGGCTACGTTTTGCAGGAACAGGAAGCACAGCTTTGACGTAATTCTTGAAATAACAAAACAGGTGAATTGTGTTGCTCAAAAGGAATAATTTAATGTTTGTTTTATGGCACAGGCACAAGTCTTAAAAAGGCACTGACTACGAATGTTCTTCGGGTGCGTGATCTCGAGGAGACAATTTTGTGTCCACGAGTGATGGCTACGAATACTATCTTTCCTGTAACTTTTTTTTCAGACGTAAATTTTTTGTAATTTTTTTACAGCGCAAAGAAGATCAGTAAGAGAATAAAATTATGCCAAAAAAAAGATAGGTCACCAACCTCGTTTAGGAGAAAACAGAAAGCAAATCAAGCTCGACCCCTCGACAACACGTCTCCCCGATAGCGCGGTTTCACTTTCACTGTCAAACTTAAATGTTCTTTAGCATCATCAAGGCTATCACTCGACTTTTTGTTTTGTGAGAGTTGAAAAAGTTTCTTGTTTTGCTCTTTACTGCTGTGCTCTGAAAACGGCCATTCTTCTTTATAGCGAGCTTTCCCTCGCGAAAGGTCGCCATTTTGAAATGTTTTTGGCCACGTTCGATATATCAATATTCACACATGGGTACGAGTCTTTATGGTTTAATTTAAACATTTTTTTGTTTAGAATATCCGTTGAGACTTGTGAGACAAAGAGCCATGAAATTTGACCATAAAGCCTCTTAGCCATGCCTGAATACGAACGGGGCTTACGCTGTGTTATGCGCAGAACAGGATGCGCAGTGCAATACTAGGGAATCACCTTAATTTCGATAAATCGGTCATAATAACGAGATGTAGCGTCATCTGCTCATCCATCGAAAATCATAAGAATATACTGTTACAGTGAAGGTTTCCGTGCATAGGTTTTTAGGAGTGGGATTTTTAGATAATTGCAGGCCACTGGGGATGTCGTAAACAGTAGAGTCCTTCCTCGACGAGGGTTTTCGTATGTAAGCTCTACCCGTTGCAACCACTTCCGGAATTCGATGGCATGGCACAACAAAAGAAAAAAAAAAGATAACTTCTTACGGTGGGATTTTTTTCATTTTATTATATTTTGTAGATAGTAAGTAAAGTACGTGATTCATGATTAAAAACATAGGGGCCACCAATGATCTAAACGAGTAAAATCGATGTGATGTTGCAAAGCTGTTGGAAAATTTTGGTTTGTCACGTTTTTGCGTGACCTGTCGGGGAAGGACTGGAACCCAAGAAAGTATCCATCTTTGAAAGGACGAAAGGTTTTTATTAAAAAAAAAAACTTTCTCGAGCATAGCAACGAAGTTTCAAGCAGACGCCATCATCATTTGGTTAGTGTTTTGTATAATATCTCTCCATTGCCGTCATGCTTATCTTCTGGAGTGTGGTTTTTGTGAAATTTAATCGGTGGCTGTTTCCACGCGGGTCCGCACTATTCAAGCGGACGAGGACGAAAATACAGTTCTGCTCTATTTTCACGAAAGTAAAGGAAAACAACCTCAAAAACATGCACTCGTTTTGAACTTAAATTCGTAGGGTAAAAAAATACAGCCACATTAAATTTACGCAACTATTCGTCCACGAGTTTTCTAAACTGTCAGCCACTACACTATTCTAGAGCTTTTTCCACCCTCCCGCTCACTTTAGCGTTTCATGATGATTCGGAAATAAATGTGCCATTCTTTTGCCGGCCTGGAATCTTTTCCCCGGCGTTTTTTGTCGCCATGTTATTTTCACTAATGCTTGAAAAGTATTTATGAAAGTCAAGTAGACTAGTGCACGACTGAACAAACAACGCGAATATCAGACGTGCAGTGGTCTACTTGACTTTCATAAATATTTTAAAATCAATTTTGACTGATCACGATCTTCTCTGATCCACCACTGTGCAAGACTTATCGTCCACGGTTTTTGCAAAGGTTTTAAAACCTCAACTTCACTAATGCTCGAAGTAATGCGTGACATGTTACAGTCGCGTTACCTTCGAAGTAACGTTGCACACAAAATGTAACAGTTAGCGCGAACGTCCTTAAGTTGGTCAAATAAAAAAGAACTGTGACTTTAACAAAAAAAAACATAGCAGGTAGGGAGGGGAAGTGGATACCACATACTTTTCAAGTGGAAACTCGTGTAATTGACCCTTCAGTGTTCCCTGAACTTAGCGGAATTGATCGTTTTCTTTGAATTGTTTTCCATATCACTCAAGTGCTAGTTCCCAAGTACATTCAGTATATTCGGTTTTGATTTCTCCCGGAAAAACATTTTTTGATTGCCTGACTTTGAAGTGTATGATTAATTTTCGCATGAGCTGCGAACACCCAAAAGATCTAACACTGAAAAGTAGGATTTCACGTCCAGAGACTTGCCAATTTTCGAGAAGCGTCAAGAAGGGTTCTCTTAATATTCTCTTTCCTTTTAACTTCAATTGTCTAGAAGTTCATGAAAAAACAGAAGTGGTAGTGTGATTCTTACTCTGCTTCTCAAGTAAACATAAGCCCCTATGAAACCCTTAACTTAAGAAGAACACCAACGCTAACATCAATGCTGACAATTATTTGCAATGCTGGACACAATTTAAGTGTTACCATTAGCACGCCTGGCCACAAACTGAATGTTCCCCCTTTTGCGGTCATCAAACTATTTGAAGTATTTAAAAAAATTAAATTTACGTTAAAAGATTGTCCGCGATGCATTTTAGGATCATTTAGAATATAAATAACCTGTCCCTCTTTTTCAACAAAAGAATACTTTTAGAAAAAGCAGCATCAAATGTGTCTTTAGTTCCTGGCAAGGATAAGGAGGGAATAGTTTATTTACTGATCAGCAACGAGAATGTAAAAAGCAGATTACGGTAGGAAAGAATGCTGCCACGCGATCTTTCTGTCTGAAATAGTTACAGTTCTAAAGACCACAAATGTGAAAACTGTCTCGTGAGAAACTGAATGGAAAGAAACACATTTCGAGAAACATTCACTATCCATTTATCGTGTGGCAAGCTCCTTTTCTTGGTTTTCAAATAATTTGAAAAATAATAACCAAACATGCAGCAATCTTGACATATATGTACACAAAGGAATGAAAAGAATTTAGATTGGAACATTCTGCAGGTCATGGAAAGCCAAGGGCTTTAGCGTGCAGTTCTTCCCTGGGCCAATTTAAGATAAAAGAAGGATGCAATTGTTTGATATGTTGACTAACTATCCTTTTCTTTTGTAAAATATAAAACGATAGGAAAGAAAGAGGTTTCGTGATAACTAATTGATTGTACAAGGGATTAATAACTCAAAAAGGAAACTGTCACGAGCAGTTACAAACGTCAGAGGCTAATTTCGTTTAAACAGACCAATACTGCAGCGCTCAGGTCCGGTGTGGCGACAGCATTGACGTCATGGGCTGCTGGAAAGAAAACGCGAGTGCCTCGAGTCACGGAAACCTGTTTTTTTCACTTGGAATTTATCATCAGGTTGTAACATCACCAGGCAACACATTTTCAGCCACTCGCAACGACGGACAATGCAGCAATGCTGACTATCTTAAGATAACATGCCCCGGTGCTGGACAGCTGTTGGTGCAAATGCCACGAAGGAGAAGCTGACTTCCAACATGTTCCAAAGAGGAAGTTGTTGTTTTGCGCATAACCGTAACGATGTTCTTTAATTTCAAAACACCAAATGATTTATTACAAATGTAGCTAATTGAGGGAAGATACTTCGCTTAATCAGATTGTTCCTCTGGTTTGAAAGTGCATGCCCTTGTAAACAAAATATCGTGCACTCCCTGTACTGCTTGCTAATAACAGCTGATTACAGTTGCGGTTTGGCAGAATGAAATGACAATTTTAGATAGCAGCTTATCATTTAAATGACCTAAGCAATGACACATTTCCTACTGGCTGTTTCGACTTGTCCAAAGATGGAGACGGAAAATGAGGAATTCGTTGGCATAAATGCTGCTATAATCTTTGAACGGTAGCTGTTATTTGGAGATAATATTAAATACAGTTGTAATTTATTACGACAAACATATACCGTGATCTCTTAAAAACATTTCATGTGTAGCAACATTCCCACATCCTTGGTGCTTTGTGGTCCATATTTCCTCCAAAAGAAACACATTTTGTTGCCAATATTAACAGGACAAAAGTATTAGTTCGCTTTATTACTTCCGGAAACGAGTGGTCTACATATTATTAATGTCCCGTCATTAAAATTGTTCTCGTTCCTACGTTTCATCAGTTGTAACGGGACTGCATGTTTTTTTTTAAGATATATGTCACTAGTTGAAGAATATACTATGTGCAATTTGACTGCTGACGTATTTTTCTGAACTGACGTATCAAAAATTCAGTCTCATCAATAATTCGAAGACACGGGAGCAAATACAAGTACAAGTGTAGGGATAAAAGCTCACACAACGGATACACAATAGTTTAAGAGGAATCATGTGGTTATGCTTTCCTAATAAAAGCAGCCACGGTTGATTAAGTGAGTGATGCTGCTCAGAGCCAGTCAGCATATTTGTAATTCCAGCCTAATTCAGTCAGAACTAACGACTAAAATCTCACTTTGCCTTCATTAGATGAAGGGACAATACAATGAAGTCTAAGATATGCTTTCAGTGGTGTTAACCATGATGCGTTTTGGCAGCTCCCACCCTTTCAATACAATTTCCTATTTTATTTATAGATACTGTTAGCCATGGTATATTGTTCAAACCTTCGGCAAAGGACTTGAAATCTAAGTGTGAGAATTGCAAAGCTTTGAAGCAAACCTATTACGTGAAAATTCAAGTGACACTGCAGAGCTCCATTTAATATACAATTGGTGATTCTCGTCATTCGGCGTGAGCAATTTTGAAGCGGAAATTTCCTACAACAATTTCCACCAAACGGTGCACGTGAGGCCGATAGGATGCACGGTTCACCGGTGCATAGTCCCACAAATCTGCATATGCAGTTCAAGGTTTGCACTGTCTTGACCAAAAACACACACCAAAGTCCAAATATTAAGACATTTCATCAAGAAACTTGACACCAGACTTGATAATTGAACTACCATCGATCAATTCTATGTAAGTAAAGAAATCCAATTTATAAATGGATCAAAGGAATTCACTTGAAAGGAATAAAACTGATACCAACGAAAACTACATCCGCGAAGAAAAATTCTGTAGTTTATGGTTATATTTGTAATACTACGAACGCTTATAAATTGTTTTTTTTTTTAATGTTGATCCAAAGCCAAGACAAAAGAGGAAACAACTGCACAACACAAACCCGAAACAAAACAAAAGATCACTGAGCTGTGTTGACAATTCTTGAATGGTAAAAAAAATGTTAATAGTGGTGACTCTTGCAAGGTAAACAGCCATTACACATCCGCAAACAGGCTCGCTTTATGCCTTTTGAACTATTCCTCTTGATGACTTGTTGTAGGCATTGCCCTATGACATTTAAGCGACTGACCGCGAATACAACTGATCGCTCACAGCAGAGTACTTACAGTAATCCCTCATTTAAATTTGTCGGGATGTTTTGTTTTGCTTACATTAGTATTTTCAAACCAAAACTCGGGCCAAAATTGGACAATAACCAAGGGACCTAATCAGAAATCGATAAAGCTCCCACAAATGGCTACAAATTCAACACGTAAATTTCTGTTTAAAAGACGAGAAGTGAAGCGAATGTTAAATCTTCCCTGCAACTATCCAAAAACATTGAAAAATGACTGATCGTATTCCTTTCTCCATAATTGAAAATTTCACAACCATGAGAATAAAGCTCTCGACGGTTTTTTTAACGACGTTCATTCGATTATAGCATCCAGGCATATATATCACACAAGTAGTGCCGTCCTCAAGTAAGTAACCTTTGTTACCGTGCGAATTTGTTAGCACACTGAACAACGACCGGTTCAGAAAAAAAGACCCTCATTGAGTAAAACGTTTACTCGTCCGAAAAGGTTCGTTCAAATGAAAGAATCAATCTGCCTAAAATTCACATTAATTGTAGTGATTGTTATCCTACACTTAAATATTAAGCCGCGGCATGGGAAAGCAAACATCCAACATTATTTGAGAACGAATTTCCTAACTTAGTAAGGGAAGCAAAACTTGACAATCATTAAAAATCACCTTCTTATTTACTACGCTACTGCTGTCAGTAAAAGAACCGACATCGTGAAGATCGCAGTTTCAAGTTTGTTTTGAGAGCTGGCATGTCAGCAAGGTATTTTTCGATAGTTACCTTCATGAAACACGTTATTGAGCCAGCAGGTGTAGAGCTCTGTTTGTATAACGACTCACTAGCCAAAAATCAGTTACAATTAGTTGGAGTCACTTATTTATAACGTCTAGTGCTTTGCAGTAGTTTGACGTTCACGACTAGGGAAACCCAGCACTGATTCTCCTTGCAAACTAGGCGCTGTCATGTAAAGCGTGTTTGGTCTCGAAATACCGTATTGCACGGGGATAATTACAGCAAGAAGATATTCAAAGAAAGCCTTGATTTCCCCTTTGAAACATAAATACACGGTACCTGTCCAAGTACTGAGAGGATGAGAGGAGGTTCAACGCGTATCTTTGGCAGAAATAAACCTGCCAATCGTTTTTTTTTTTACTTCAAGAAGGGAAGCATTTCGAGAAATCGCATGCACCTCACAGGATACTTCCACAATAAAGGCCGAAATATCTCTCTTCATTAGAAATTACCAGCCCAGAGATTTAATTTAAACAGACTGCTTGTTGGCTTTATCATTACATTTACTCTCCACCATTCTGTGTACTGTGTGAAAGAAATGCTTTCAAGCGAAGAGAATGTGCCACCGTCCGCTTAAAATGGCCGCGACTGATGCGTTCGAAAATGATACATTAAAACTTCTGTAAAGGATTTTACCTTTATCATTGAATGGAAGTTGGCGAACTATGTCAAATTAAAAGTTGTAAAGCAATATCCACAGAAGATATCCAGATAGCGGACTTCCAACCCATTTTAAGAGATTCGTAAACTTGACAGCAACGAAAAGCGGATTTCAAGAACGGTTGCAAGGAGTTTCCTTTACAACAAAGCAAACGAGGACTCACCAGCAAACGGCAAGCTCAGAAATCCAAACAGTCACAAATAAAGATGGCTGTCCTAAATGCCTCTCAACATTTATACAACAAAATTCACTTTCTATTACCAGTCTAAAAAAAGCTATGGAATGCGACACTGTCCTAGAGACGAAAGTGACGAAAGTAACGAAATATTCACCAATAAATTTGATACAAACAAAGAAATTTAGACAATTAAAGTAGCATTTTTCCAGCTCAAGTCTTTCACGTTTGATAAACAATTTTGCCTCGTGGAATAAAACTAAAATAAAGTGGAAGTATCCGCACTTTTTGCCTGTAGTTTGGATTTTCCATTAGTACCACAAATTCTATTGGCGGTAAATTGCAAGCTCAAAAAAACATTGCAATTATTAATCCCAAACGAACGCTCAATGATAATTTTTTCCAGATTTTTGCGGGATTCATTTTGTTTACTTCTTTCTTTGTGATACGAAAACGAAAAATCGTAGAAAAATGAGATCTCCTTGTGCCTTGATACAAAGACGTTATGACAAATAGCAGAAAGAGTGCGCATGAAGATTGCATGATATTCACCAGAAACGCAATGGGTTGAAACACACTCATCTCTTTGTCCATATTTCCCAGGCTCAAATCAAATCAGGGCTAACATTTTTTTTTGTCCTTCAGATTTCCATCCTTCATTTTTTTTTTCATTCTGCTTCTTGTGTCGTAATTTTATAAACACGGCTCCGAGAGAAGTTTTCGCGAAAGTACGTCTGAAAAAAATCCTAGCAAATGATCATTTGTATAAGTTGTAAAACATTTTTGCTCTTTTCTCTGTGCGCTAAGATGGGAGGGAGGTAAAAGACTGCAATGGCTGGAAGAGCACACTCATTCTTGTGACAAAGTTACATACACCAATAACTTGAGAAATCTGGACAAAATTCTTAGAACTGACATTTCCGTTTATTTTTGTTTAATTATCTTCATCTTTGCCCTTTGACATCAAAATAAAAGCAAGAAGAATTAACAGATGAAAAAGTGATATTCTCGAAAGCAGTAAAAACACGTTCGCAATTTGAGACAAAAAAGTAAAAGTGAGAAACGGCACGCATGTCAGAATCCTACAATGGTCACTTTATTTTTATATAATGCGACAATTCAGCAAGATTTCAAACGCACCTGTCAAAACTTAAAAACCAAGCGAAGATTGAAATTTTCCAACAGTACGTTCTTGCCACAACAAAACGGAAGCTTTTTTACGAGATCATCACGCCTGAGGTCGTGAGTACAAATCAACCGATGAAACTCTTTATTGGATTTGATAAATTTCATGACCCCAAGCAGTGCTCCAAGAAAACGGGAGCTATTCATTTAACTAAATGTGTGATTCCATACGCTACTAAAAATATCAAGGTGATGATAACTAATAGATGCTTAAGTCTGAGGCTAAATAAATCAAGTGAGCTGTTTTTCAGATCTACAAGGAAGCTCCACGCGTGCAAAGCAACCCTTAACCTTATGATTGCCATGCAATGTGAGAAATAATTTGCAATGATGCACGTCGGGACGCCTTCCTTTAACATTTCCGGATGGCCTTGAGCAGGGTAATTGACTATAACCACTACACCATGCATAACACCATTACTGAAACACTTGACTTTCCACTGTTAAAATACTGACAGTAAATGTTCATGAATTTCGATGAACACTGAGAAAAGGTCCTTGCTTTATTGTATCTCAGCTACTTTTCGATACCTTAAACATCGCAGTAACTTAGTAGCTGTTTCAGTGTCCTCAGACAACGATAATGGATCCCATGAGCCAACAAGATAAACTGAAATCTCGATTTTAGTTTTCATTTTTTATCTGATCGAGGTATCAGGATTTTTATTAAGAAATATAATGTGCAAAAAACGGTGTCAGGTCCAACTAAATATTTGAAGGTTACTTATAATTCTAAAGAGAACTATCAAAGAGAATCCAAAACTATCCAGATACAAAAGCGACCTTTTCTGTCCATTAAGGCATTGAATTTCGGAAATTATTGCTCAGACAAAATAGTAAAAATGCCACAGTTGGTGCTCAAAAAGTTCCTCTTTCGGGTCATGTATGCTACGTTGGCAAATTCACACATGAAGAAAAAGTAGCGTACTTTTACACTCGTTTTGGCGCAAGTTTTTAATGTTCTGATTTTGCCATGAGTATCCATGTGTATATGTGGAATTTTGTAGATGATTTGTAGCTTCTAAACTAAGGAGATCAAAAGTAGAGCATAATTTTTTTTATGAGGCGAAATGAAAACCAACCATCAGTCTTTCTTTAGTCAATCCACAAAACGATTTCTAACTTGACGACTGTAAAACGGTTTGAAAAAAGAAAAAAAAGAAAGTCCTATGGACTGGCACATCTCCACCTTTCGCTAAAAAATAACGCCCTTTCTCTCTACTTCCCCTTCCTCCACTTGGGTAAAATTTTAGACACAGCAGGATACCTCTGGTGCGGTCAACACCTTTGCCACTTTCCATCATTTAATGTCATTTAGTTGGTTTATTGACTAAGCTTCCTAGCTCAGCAGGATATTGGCGTCGTTTTCTTTTTGGTGTTTCTGGACCTCACTGATTCATCTTGGTCTTTAATCGAGTTTGACAATGTTTGAAAATGACTTATATGCCAATATCCCATTACTTGACCTCGGACTTTGTCAACAATTTCCGTGCATGGCACGTGCATCTTTATGGACTCAAAAACAATGATAGAGAAATTGCTAGGTGCATTAACGCTAAAAACACAAGAATTTTATCTATAAGGAGATTAAAATCGTCAATCCCATTTTTTTAAACCTTTAGCCCTGTAATCCTGAGAATTTAACTCTATGAACAAAAAAGGCATTCTTGAGCTTACTACCTGGGCAGCCATTGATCTAAAAATATATTGTGTATTATCGATCAAAAACCATCCCAGGAAAGCATTTTCTTCCAAAGAAAAAGTAGGTATATGGTATTTGTATTTTGTAACATAACTCAGGACTTTAAAATATATTTCGGATTTAAGCACTCGAATTGACAGGACCAGTAGTACCTAGACCCTTTGCTTACTTTTGAGAGTGATTTTTCTGGAATACCCAAACTTGTTTTCATATGCAGGTAAGTTTACAAAGGCCCCAAATGCATTGACCTCTCCTTATAACTTGAGAAAAGATCAGTTAAGTAAAAAGGCGTCGAAAAATGCGAGAAAAGCCGACGCCGTCGTAGTAACATTTATGTCAGAAATTAACGTAATACAATTGTAACTGTTTTGGTTCAATTTGGTTGTGGTTAAGTTCCGTCAAAAAATAAGCGACACTTATGCTGTCGAAACCGAACTTCGCTTCGGCTTGAAGGCTGCAATTTCATAAGTGTGGACCGACTATGCCGAGCAGAAGGAAGATAGGCTCATTAACAAAGCAGCGTTTGTTATGAAAAATAAACCCATGGTACGATTTCTTAAGACCTGATACAGAATATCTCACTCTCCAAATTTCCGTCGCTTAAAGTGTCAGACATAAGAAGAAAGCAAAACAGTTTAAATATTTACAGAGCACCCAGCCCAACGAACAACGCCCTTCAGCTAGTCAGGGAGAAATAAAGAAATCACATTATTTCGGTATTTAACCCCAATACTTCCACGCAAACTGCCAAACAAAGAACGCGCGGTAACTCATAAGAAGCACAACAGAGTATACTGGATGCAAGAAATTGCGCCTCAGTGAAATCTGCACACGACCCTTTGGGTCCAAGCGTGCCCAAAACACTAAGCAAGTCACGAATCACTGCGCAATCGCCAGTAAACAACATGCTCCGTAAAATGACACAAAAGCAACTGGTTATATCGGCTTTTCGAAGACTCCAGTACACGCTAACTTGATGTACGTCACGCGATTTTGACGCAAACAACAACAGTGAACAGTAAACTCTGATTTTGAAACAACGCAAGATTTCAAGATAGTGACGCGCCAACTGACTTTGAAAGTAATAGTAGGTACCGAGAACAATGTCGTAATGGTTAAGAAGTTACAATTTCGGGGATCCATGTCCTCTTTTCCCTCTCATTTGAATGTATAAAGAGGATTGAGTTTACTTTTTATCTCACAACTGTAATTCCCCGATTCATACATTTCATGAGACAAAAGGTCGTTAGATTTACCAGTGCAAGACAAGTCGATTACGCACACTTGATGCGAGAGGGACATTAAACTTCAACATTTAACTCTAAATACGTTACGAACAAAGCTAAATCAACACAATGTGAAAACGCGTACACGTTTTGCTCAAAACGAAAAAGTCATATCTTGCTTTGCTTTGTTTATGGGCTTTTCAGTTTCTCTAATTACACTGATTTCTCTGAAACTCAGTTGTTTGTGAAGAACTATATCACCGCGAGTCAGTGCTTTGCCATCGAAAGGACCACTAAATTGGACATGGACCAGAGAAATAACAACAGCGTTGCTTTGTAAGCGGCATTTCATAAGGGCCCGAAGACCCGAGAGGGTTGTTCATTGTTTCGCCCAAGAGCAATATCGCGAAAAAATCCAAAAATGGTTCGCTTTACGGAGTGTTTAATTTTGTGGTTATTTTGAACGGCAGTGTCGGTGTGTTGTGATGATTATAAGAAGGGGTTGGAGTGACTCAAAGTATTAGGAACAAACAAAAGCTAGACATCCTCAAAGGAACTTATAGTATTAATAGGGTCCTTGTGTTCTTTTGGCACGCTTATTAAATTATGCTTCTTGAGTGAAGGAAAAAGAGGCCCGTCGACTTTTCGGTAGGTCCAATAACATGTACGATGATGTATGACTGGTAAAGCTCTGCATTCTGAGAAGAACATTAAACGGGTTTGAAACGTCAAAACGTCTATAAGTGATAGATGTAAAAGACCATGTTTCGAATACTACAAGTCAGGATGTGGCAACAACGAGGTCTCATGAAGTGTTGACTGCCAAACTGAAAAAAAAGTCAAACCGTTCGGTCCATGTAAATTAATGCTCGATTACTTTTGGAGAAGACACAGGACTGAGATCACCAGTATTTCGTAACTTCATAAGTTACGAAAAGCTTCAAATACACCGAAATGGGGCCTCGTGAATTAACTTCAATTACAAGCGCATAAACAGATTTGCCACTGCGAGTTGGGGCTGAAGGAAAAGCCGATATGTCCTTCAGCAAGTTCGGTTTTGTAACAATTCGCTTCCATTGTCTGTTTGAACAGACATTTGCACATCTGAAGGTTGGTTTACTAAATCAACTAATTTACGTTTAAGTGCTCAGAAATTAACAAAGGTCATTATGTCTCAATGGGTTGCAAAGAGTTTATTAGGTCGCAGTGTGTTTCACTTGCTTTTATGTTGCTTGTATATACTTGAAATCGTACTTGCACATATATTTTTAACAGAACTCAAATTCTTGTTAAACATCGAAGGATTTTAGTTGACTACGATTGCATTTCGCGTCTACTTCCTTACTCACGTTGAAAATTCAACCACTCTGCCATCGACTAATTGATTCATCAACTAAGCCCAAATGATAATCAAGATATCGAAATAAGGCTGTCTCTAGCCGAATTTCAAGACCAGCATCGACTGAGGGTTAATCATGCTAATCTAAAACAAAGACAATCAATTCCGCTTTCTTAATCGGTATTCAAGACCCTGCAGAAGGTAACACTGATTCCAGTAGAATAAAAGAGGCTTTTTTAATAGACCGCCAGGAATCAGTTGAGTTATACAATGGCAAAATGCCGCAATTCCCAAGTTGCAGAAAAAAAAATATATAAGCAATGCTCAATACAGACACTGGTCATTTGGCATTAAAAGACATTTTTCAGTTTCAGTGTGTGGATCATCAAAACCAAATCACCATCAGTTAGCAGAAAAATAACTAAACGACAGCTCCTGAACAACAATTTCCTGAGTTGTGGTTTTCCAATATATATTTAGCAAAACCCATTTCCCTTTAAATTTCATCGAGGTTGACTCGTCCCGGAGTGGGTGATGCCGTACTGCAAAGGGCCGCCCCCAGTTTTTTACCACAAAGTTTACAACGTGCTGTTTATTTTGTTAAAAATATCATTTTCTGACCACAGCAGATCTAAGCTGGCTACAGCCTGGGAAAAGACAGCGTTTTCAAGCCACTTCCTTTTCCTGGATGACATTTAAATCTGAGTTCTTGCATCTGGAAACAGAAATAGGTAAAAGCGGTCTGCTGGTTTACTGTGTTGGAGAGGCGTCCTTTCTTTTTCTGAGAAAGACAAAGTACGTATAAGTCCATAAGACCACCATCAACTCAAGCTTTAAAACATTGCCAGAACTCCGACTGAATGGAATTGAGGGAATTCCAAGACTTTAACTAGATATTGAAAACAAAAGGGCAAAAGCCAAATTCTGGCTGTGATTCAAGAAATAGGTGGTCAATTATAACTCGAAAAAAACAACACTTGCGCAAAAAAGTCACATTAATTATGTTTAGAAATATTTTAAAATAAGCTGGCACGCCTTATTAGAATCTGATGTGGCTAAAGTCTGGTTGTATTTTGACCGAAAACATTTTCTTTTGTCTCGTAAAAGAAATATTATTCTTCAACTGCCACAAGAAGATAATCCCCATCCAATCTACTTGGTATCGGCGAACCAAGCTATCGCCAAAACACTTCACATGCCAATTCGGCTGCCAATTATGTCTTGGCCAGTTGGGTTTATGCGCCAAAATCGAGTAGATTACTGTAACAATTGCCTTCACACACGTGTTTAAACCATACTTTTACCTCCCGCAACAAACAATTTTGTTAGTAATGTGATAAGAACGGGCGTTGGTAGCAGAAAACGCATAATACGCTTTTGTTTAGGAAGTTACTGCGATAAAGCAAAGAAGAGGGCTGTCGCGAATTCGCATAGAAACAGACAACAAAAGAATCGAAATGTTTAAACCCATGTAGGCTTTCGGATCAAAGCGTTTAGCAATTCGACTAGAGTAAAACTTCCCTTTTTTGAGAGAGAGAGAGAGAGAGAGAGAGAGTGAACAATAAACCAAGACAATAATAGATGACGATCAGTATGTTCTCACCAAGATTATAAGTGCGACCGTAAAAGACGAAAGTAGTAATTTATAAAAGACATGGGGTTCCCTGTTTGGAAACGGCATCGTAATTAAATACAAAGAATTCCAATTAAAAAAAATCACTTTTAACTCAGCCATCTCTTAAGAAGACATTGTTGGTGCGCAATAAGCTCGACAGGGTGTTCTCTTACACCAACACAGCCTCTTGCCTGCCCTTTGTTTTTCGACGCAGGAAGTCAAGTCACACCAAACCCCCTTAAAGGGTCTTTAAGTAGTTTGGATGGGGTCAGATAAGCTGTTACTACAGAATTGTCTGTTCTTCCGGAGTCATTTGGAAAGGATAAACAAAAGTGACGAGAAACAGGCCTTCGAAAAAAAAATTGTCCACAGCCAGAATAAATCACTTTGTAAACACGACTAAAATTTCATTATTTTTTTCTGCGTGTCAAATTTTACCAATGCTTTGGTGAAGATAAAAATGATGCAGCGGGAAATTGGTGAAAATCTCTACCAGTCAAAACTTTCGGGAAACTGCAAAATAGTGATTCAAACTATAAATCTAAATTGTAACACCGATCGCTTAGGTCATGAAAATGACTCAATAATTAACAAAAAATATTTCCTGCAAAATATTTCAGAGCACTGAGATACACGACGATTCCTCTTGAAACAATTTAATAAAAGTGGTTTAAGGAGTAAACAATTCTCTACGGCCATTTCTTGCCTCACTTCTTTCTACACTTCTTGCTAAGCACACTTCGGATTATCTTACCTGAATCCTGTTATCAATGCAATCGATCTTTGTATTTAAAGTAACTGACTCCTCCCTACCTACCTACTTGTCGTCAAGATGGCTATCTGCCATTCACTGCATAAATGTAAGCTGGTAAGTATTCAATTTCGATTCAATGCAAAAAAACCAACTAGGACCTCAATTCGGACCTTTCGTCATTAAAAAATATTGCCGCAACTAACGGCGTGAATGAAAGCACGCAAAACTATCTGTTAATAGAATAATCGAAGTGAGCACGTGTAGAAGTCCACCGATAGGGTCAACGATGACAACCGCTTATTTCCTTCTTTCGTCTAAAGAATTCTTTCCTATACGCTCCAGGCAAAAAGAGCGCATGACTCATTATTTATTACAGCCAACAAGTTCCATCCATACCAGCGAAAAATCACAGTCTGAGTTCGCGTGACTTTTTGGAGCTTTCGTGCCGTAAATCAAAGTTGTTAATGTATTCTTGACAAAAATGCTATCTCCGCAACAGCCCGAGGACACGAAACATAGCTTTCCTTTGAAAAACACATCCATTAGCTCAATAAGCGTTAATCACGCTTAGGATATCGAGGACTAGACGGCGTCATTTCCCTTTTAAAACTAATGTAGCGTGGCTAATATTGGGCCAAAGTTGACATGTCCTTTCCGTTTTCGCTCCACAGAGCTCAATAACCGTTCACGCTGAAGTGCTCCTTAAAGCAAATTAGCACAGGAATAAGAACTTTATTGCCAATTTTAGGCACAAATAAATAGATCAAGAGGAATATTTCCCCCATGATCGACTGACCAGGCTACAAGGCCAGACGAGGAAGAGTATTTTCTTCATTTTCGTGACCTTTAGCGCGCGCGCACTTTTTGCAATCTCATAATTATTCTGACTTTCAAAATATGTGGTCTAAAATTCGAATTAACAGCCATTTTAGGAAGGAAATTTATTTTACATTTTGATAGCACTTGGTTCCATAATTCATAAGGAAGCATATTAAAGAAACACAATCCATTGAAATGGATAACTGATTTTTTGAGTCCAATAAAAACTCCCAAGTACCACCTTTCTCAGTATGTTTTGATACCTTGAGTGACTCCTATTTGTCGCAATTATGGCCATCATTACTCATAGCTTTGGGCGCAATTCTTCTCGCATCCGTCAGTCCATGTATTACGAAATGAAAAAAAAAATCAACATGTTGGTTTTTTCATAAAATTACTCTCAGCGTACTTACGAACTTCATCTTCGTGCAATTTTTCGGTCAACAACCAGGAAGCCACAGAAATGGCTCATGAAAATCAAAAGCAAACAAACCCTGAAGTGACTAAATAGAGTAAACCAGATCACTTAATGTAATAACATATGACCCATTTACTGTCAGTCTAGGAAACTAACTTCAAAGCGAGGAACAAGTAAACAAGAAGACGAAATCCATGCTCAGAGAATCAAAAAAAGGCTTCTAAGGGAAAGACCTTTATCATGCCCATCTTAAAATCATAAATTTCACCTTAAATAACCTTGACCCCCCTTTTTGATTAAAGGCTGACAAATGTTTTCTGAAGGCTAATGGATTTTGTCAAATGGACAAATAATGGCATTCACAAAAGGAGTTTGCCAAATAAACGAAGTGGTCGCCTTTTGCATTTTTACTTAATGCAACGGGTACGTTCTATCAGCTCAAACATTTCCAGGAGATTTGTCACTGACAGATAAACACACGCGCGCTCTACTGCACTGGGCTAAGAGGTCCTTAAATCAGGAACGCCTCCAAAAATTGGCTAACAATTGCCTTGTAGTGCATTGGTCACATTTTAAGTTGACAATATATCATAAGAAGGCATAAGCCTTACGCTTATATATGCCTAATTGTATTTGATGAGATGAAAGAGATATGTTTTAAGGCAAGCAACGGTTCACTGCTTTTTTTTTTTCTTCATAAACAAGCAGCAAGCAATTTCTTTTCAGTACTGATTTCGAAAATGCTTAAAAAATGCTTAGCACCAAGGTTACGCCAAGATTAACGCTCTCACAAAAATATAACGGAAACATCAATCTAATCGCTACACGCAATCAAAGTCATTGTGATATTGCGCTCAACAACACTAGTAAATCAAGTATGGCGCAAGACTTGATGAAAAAATTCACGCTAACTCGATGTTGTTTGTTGCAAACATTTACGGCCTTACAAATATAGTTGAAGTTAACGAGATTTAGGTCCTACTGTGATTTATCAATCGTTCCAAGTTTACACATCCGTCCCTTCC
>NC_090874.1:18302838-18327838 GCF_036669935.1 Montipora foliosa | reverse complement strand
AACAACAATGAAGGCAGGCAGGACTGTGTTGCTTTAGAAAGACAAACATCGAACAGAATGGTAGCTTTTATAATAACATTCATTCACTACAATTTAATTGACGATTGATGTTCACACATTGTGCCTAGAGTCCACGACATTATTATCATTAAAGTATGTTCCGTGCCTCACTGCAATACGAAGATGAGGTAAATGTTTGCCACATTACTAATGTCAGCTGTTCATGAAAACATGGGATAACCTTTCGTACTTTTTTTAAACTTAAATATTTTTATGTTTAGTTTGTTTCGACACATGTCCATAAATACGAATAAATTTCAAAAGAAAAGGTATGAGTTGTGGTTTCACAATATCTATATTTTACATGCTTTTTTTTTTCTTTTTCGCACAGTCGAGGATTGTCTAAGGGTTGTGGTGAAACTAAAGGGCAATCCTGTTCGAGTAAAGCCTAAATCCTCGCTAAAATATGCCATTAATAAAAATGTCATTCTAGAAAAGCACCTCCGATAATTGAGGCATTTCAAAGACTCAACAGAAAGGACAAGGCTGAATATAAAAAAAGAAGACTAACGAGCATTTTGTTTGAAACAAAATCTACCAAATTTGTGATTAATTCTCCCATTTCACCAAAGAGACCAAGTTCATTTCGGCGCGGAAATCGATCCTATACAAATAACAAAAGAAACAGCGAAAGTAATGTTACACCTGACGAACTGTTGGAAAGGCTCGTGTAGTGAAAATTGATTTTGAAATCAAACCGGAGCTTCTGAAATTGAAAAGGCCACAATTGAACGAAGAAATAACTTTAAATTTCACACTTCATAGCAAGAATAAAAGGGAAGGTGAAATACCCAAGTGATTTGAAGCGCTCTGTAATTTCACACTAAATTTATCGACTGCCAGAAAGCAGGTCAAAGAAACACGAAAACGCAGCAAACAAAGATTTTAACTCGGCGGACTTTAGTAATCGCATTAGCTAACAACAGTTTATGGCTGTCTCGAGCCTCATTCTAATGATGTTGATTTCAGATCCTTGAAAGCAATCCACACTTGAGTAAAAAACCTTCAAAATGTCGTAATATTGTCATTTCACCACTTCCTACTCCTTGAGTTTCCGCTAAAAGGTAAGACGAGATCAGAATGAAAATCTGTTCCAGCTCGCTTTACTATGGAAATCTACTAAAGTGCAAGTAAACTTTGTCAACAATGGGCTCACGGCAGATGGCGCGTTCTCCTTTGTTCGAACGTCAATCCCTGCAATTATTAAGCGACATTACCGGACAATAGTAAAATAATAAACGAATTAACACGTATGCAGAACTGGCATAATGATTGGCATTGGGTGAGAAGTCATTATCGACTAAATAGCCCTCCACAAGTAGACTCACAAAACAAAACTGTTAGTACCTCCCATCTCGTCCAATTCCTCGCAATCTGTCAGTCATGTGCTCCTTACTATCAGAAAATCGCCAAAAGAAAACAGAAACAGTGTGTACGCAAATCTGGATACTGGTACGCGACAGCCCAACGTGTTCATTCGACATAACTCAGAAACGGAATAGACGTTCGTGAGACGTGAATCTCTCTCAGAAGGTCATATAAGATTTTTTTCCCTTTATTTTTAATCATCTCAATAATAAAAACATAAACCAACGACACAGGTTAACCTCCCTGAACTTCTTCGATCGAGTTATCTATATAAACAAGGAGTGTTTTGAATAGCGCTCTGTAATTTGCACCTCTTCTCTTGATCTTTCGATCAACCTTCAGAAGACCCCAGCCCTTGCGTAATTGAGAGGCCGTGTGTTTTCTAATTGCATTGTGTCAGCACTCTTTAATGGAAAGTCAACAAACTACGTCAATGAAGCAAGTAACCAATAAGAAAGCCTGATTAGCTTGATTTTCCCATCAACAGCCACTAGCTGATACGCGGGCACCAACCAATCGGCGATTAATGTACAATTTTGATTTCTTATGGCTGAATAATGATATTGAAAAAAATTCCTGTAGGTCTCCCAGTGCCGTTTTTAGGATTCACATCTACGGGTGGTATCCTATTTCTGTATCGGGCAGCAGCGTGCGGCCTTCACGCTACAACTGCAATCACCGCCGGCTCCCCTCTCAACGTCGTTTAGAGCTCAAGTTGAGAATATAACATAATGAATGA
Source organism: Montipora foliosa (assembly GCF_036669935.1). Classification (NCBI taxonomy): domain Eukaryota; kingdom Metazoa; phylum Cnidaria; class Anthozoa; order Scleractinia; family Acroporidae; genus Montipora; species Montipora foliosa. Next base: position 18,325,671 of record NC_090874.1, on the reverse strand, counting down.
AGCCATGCGAACGTCGGTAACACCGTTCTCGATCACCGATATTCTGAACCGCCGTGATGTCCCGCAGCAAAATAACAACTGTTTTGCAACTTGGGGCCAGCACTCAGTCCACAGTCATGCAATTTCGCCGACATATTTGCCTCTGCCTACATACTTTCAAAGTGCTCTACCTGGCATAAATCAACTTGGCTGTTTCAAGGCATACAATGCCTCACCGCTTCCCAACGCACTTCCTTCACTTTGCACGGAAAAAAACCTAGAAGAAAGTATTGAACGTGGAGAGCAGATAGTGAAAGATCAAAGTAAGTTAAAATAACCGTCTCTCGTTGTGCAACGGAGCCGTTGACTTAGTACAGCCGAGTTGTGTAAATCAGACAATTATTTGTTAATTGCAAGGGTTTGATCTGATTACTTGATCTGATTTCTTTAATGCAGAATCGGAAGAAAGAGATATGAACCACACCTCGACTTCGAGCCCGCAACAACAAACTAAACCACGGAAGAAGCGATCTAGAGCGGCCTTCTCTCACGCACAGGTCTTCGAGTTGGAAAGGCGATTCAGCCATCAAAAATATTTGTCTGGGCCTGAGAGAGCAGAACTAGCAAGTGCTTTAAAACTAACTGAGACGCAAGTTAAAATTTGGTTTCAGAACAGACGTTACAAAACAAAACGCCGCCAATTAGCATCTGAGATCTGTCCACCAAGTGCAGCAAAGAAAGTAGCGGTTCGAGTTTTGGTTCGCGACGACCACAAACAGTATGAAGACATTGGGCTACCTTCTTTGTCAATGGCGCCGTTCAGCACCCAAAATTTTGCACCTCATTGTGGTTTTTTCTACAGATGACTCCCTAGATTACCAAATCACGTCCAAGCTATAACAACAAACAGACCCTTTCTCATCAAACTCATGAACATGAACAACGCTGATATTCAAAGAGCTGCATACATTTTATTCGCTACTGTTCTTGACTTCCCGTTCGCGATGAATCAACGTGAAATGTGAACAACTGCGGCGTCGTAACGGGATTGCGCTGGTCGAAAGATAAGCATTGGATAACGTTCAAAACGGTTAGGTGCGGAAGTGCATCACTTGTGTCGGGTGAATTACGTGGAGTGGCCCGCTCTCTTAAAGTTTACTTATACCATCGAAAAGAGATTGCGCGAGTGTAGAGTTTTAATTACCTTTAATCCGAGATTAGGATTAACAAGTGTGTATGATAGTGTACAGATTGAGGAAGGGACCAGAAGACAATTTATCGTGACTAGTAGTCACCACATAAAACAATAACTAGATATGGATAGCAATGAGATTATAAGTTCTAATTATTTTGTACTTCAGATAGTTACAATTATCAACCATGTTGTTGTTTAAGAGACTGGACATGCAAAACAAGTATCAGGCCTCTCATTATTTCTGCTATTTAGATAAGCACATGGACAAGAAAAGCACATACATATGTAGTAAGCAGTTAGCGAAGAAAGTCATGAGATGGATGTGAACTAAATAAAAACAAATTCGAGAACGCAAATTTGCTGGTTTATAATCCTGATTCTTTTGCTTTGAAGTTGAAAAAATGCTTTACCACGACAGAATGAAAACGTCAAATTTCAAACAGGATCAGAAGTGTATGGACATAAAGATAAAAAGGCAAAAAGACTGTCGATGCGTCCTTTGAATTATTTTAGCTTTAATTGATGCCTTTAGACTCACTTGCAAGACAAGCGCTTTGTTAACCCTGATAGCACTCAAGAATTTAAGGTGTCGAAAATCGTTGATATTTCTCGATTTATTGATATACCTAGAGTGGTAGCAGGATATAGAAGTATCACCGCTACCGAAGAAATGCAATTATTCTTGGTTGAATTTGATTACAGTGCATCGTTCTTCAACTACAAAGAAACTCATTAGAGCCCATTACGAGAACTTTTATTCAGGGGCTTAATGTAATTGTAAAACACTTCTTTAATACTCATTTAGGTGCCCCTCCCACGGAACGTATTTGTACGACAAGACGACGAGATTGCTTCGCTTACAACTCGCTTAATGGCTCTCGTTCGACATGTCATTCGTACGGATAAGGTTCCTTCGTATAACAACGTGAATTAAAACCCCGAGGCACTTTGAAGAGCCTTTTTCATTACAATTTGATGATCGACGGAAGTGTGAAACCAAAGACAAAGCCATCTGTTTGATCCATTATCAACATATGGGTCTAAATGCATCAAGGATTGAATAAACTGTTAATGGCAGTTACATTTCCATGAATAACTAAGACCTGTTTTAGTTTAGGCAATGTTAGCATTTCTTTTTTTTTCCGAATGCCATGGTTTCCTGTTTGCCCACTCGCTGCAGAGAATGGCACATCGTTTAAAGGTGTTAATGGTCATTTAAATTATCATCGCATCGCTTTGTGTGGAGTGTTCTATTTAGAGGTGTGTGTTTAATATGAGAAAATCAATTCCCAGTAATAGCAGGCTTTCCTATTGTAATTGCTATCATTAAACGGTAGCTCATCGAAGAAGCTTTACCTCGATATGCTATCTGTCGTGGTCATTGTAATCCCAGATCGCTTCCAAAAGAGCGAAGTGCTTTTCTGACAAGCATTAAATTTTAAATAATACCCTGTGAGGGAGCCTCTGTTCGCCTTGTCATAACAAACGGAGCCACAAAACTAAATGCCTTCTCCGATTTCAGCACCACCGAGATAATGCACTGTCAAGAAGTAAAAACAGCAAAGAAAACATTTTTGAGCAAACAAAAACATTTTAGCTTGAAAAAATATCTCGGGTTATCAGTGAAATGTAAGCCTCAAACCGTGCTTTCCTCGTTTTTGAACGGCTTTCTTATTCACCGCAAACTACTCAAGTTATACTTTATTGTTAATGACTTCAGCGTGCGACCCACTTAAGGAAGATGAAAGAAACGTATAATTAAATTTGGTAGCCGGTACATGTGTAATGAAGACATCACAACCGAAAAAACTGCATTTATAAGTTCATCCCAGTGATATCGAAAGTCGGCCAACAGCCGGTCGCGGTACCCAGTTTGATACAATTAAAATATTGCACTAAGCCTTTTGGACCACACAGCAACTCAGAAGATTGGTGATAATGACATTAACCCCTTTGTACAGCAAATCATTTATTCGTCACAAGACTGAAAGGCACGTGGTTTCAAAAACTGAACGTAAATTATTGCTATTCAAGCAAGCCTATGTGAACAGATCGAGATAAATCTCCATGCTTTTTCTTTTTTTTAATCAAAAATTATTTCAATGCAAAGATTATAAATTGGGAAGCTGAATTAAAACAAGAAGACACTCCTTTCGCTAGCCATGCAATTTGTGTACTTGCTAAATGACTCTCATCGGTCCACAGAACAACAAAACAATAACAAAAGATCGCACTAAGTGCCAGCTAGACAAAGCCCCTTTTACAAAATGTCCAACTGAACAGACGACTCGAAATGAGCATATTCTCGCTCAATAGAGGCCATTAACGAGCACTACTAATTGTGTGAATGTCCAAGAAAAGCGGGTTCTGTTTATTGAATCTTTTAGAATTTACCATTGAATCATTAAAAAAAAACCAAATAGATTTAGTTTGGAACAAATATCCGGGCATAGTACAAAAACTGGCCCGCATCGATTTGTGGTTTAGAATTTCCACGGAACGTGACTTTTGCTTTTGCGGTCAGTCGCATATTCCGTTTTGTAAATGTGCATACAGCTTTCGTGCAGCCACCGTGGCCTCCGAGGAATTCTGGGGTGCGGGGAAGGAAAAATATTTACAGCTTTCCCGGGTTAAAGGCGCCTTCCTGGCGCTGAAAAATTTCATGAACTTTGTGTTCAACATCAACCATTTATCAAAACATGTCTGTTTTCAGCATTTATCCAGAGTGGTGTTCCGTTTTGTGGGTGGGCATCGAGTCGTCTATCATGCTACCAAGTTGAAGCAAAATAAGAGATCTTCCGCGTCAACATTTTATTTTAACGACTTGGCAACTTGGACCGAGCCAAAGATTGTCAGAAACAAATGAAACTGACTGATAGCCCATGCAAACACTAATTCTCAATGCTTATACACACACCGTTTTATCGCCGTTTCTTCAGTTTTTCTTAGGGACAATTGTTTACATAATTTTTAAACCGAAAAAATTCCCTCAATTGAAAATCTTATCCTGGATTCGGGACCGCAAATGTAGCGTGATCAAACACTTCAAGATACCGAAATATTAAGAAACAGCATGCATGCGCGTTCATTTGGTACTCTTGAGAATCTCTTTCGCATTTAAAGGGTAAAACTGCATTTCGTTATCACTCGGCCAAGTTTGACAAGCAAGCAACATCCGGCAGTGTGTCGGGTGTTACAATGAAAGTGATTGGGCTATTTGCCGATAATATCTGAAGAGGCCTTCCTGAAAAGTACAGAAAATTATAACAGTGGCTTTATCTGCAGAGAAAACCAGCCGGGTATCACAACTAATCAGCTGTGTCACTCTCCATTCGGTCTTTTATCCCCTTCTCAAAGCACCGCATTCAACGCATTTCGTCCCAGACTGATATAAATTGATATTTTGTTAGCCAATGTTTAGAAAAGAGTGTTGAATTGATAAAATTTGATTTCCTCGAACACGTTTTCAATTAACTACAGTTCGAAAATTCGCTATAATTTCCTGTACGACGCAACCAAAAATATAAAAAGACAAATCAAACAGAACGAAGTTCGATTCAGTTGGAATGTCGACATATTTTGTTTTTGTCAGAAGTTAAATGACGAATTTTTCCTTTCAATTTTCTTTTTGCAAATTACACTTGGTTTCAAAACGTTTTGAAACGTTTTCCACTGTAATTCCCCAAGGAAAATGGAGATAATCCTAAGAATGTGTTAAACTAATAGACATATTTTAAGGGTACGAAACATAACCTATACTTCGTGATTTGGAAGACAATTTTATTTTAATCGGTTTCACCTAAAAACATATTCTTGGTAGTAATCAGAATCATTGTACAGTTTCACAAGCAGTCTATTTCCTCTCATATTCGCTGAAACCACCACAATGAAACCCATGACTTTCATTTCACGCACCTTAAAATTTTATCACGTTCGCTGATGTGAACAAAACGTCGAGCTGCCGATTTGGCAATTTTTTTGTTTTAGAGATCCCATAAATTATGGTGCTTTTCGATTTTTTTTTCTTATTTTGGTCCTTATCCAAGATTAAGTTCAACTAAATTATTAGGCTATTATTTAGTAGACCATTGATTTGTTGTTTCATCTAATGGGAAATCTTATTAATATTCGTAAAATGAACCATCGGTTTTTTATCTTTTTTCACGATCGATTGTATTGTTGAACATTCGCGTGGATCGAAAAACTCTTCTTTTTTCTATTTTCACAATAACATCGTTTAAAATTAGTGGACTTTGAAACACACCGAAAAAGCAGTTCGCTGAAAGAAATGATCATTGAATCCCGTGAGTGTCATTATTCGGTAATAATCAACATCACATTTCTAAAAGTTCAGCTTCAACTACATTTGGATACGTAAATGGCTCACGAAACGTGACAAACACGAAACGGTTTGCAATTCCTGATCGACAGTCGGTTTGGAGCAAAATCTCAACTTTTTGGCACTGTTCCGCTGTATTCAACCAAAACGGAAATAAGACACAGATGGCATAACGCAACGAGGACAATGCTGGCTGTTCGGTCAATAACTTCCGTATGTTTACAACGCCTGCCATAAGCTCGTCTCAGGGGAGTCTTCTGTGTCTTTGTTTTGTCTTGGCAAAGATCAAGCATATCCTGTACCCGCACATAAACAGCAAAGAAAACGGATATACGCAAGGCTCGCATTGACCTCTCGTCCGATAAATAGTGGAGCAACAGATCTCTTCGTGTAAACAGTGGGGTTGTTTCGATAAGAAATGAAAATATAGAGTACCTCAAAACAGCAAAACATTGCATAAGAAGGCTATCGCAAATCCTGTTTGAACAACAAAACCTGCTTTCTGGGATCATTATGGAAAAAATAAAAAGCAAAAAAAATAATAAATAAATGTGTATATCGATTCGCGAAAATGAAGAAAACTAAGCTGCGCTTGCCCTCACTCCGAAAGAGGTTGAGCTTTTTTCTTTCTCGTTTACGAATTGTTCAGTATTTCGCTGATGCGTCACCCATTATTTCTTTTCTAAATTAAACATATAACTTAACGCAGGTTAAAGCCATCAAAAAATCACTCTGCTGACCGCAATAGATTGCTCGGTACGAGTTCCAGAGGATTTTTTTTCCTGGGGGTCCAAGTGCACCCGAAACAAGTAGTCGTATTAGTTAAAGTCTGAGACTTTTGACCACAAAAATGAGTACTGTACATGCCTGGGGATACCGAGTGCAGGGTTCAGTAACAGCGATAACTACAGGCACACTGTAAAACGTATGGCACTTAATTAAGGGGATTAAAGTATTAACACTCAACCGATGATTTGAGCGAAGTAGGATCCTTTTTTTACTCTACAAACAAATCATATGCTGCAGCACACTTTGAAAGTCCTCAAAGCTCCATTTACTCGTTCATATAAGCTCCGCTTTGATGTGACACATCACTTGACATCGCAAGTTAATGGCTTTGAAACAGGCCGCCATTTACGACCACCCATTTGCACTTGAACTTTCGGCTGCCCACTTTCATCATTTCAGACGAGAAGGCAAAAAACAGATGGCAAATGAGTGCTTTAAAAGGCGATGACAGTCTCTTTGCGACATGGTTAAGAGGTCCATTACTAGTCACAAGCACTTAGCAAGTTTCACAATAATTTTAGGCCTAACGCCGTTGTCAAGTCATAAACCACGACAACTAAACAGATACAGCTGTGGTTATCACACAGGGAAGTGTAATTCACCGAGAAACTCCAAGAATAAGTCGATAAATTTTAATACGAATACAAAACCAAAACCGCAAGAGACTCGACTCCATGGCAACCATTGCCACCACCGCGAACATACCATGACCTACTGGTGCACAACTTGCGTGAGCTCTTGTCTTTCATATGCGTCAAAAAGTCATTACAACGCAAATTACCCAACTGTTGCTAAAACCTAACAGGAACAGATTACAGGCCATGACATGCTTTCTAAGAATCTCTGGTGTAAAATGCTTAGAGGAAAAAAATTATAACAGCTACAAATTTCAAGAACACCCTTGAATCTCGCAAAAAAAAAACTGTGTCACTCTGAGGACATGAAAGTGATTGCTTTCTACGGCAATGGAAAAGACTGTTAGCGTGTTTAACGGCTTTAATAGAGAAATAAACCGAAAAAGAAGGCAGCATGCAAAGAAAACGTTTATCATCCAATATCACCTCGCTCGGTTGCCAGCATTTCACGTGTATCACTTCAAGCCGTTCATTGCGTACAATAAAATGAGCCACACATAAGACTCATACTTAACGTCGTACCAAGCAGAAATTTCCATAAACCTTCGAATGTTACCTTACCACGTTATTGTTCTGCAGTGGTTAGCGAAAGAATCCCAAAGTTAAATCGCACAGGCAGCGCGACTGTTTGTCCTCACAAACCCATTCCCTACTGAAAAATTGGTCCTTACATGCTATGCAGATATTAACAAGAAATACTTACAGGCGAGAAAAACTTCAGTTTCGTTTCGTGGTTTTATTCGCTCATGGATGGGACAAGTTCCTTTCTAGTGTACACTTTTTCTCCAAGGTGAAATAAACAGTAATTTAAAATGAACGTTGAGCATGGTAGGGGTAGAAATAAAAAAAACCCGAATTCTTTTTAATCTAATAGACAACCTTTTCAAGACAATTTCCATTTGATGTTAAACTGAAGAAATAACCTCGTTTTTAGTTAACAAAAGGGGGTTCTGATTTCCCTTTAAATGGTAAGTATGAGTACATCGGCTTCATGAAAATTAAGCGTCATCCGCGAATCATTCTTGTGTTCCGACCTGCTACAAACCACTCGAACAAAACGCAACTCCTAATCTCGATTCTAGATTCTCTCACACTATCCCTTGTAATTGAGGAACCGCCCTTGCTGCGGCTGTTCAAACAACAAATTTCTGGGAGGTAAGGGTGGGGTTTAGCTATCCGTTCTCCATTCGACAAAGTTGTAATCAAGTGATCAGGCAGTACTCACTAATCAACAACATCAACAATTATGAACAAAACACTATTCCCTGGAAGAACGAAACAGAAAAAGGAAAGAATGAACTACCAGAGTCAATTGACGAGTCCGGGTTCTACACCTTATATAAGATTCAACTCAGTGAAGAAAAGGAAAAGAACAAATCCATTTCATCATTATTTGCAATTTGAGACGCCATTAAACACCCCTAAGAACAAGAACGCATTGAAGATTACCTTAAAAGGATTTGCGTTGTAGCGTTCAAGAAAAGCCCCAGATCGTAAAGCAGCTGAGGAATTATTTATCTTGATCATCATTATTGTGTTTAAGGAAAAGAAGAAATTATACTGATTTGCTTTTATATAATCGAATTGCAATGGGAAGTTCAACAACAGCGCTTCCCTCAGTCACAAATGCAGTCTAAAACGACGTCTACAAGGTAAAATTTCAAAATGGTCAAAGTTTCGAGAAAGCTACGCAAAGTAAATAAGGAAGAAAACAGAACTTTGTATTTACAGCTCGAAAATTGTAAAGAACTGCGCGCGTTCATGCACGGATATACTCAATGTTATTGGCATCCAGGCCCCCTTTCTGATAAATTGATAACCACGTGACGATCGAGATTACTGTTAATCAGAAACGCTTTGCCCAATTTCCTAATTAGTAATAATCAATTGTATAAGTGAGAGAAATAAAGAGTTGTTGTTGTTGCTGCTGTTTTTGTTGTTGATTTTTTTTCCAAGTTCAAACGAGATCATAGAATCAACATAGCAGTCACTGTGTCAATAGCAACTTCGACTTACAAGCCCATGATGCTATGTAATAAAAGAAATACAAAAATTCAGTGGTCTTTTAAATGGCAATCGTTCTTTTGGTATTTCCCAAAGTACTACTGATCTTAGTGCCAAAACCCGCTCGTCTGAAAAAACATAACATCGCAAGAGAGACGATTCAAACATTTTTTCCTTCAAATAATAGGCTGCAGCTCTCGATTTGCGAAAGTTCGAAAAATAACGAAACCTGCAAGAAATTAGTTGTATGTCACTTAAAAAAGTGGTATTTTCCGAAGTGGCCTATTGAAACCGCGGGTAGAGTCGTCTTTCTAGATTTACAATTTTTCATTAAGGACATTAATGAGGGATCATGATATGGCACTACTTGAATACTTCAGCTAATCTTGGAAATATTAAGAACCCTCTTTACCCTGGAATCAGTATATAGTTAGCTGAGCGTTTTTAACCCGAAAAGTAGACGCCATCCTATTGAAACTAAGTCAAGGACTGGCCGCCGAAAATAAATCAAATAGTTTCAATCGTCATCGATTGCTTTTGATGGTGTATCTCCATTTCTCGGACAACCGAGGCCAGACCTAAAATAACCTTGGTTTTTTTTTTGTTGTTGTTTAATAAATTCTAATTCTAAATCTAGTTCTTATTATTATTATTATTATCATCATCATCATTGCCGACATTTGCATGCAAACAGTGTCCTGAACGATCTCCAACCACATGACAACGTTTAGAATAACTATTTACTTAAGCCAACTGCAGGTACAGTATTTCCAAGACATTGATCGTCATGAAATTGTTCTTGACATATTAAAGGGCCTACGTCACGCAAAATGTAATGTCAAGAACCCCAAAATTCCCAACGTAGGATGAAACATTGCAATAACCACTTAAAACTGTTAAACAACCTAAAAGAAATACAGAAAAAGGAAAGGGAAGCATGGATGGCACAAACGGACAATGATTGAAACGGACTTCATTTGGGTAACCTTGAAAAAAGTCGGCCTGAATTTTTTCAAGTTCATGGCCAATCGGCAGAATAAAGGCCGTGTTTGCTCAGAATCATCTTGTTTGCGATGTAACGATAATTTTATAAGTAAAGGAATTCCACATTACCGCTTTCAAGTTTTAAACTCGTGATTAATTGAAGATTTCTGCTCGGCACCCTAAAATAACGTGACACAGCCGTTTAAAATACGGTATTAAATTTTGGTACACTTTAAGACAAAATTCGTTATCAGGTAGATCATATATTACAAGTTGTACATTGATTCAGTCTTACGAAGGACACGCATTGTTGACAAAAATCCATAAACACTCGCATAGTGACATTGTCTCCACCCACAAAAAAAGAGAAAGTTCACCAAGGCCGAAGTCGATGTCAATATTAGTCTATTATATGTTTGGGGATTCACTCACTTACAATAACATGGTTGCAAATGGTGAACAAACATGAAATGGGACAAGAATATTAATAATAATAATAATTATTATTATTATTATTATTATTATTGATCTCATGTAATGACTAGTACTAAAATAGAATAACATGTGCAAAGTATTGTACTAAAACGCCAGATAGTACATGTATTACAATGATTAAGGCACACGTGGAGTCTCGGGGTAGTTTGTCTCCTCCTTTTCGATTTCTAATATAAAATAATTAGGATAGTACACGCATTCTCATTGGTCAATAGCTGTGTTTAGATGAGAGTATGGAACATGGCTGTGACATCACACGAATTTTGATTGTTTATGTATTGTCAGACGCGCGTTTTGATTGGTTAGTAGGAAATATGAGCGTGTGTCAAGGAAATCTGTTTCAATCAAGAAGTAAAAAACAGCATTTCCCTTCATATGTTGAATTATCTTTGAGAAATATTTTATAAAAGCAATAGAGGACTTTTTTTCCGTCTTTCCATGTCTTCATGTGAACACTTAAGGAAGTTGGGAGAATTCTCGACAGTTATGCAAACCCTCGACTGCGTCTCGGGTTTGCATAACTGTCTCGAATTCTCCCAACTCCCCCTCGTGTTTAGATGAAGCTATGGAAACACGGAAAACGCCCTCTATTGCTTAACTGGAACAGGGTAAGGTTTAGCTACAACTATCGATCATCAGCTTCTCACCATTTTTTGAAGCCAGTGTATCAGTGTCAATATAGTCTGCAGTATAAATTCATTTTTTTACAGAAATTACAGCAGTCTTCGACCTCTCAAGTAATGGTACATTTAATAGAAAGATTTAGAATCGGGTTTACGTGAAACGGAAAACGGCAACAGGCAGGGTGCTGTTGATAATTAAAAGCATGCGAAATCTCTTATTCTAACTGGTCTCTCATTTTTCAGAAGTTCAAGTACTTGATACTTGTCACTAACAGGCAAGAAATGAGCCGATATAAATGAAGTTTCTTCCATTTTTGGCAAAACGCAAGTGTTCAAATTAGTTCGATGTTTGCCGTTCACAGTTTGCCCCAAACACGAGTTAACGGGAAACGACAGACGCAAGTGGCAGGCCATTGCTCGTCTCAAAACCATGGAAATATGTTGCTCAAAAGCAAGAAATCAGCTAAAATCAACCAAGCTCCTTTGATTCTTGCCAAGACTTAAATTTCAACCTGATTTATGCCGTTTGCCGTAATCGCGATGCTAAATCCCTACATAATTCAAATCATCGGTCAAAAACCCGTGCATCAAATATGGTATCTGCACTCTCAGAAAAAAGGAACCCTGAGGCAAGTTCAACGATGTTTCAACGGTATTATTACACTGAATTATTCACGTCATTTTCAAAGCAATCTCGAATTTCTCAGTCTACCCCGCAATCAGACAATCATCTTTTCGAATTTTCTGCCTGCTATGATAAATTTATTAACTCGGTTTTTCCCCTTACGTTTTATCTCTGCTCTTCAGTTGAAAGCTGAAATGATAAGTGTCCTCTCTAGCAAAGTTATATTCGGTGAAGTTGCTGAGAATCATAGAATCATGCACGATAGCAGGATTGCTAGTGCCTCCTCATCATTCAAAGTGAAATTCAATTTATCCTCAAAATCTTGAAAAAACTGATTTAAGTACTTTGTGAACATAAGTACATTGGTCCGAGTCAGAGGAACAGGATGGTAAATACAACTCCAGTGGTCAACACATGACGAAGTGTTCCAAGTAAAAGGTCTATCAGCTTCAACTACCTGGCATTCGTGTCCAAGTGCCCGGCATTCAATTAAAAATCAAAGTAGATACAGAAAGCGAGACAGTGAATTTGCACTTAATCCATTTCATTTCAATCACTTCGTCCAAATAATTAATTTAGCCGAAGACTGTAATTCTTAAACTTTTTTTTTCAATTATTTTTCATGTTCTTAAGCAGACCTGTGTAAGCGAAATTACACCGACTCAGTCGGTGGAAGAAAATGTAATTGTCTGTGATTTCGTAGCTTTCTTTTTTCAGGTTTAATTTCCGAAAGATAACAGATTTTATCCCATTTGCATGTTGACTATTATAATAAAATTTATAAATGTGCAGTTCTTCGTAAATTTCCTGCTTCGATGAAGCTCGAAAGACACATTTTTATACAAGAATTGACGATCACGAATTCGAGCAGAGTAGTTAAAACTTGATCTCACAAAAAATAAGGGAAACAAAGAGAGAAACCAATATAAATGCCGGTTTAAAAAGAGATGAGAGTTTTAACGAATATCATGCGCTCCCATTCATTGTAACACATTTTCGTTCAGGGTATTAAATTCAGAATAAGTAGAATAAGTAGAAACCAATATACATGCCGGTTTAAAAAGAGGTGAAAGTTTTAACTAATATTACTCCTATTCACTGTCAAACATTTTCGTTCAGATTAAATAATTCAAAATATATGAAATCAATATCTATTCTATTATATTCCTACGTGTATTCACAACTTGGCAGATGCAAAGGTACACCAATAGCTCAGAAAATCATTTAATTTAGAAATCCATTTTTTAAGATCTTATTCAACAACAGACTATAACTATATTTGGTTTGCTGTATTGACCACAGCTAAGAACAGCTCAGGCCGATCACCTCATCATCAGACGAAGAGCGAAATTTTCTTCTTTGTCACCGAATAAAAAAGTCTAACACCTTACAATCGTTCATATTTAGTATTGACGGTTATTGGTTTCAAAGAAGTATTCCTTTTACGCTGTAACTATATCCTAACTAATTGGACCAAAAAGTAGTCTCCTCAGAAAATTAAAACAATTTATGAGCGATAAAATGCCTTTCTTGATTACCAGATAATCTATAGTGTCTGAATCTTTTCAGCAATTTTTTTTTACATAACATATACAGAAAGAACTTCACATTTTTCAGTTTCATGGTTTGATCCTGCGCCAAAAATTACAAAAAAGGTACTCTTTTACGTACTGGTTTCAATATGAGAAATCGTATGTGAAAAATAATTGCGCGGTAGCATAAGGTGTGAAAGCAGGCACGAGCAACAGATTGACAAGTCACTCAACCTAAGTTAAAAGAGAAAGAAACAATAACTGGCTATTGAAAATTACGACAAAAAATCCTGTCGGCAGCACATTTCCGGTTTTGTATTCAGCTCAAATTTATGGCAATTGACAATGAAGTCTTCATCAGAAGCCCAAACATTGTTGTTGCACTTTACGGTGGTGCCGCGCTTTTAATTTCCTTTTTGACTCATTTTTAAATTACCTGTTTAAAGGACAACTCAAAGAAAATAGTGCTTCTTTTTTATATTTCGGCAGGAAATTATGCGCTTAGCTCCTGATCTCGGGGGCACAAGAAATCTTCTTATTTTTCCCGAAAATTCTTTAAATTGAAACCGTAAACGTACTCTTCACATGCCAATGAGGAGCTGCCATTGAATCATGTCCATGCTAATTGCGCAATCATTCACAGAACAGATTGGAAAGGTGCTTAAGACAAAGCGAATAAAAGAGAACTTTTCTTTTGTTGTGACTAATTTTAAATCAATAATAAGTAAAAAATGAAATCCAGGAAACTCGCTTCCTGGCTGTCATTCAGTTGTATCAGAGGAAGCGTTTCACAGCCCAAGTAGAAAGAAGGCGGCGTCTTATTCTACGCCACGCTTTCATTTTGAAAGGAATGATAAAAAAAAATGCAAAATTGCGTTAAACTTAATTACATAGAGAATTAAATAGAAACAAAAATCCCCCAAAATCAAACAACAGTTCAGCAATTTTAAATGAATGTTTGAATAATAAAATGTATTTAACGACGTTCATTCGTTAGAAAAATTTGCTACTCTTGTGTCAACGGTTAATGTTTCTTGTTCAATTCTCAACTGAAATCCAAACGTTCCTTCATAAACTAACATCTTTTAAGGTAAAAAATAAGAGAACTGTCAGCTTTTTACAAGGACGGACCTTTTCGCACACAAAGATTTCATCTTACAAAAGCATTTTAGTTTACAATAGCAAATACTGTTTTTAGGAATCAACAATCATGACAACATACGCGTGGCCCAAAAAAGAAAAGAATTGTAATGTACAGCTTGTGTGTTATGATTGGAGCATTTCAATAGGATAGACGGGAAAAACAACACAATAAATAAAAATATATAGTGTGCAACAACATAAGACTTAGATATTATATACATGTATTCTCCGACCTTAATGTAAACAATCGGCACCGGTTAATTACCAAAGTGTATTTTATCGGCGAATTTCTCTGATTTAGCTTTCAAAGGATCAATGGGAAAATTTAAAATGTTCAGTCGGAAAGCCCTGAACAAATAGTGAAGATGGATTAGTCTGAAGAATTGGAAAAAGCCGCTAAGTAATCAGTTGTAGAACAGTATACGTGCTCAGTATACTGGGGAATAAACTGAGGGAACAACCAATTACGAGAACACATGTGACATCTAGAAATTGACAATGAAACACAATTGGCAACACATGATAATGTTCAGAGAGACCAAGTAACAGAGACTAAAGTAAATTGAATTGAACGCGGTGAAACTAATGAATGAAAGTAGGCTGGCTTCATTTTTCGGAAATGTTAGCGCTTTTAACTTTGCTTCCGAGGTTTCAAATTATTCACCTAATCGTGTTTTTTTTTTTTTTAACTAAAAAACACAGTTTTCACAAAAATGATGTCCTTTATTTCTATTTGCCAGGAGTTCCAGGTGTTGCAAACACTGTTTTGAATAAAGGAGGACACTATTTACTTTGAACAACTGTTCAAAGGAAACTAATTGAAACATCCGATAACTTACTACAGTTAAAAATAAGCTATGTTTCTTCAAGAAAACCAACTGTTTTGACGCTACCAAACCGTAACACAACTTGTAAGTTACAAGTTAGCTGAGTTTACAAAAACAAAAGTCTTTTTTGGCTCTTTTTTACGCAGTGGTGGGTAATTTCGCAGAACGATCGATTCAGTGCATAATAATATATCTTTGCAATCATCATTACATGATGCAGTTCTACTTTCCGGGATCGCGGCTACCCAATTTCGTCCCCTCTGAGTCCGCTTTTCTTTGGTCAGCACCAAGAACACGGACTCTGGTCACTTCCAATTTATGCGCAGTCGTAGTGAGGGTCCATTTTTGTAACCGTTGACAACCACTGCTGTTTCAAATTTCTGAGCGTGCGTAGCCGTCCCGGAAGTCCGTGATTTACGGACTTCCTGCCTAGGAAGTGGCCCGGTCCGTGTTCTTGCTTCTGACCAAAAGAAAAGCGGACCCTGGGGACGAGATTGGCGGCTACCAAGGCCAGTAAAGGTAGTTATAACACTTTCCTAGAAAAGAAGGCCCAGAAGGTCATTCATATGCTAGCTCGAAAACTCACTTAGCCCTCCTCCTTTGCCCCTCCAATGCTGAGTTCAGAGGCTGGTGATAACTGGCTTTTAGTCATGGAGAAGCAATATTGGAGCTGGATGGGGGGTAGGCAGAAAAGTGTGTTCAGTGTTACACACACATTTTCAGATCTGACAACCCAACCGTCACGACGTTGACTACGATGACTGAATGTTCACCTCAATTCCTTAAATAAGAAAAACTCAGTTGTCTTCATGTAAATCATCGACTTGAAAGACACAAAGAGCTCCGGAGCCTGCTTGCTACACAACGTTGGCAAATCTCAATAATTCAGCGATCATGAGCTATCATGAGCATCGATGTAAAATTAGAACTGAAAATGTCAAATGTCGGAGTTATAAAAACTACTCAGTCCCAAATTTCATCAGAGACTTACACTCTCCCTCCTGGGATCTCATTAGCACCTCCTTCACGGTCGATGAGGCGTGGGTTTCTTTTCCTAAGAAACATTAGGCAAGTAGAGACGTTCAGCGAATTTAAAATCAAACTAAAAGGCCATCTTAAACAGTAACGCCAGCGGTACATGCTGCATTTAATGTTTTAATGTCTTTGTTTTGTGCTGTGTCAGGGCTCCATTTAAACTGCTAAATTGGATGCCCCTGGATAAGTATTGAATTAAATAAAAAATAAAAAGAATTCACCATACCACAACGATATTTCATTTCAACATCAGGTATTTGGGTTACTGTTTTGTTTTTGAACTTTACCATCCCTCTAGCCATAAGGTTTTTTTGGCTTATTAATGAATGTAATTGTTATCTACAGTCCATTGCGGATGAAGTGGTGGTAACCACTAACACAAACATCATTTCAAAATAGCTTAAATCTCCAGTTATTCTCCAGAGCGAAGAATGACCTCAGAAAACAACACATCTCCTCTGAAATAACGTTTCACGGGTTCTTCACGTTAAATGAAGTAAAAACCATGTCAAGACTAAAGTGAGATATCTTCAAACTCAAACAAAGCAATTGTATACGTGTAAAAATCGCGCCAAGAGTAACAGTCAGCTCCTTTAGATGCAATGGGTGATGATCCGCGTACGTTCGATCTGTCCTTGCGAAGGGCGTGTCTGTGAAACTAAGTTATTCAAGGAGCGCGTTATGAACGGAACGCGATATTATAAAAACAATAACAATGATGCTGATTATTAATCATCAGTGATCATCATGACTTTGTTTAAATGAGGCTAAATATAATTGAGGCCAAGTTAAAACCAAGCAAATGCGGCGGTTTGTCCTGGGATATTTGGGGGGACTCCTGGGAGTGCCATTTGCTTTGGCTATAGTTGCTTTATGGCTTGCTTGCATCCGGCATTATCACCAACCATCTTGTTTAACAGTTTATGCAAGAACACTTGTTGTGCTGTTCGTTGGGCTTGTAATACATGCGTTAAGCCTAGTCCGAAAAGCATGGCTAAGCAGGGAGATGCAAAAGTAAATATTTGATTGCACACCCAGCATGCCAGAGACGGTAGTTGAAGCAATAGTAGCACTGGTAGTGGTTGTGGTAGTGGTAGTAGAGAGAGAAATAATGATCAAAAACTAACAGATCCTTAAAAGAATTTATATCGTAACTGGCAATAACACAACGTAACAAGTCATTTTAGACCCACGAAACAATTTCGTCAATCAGAGGCCAGCGAAATCAAGAACAAAACTTTGATAATGAAATCAACAAATTTGAAGAGGTAAATTGTCAAAACTTTCTTCGGTTGACGACTCACACAAAGACACGACTGCAGGAGCAGTCGTGGCTCAGATGGCTAGTGCGCGGCTTTCGGAGAGAGAGGTCCCCGGTTCGATCCTCGGTAACTTCAACGTCTGTTTCGACTTTCCTCTGATCCGTATAGCTATAGCTTTAAATATCCGTAAACCGGAGCACTGACAGAGGGAGGGAGGTAAAAGGCGCACCGTCGGCTTCCATTGATACCAGCCTCGTAGCTGAAGGAACTGCAGACGTTAAATAAGTGACTTTACCTTTAGATAGCTCGACAGAGACCAGGCACTAAAAATATCGAATGGCTGGTAGCGAATCCCACGATCACTGAACAGTAACTGAACTTGAAATTTTTACTACTTCAATTTATAAGGCTTTGATAACGTAGTGTAAGTGTAAGTGATTACCACTAGGCGTTACCCAGAACGTGCGTTCTAGAGTTTTCTACTTTCCGCGCAGAACATGCAGTAGCAATGGACAAGCATGAAACGGCAAATTCCTCCGCGAATTGCAATACTGAATGTAGCATGTTAAAAATCAATAGTTACTTCTGTAGTATAGCTACTTGTAATTGCTAGAAAAAAATAATGAGGAAAATAAGAAAGGAAAATAACCAGCAAACAGTGTGCTGTTTATTGGGTACTTTGTGGGAAGAAATTTTACCGAAAGATAGTTTTTTACCTTCATCGGGTAAAAAACATTGAAAAGATATATCTTCTGGCCTGTTTTCAGATCGGTAGCATGCTTTGTTTTGAAAATAGAGCAGTTTGCATTTCAACTTTTTTACAATGAGTGAAATATGGATTACTTCTGAGTAACATGTCACGTACACGAAAATACCGATTCGCCTTGTGTTTTCGAATTGTGAATAACCAATATGTTAAGAGAAGTGTCTAAGCGAATGTTTTCAAGTTTAGCAGAGAGAAAAAATGTTTGAGGGCCGGTTTCTCGAAGCCTGGTTAGCGCTAACCGTTGCTTAAGAGGTATCAAAACTCATAGTTTTCCATGGTATTTAACGATGCTTTGCGCTAACCATGCTTCGAGCAACCCGGGCCAGGTGTTTTCACTGGTTTCCGGACACCAACATGGAGTCTCCATACCAAACACTACAATTTTTAGTGGTACCTTTTGCCGAATAACTCGAGATTGTAATATCGCACAGCCGTTAAACTTTGACAAGGTCTTTATTGATTATCCTTCTACAATATGTCAAGTTCTCTCCTTAATTTATTGAATGGTAAGCGATTTTATTTTTTCTTTGCGTGATACTTGCGTGACATGAAAACTAAGAATACTTCGCAAGTAAATCGAAGTGGTTATTGCTCACACGCTTGCCCTTGGGCTGGCATAACGGTGCTCCATCAGGTAGGTAGCAATGTAAAGAACACGAAAAGTACCTTTGAATACCATTTCTGCAGTGTCTTAAGTATACCAATCGCGCGGTCTGAGTGAATTTTTTTCTTAATTCATTCTACTTTTACTGCATTGCACATAATTTTAAAAAAAATGGCAAAAAGCACAAAATCAGCATTTTCAAAGATCTTACTCTAATTTTTAAAGATATTCATGGAAAAGCATCACGCTATGGGCCCAGCTACAAAACTGCTACCCAGTCGGTGCAATCTCCGCCGTAACAACAACGGTCTCATGCTAAGTGACCCTAAGTCAATCATGAGAAGGATTGATTCGTTGAACGAGTATTTTCACGGGCTGCCGGCCAGCTGTGAAAAGCTGAGGAACGCTATTACCCAAGAACTGTACAGTTCATCGTCAGTTGACACGGTGGAATGTCGTTTTCTTAATCCCCTTCTTGTGCAGTGACAATCGGGTACTATGTGGCAACATTGCCAAGAACTGGTCCTCTAGACAATTCAAAAGGTGTTTCCACACCGCCTTTTCATCGTAAGTAATTGTTGCTGGATCAATTCCTACACCGATACTTAGCGCACTTGCGACTGCATGCAAGCCACAAGTATCTTCCTCCCCCGTTCCCTGCATCTCTCCGTCCATGATAAGAAGGTTGACTTTATCCGGCACTTTTACCAGTCCGGGTCATAACCATTTCTGGATACTAGATACTGGGTGTCGTAGTGGGACCTAAGGGAAACTCTTGTTCGAGCCTAGCGACTTTGTTCCTCAGCCATATCCCACGAAACCTCGCAAAATTACAGAAGACAAGCAAACACACAGAACAAACAAAGAATTGATGGCGATTGCGATGAGAGAGAAAAGTCGACGGTGAAGGTGCTTGTTAGTGTGCAAACTACTTGGCCGATTCCCTTTGTTCAGATCTATCGGAGTATCGCGTAAACATTTTAACCATACGTTGTGGCCGGGCATTTTAAAATTAAAGTACAATTATTTATCACGCCTTTAAGCGTACATTATTATGTTGCAGTGAATTTCAGATCAACATGCAGGCCAACAGCATGGATGAACACATTCAATACCTCGAGACACTTTGTCGTGTTTGTGGCACAAATCTGCCGCGGACCAGGGTCAGTGTTGCAAACAAAGAAGCTTTTTAATTGGAGCTCTGGATGAAATTTCAAATCATTGTCGATAACGACAGCAGAGAGATTCATCCCTCCTCAATCTACTCCGGGTGCAAGCGATTTCTCTATAGAGTTCCAGCAGTTTCCGATCCAGAGGAAATTGCCACAAAGAAGGAACCATATGTGTGGACAAGCTACATTAGGGATAATTGTCCTTGTAGAGCTTGCAAATCCAAAGGAGAAGGACGACCCCGTAAGACCTCCGAACAGCCCATGGAATGGAAAGCAACAAAAACTTGTGGAAGCGAAACTGAAAGTGGCGAGGACAATAAATCAGAGCAGGTAAAGACGTATTGTCACGGGTTCAGTGCCATTATGCACAACATTGTGTTGATGGAAAAAGAGGAGACAGTTACATGTGCCAGAAAGCTATAATTTCATCTTCTTGGACAGAAATAACCGTTGTATCGGAAACAAATAAGCTAAGTACTGAAGATAAACTGTTGCTTACTTCAACCATTTTTCGCTCAGACAAGGGAAGGGTGAAAACTGACATCTTTTCTTGTACTCAAACATACAAGAATCTACCTGCTATGTTAAATGTGACCCCCCCATACATGGATTCAGGCCAGAAACTCAGTTTTGACAGGTGCCATCAATGCCAATAGCCACGAAGGTGTCTAGCCAATTCATAAGGCATTAACTGCAGATCAGCTCTATTCTATTAACCCTGTTTTGTCAGCCCCTTGATGTTTGGTATACTCTGTGACACGTAGTAAACTTGCCCTTAACATCCATGGTAAGATCCACCTTGCAGGAGGAAAAACCAATGTCACTGATGCCTTGCTACATGTAAATAACTTAACAACGGAAGTCGAGGACTCAAGTTCCATCTGGTGACATTCTTACAGCTATTGACAATGACCAGGTGCTTATCAGGAAGTGGACTGTGCACAATGATAACCGTGAACAAATCAAAGTACTAACAAGTGTCTGTGTAGTACCTGTTTATTCCAATGGAACATTGCTGTTGGATTCAAATCTTGCTCCAGGGGAAGAAACACATTTGAAAAATGGTAAAAAAATATTAAAATACAAACAAGGGTTTGATTCCTTTAATGAGCACAATCTTTGGACAAGTCAGTTCCCTCGTAAAATTATTACCGGCATAATTATGTGAAGGTCATGTAGTACATGTAATCAACTAAATTGTGCATACATTACCATATTAAACTACAGTACAATTGGCAGACTATATCTTTCAGTGTGTGGTTTTTTATTAGTGTCATGTATTTAAAAATAATTGGATGAGTTTGAGCATGATAGCAAGAATTATCATGGCCGAGGTTTGTGTTAACTTCCGAATCCGAAGGCTGCCGGAGGCGGATAAGTAACAAACGGAAGCATTGATAATTCATGCGAAAACCGAATTGAGTAACTATTGTTTTATTATGCATAAACTTGAGCGTTTGTAAAAACAACAGCGCATACATACATACATACATACATACATACTTTATTTTTCAATGTAGGTCAGAAAACTGGCAGGTAAACACAGCTGATGTCGGCCTACCTACTTACCTAAGGCACTAACTCCATAAACAAAATTAATTACAAATAACATGTTCCATATCCTTATCGGTATTGACAGTTGTTCCTTTTACAGAAGAGATTTTCTCTAGGGTCTTCTTATTTCTTTTAATTAAGAGTTTTCTTAAAATTGTCTTTTACCCTCCAGACGTCTGGTCAGCTTATCTAGACAGTTCGAAACAACTGGTCCTCTATAATCAAGACTATTTTTAGCCCACTCACTGTTCTCAGTATTCCTTTGTGCCATTATTCATTTTCTTTCTGATTTAACAAATCTGAAATTTTGTCTCAATCTATGTTCTCCCTTCTTTATCTTAAACATTTCCACAGACAAACACTTTAGCACTGTCAAAGGGAAACAGATCGGCAGGGTTGAGCACTTTTTAAACACACAGCTGCATGGTTTGCTCCGATGTGGAAAAATAACCAGAATTGAAGGGTAAGTTACTGTTTTCTTGCTTTACTGTTACTGTTTTGTAAAGGCTTGTTGGACTGAAAATTGATATATACTTATTTAAAAATCGGAGAATAGCAAGGTATTGTCTTTAGTCGTTCTATACGGAAAAGAAATGAGATTATCCTTTTTCTGCGATCTCAAACCAGTCTCGTCCCTATTGTTCTCACTGCGCGTTATTTGGTTCACCCTTATTTATTTCGTTTTCTTGTAACCCAGAATAGGGAAGTCAACAGAAAACCAACACTTACATCCACGCCAGTCTCTACCCAGAAGTTCTCTAGAAACAAACACGCTGGCGGAGGACCTTATATTCCTGCGACGCTCTGGGTGGAAGGACCACGGCGTTACAAAGACTTCGTGCTGGAAAGAATCCGCTCTACTCTTCCAGAATGCGAGATTGTAGAGGACATCCGAATTTTGTTTCGGCTTACTAAAGCATTACAACATGGCCGCCCATGGCCGCCACAAAGAAAAAAAAACAGCTTCTTCTTGTTTCCAGTACCTCTCGGCCAAGCTTACCTTATTTTCGTTTTGATCTCTACCATATACACAGCCCAAAACCGATATCCAGAAATGGTTATGCCCGAACTGTTTACGAGGAGGCTGGCCATACTTAACAAGATTGCAAATGGCAACTTCCTCCCTCTTCATAGCTGTACGGTTAACAATTTGTATAAACGGTGTATTAGGACAACTATCAAAGCTGAGGTGTGCTACCTTTTTATAAATGAACCGTTTCAAACCGCTTAAACCTGTTTTGAGATTTAAGAAGTAAAAGATTGACATATC
>NC_090874.1:18270338-18297838 GCF_036669935.1 Montipora foliosa | reverse complement strand
GATTAGCTCTCCAACTTATTTATTTTTGACATAACAAAATTTTACAATGACCTGGCTATAATTTGGAACATTCAACTAAACAATTAACCCCCAGAATGATGCTTGTAGATGTTTGATTTCTTTCAAGTATGGTCACTCCACTAAGTTGGGAGTTTGAACATCAGACTTCGGAATCTACATGTTATGCTGAGCCAATCAAACACATTCATCAATGATGTCAAGTAAGGAGGTGAGATAACCTATGTGTTCTGTGAAGATGACTAGCTACATGTACCACCTGTGGCTTGCTGTCTTCACAGCCACTAAAAGGCTACTAACTGGTCAATTCTGAGAAATCTGTCGTTGGGTGATTGCATTGCAAATTGCATGCTTTCATGTTTCATCATTATGAATGGATTGTTTCCTTAGTTATTTATTTTTTTATTTATCTTCATTTTCGATCTCCTTCCTTTTTATTATCCGTGACGCGTAGATTCAACACTGTTGATTCACCGTCGACTATATATTCATCGATATCGGTTATTAAAACAAATGTAGGACAGTGTTGGTTGTGTGTAGCCGCTTCTCGGAGACAAATTACATGTAACTTACTTACTGAGGTCATGGACATAAAGCAATTTGTCCACGATCTGTTAATAAATAGACTTAGTGCAGTTTTCATAAGGATAAGTAAGCAATTGCGCCCTCAACTTTAAATTTCTCACAACTTCGTAGACAACAACCGTCCAACGTAAGCATAAGCTAAATATTTACCTTGCATTTAGACTGATAAAAGCTTGGAAACAAGAATTCACGAATCACTGAAGTAAATAAATATCGAAATAGGTCGAATAGTTCATGACAAAAATTTAAGTTTACCTGTTTGGATGGCGCAACATCGCTTGATCACTGTTCATGCAAAAGCCCCCTTGATGGTCGAAATGAAGATGCAAATTCCCCTTCTGTTCTTTCGTGACATCCTTGTGAACATAACTCAGCCAAAACGGTGAAACTAAAATAGAACATATTAAATTTCTGCAGCTAAAATTCAAGACAACTGTAACGATAAGTTTGACCTTTGGGCTGTTGGTGTCATGTTATCATTGTTACGTTTCCGTCGCGAACTCTGATTGGTCAAAAAAATTCAGCGCGGGAAATTTGCGCGCGCTTGGTATATGCTGTTTAGGAAGTGCTCAATCTCGACTCCACAGCTCTTTTTAGGGTGCGTTTTTTTGGGAAAATCCGAAAACTGATTCTTGAATCCAAATACGGATTTTGCGTTTTTTTTTTATTTTTTCAAAAAATCCAAAAATGGACCATGAATCCAAAGTATCCACACTCGAGGAGGATATTCGATTCGGATCAAATCTAAATCCGGATTTTTGAGGATCACCTTTTCAGCGTTTTTTTGAGAGAAGATTTGAAAAAAGTATTTTTGACAACCGTGCGTACGGGAAGAGCTACTGAAATTTGAACCGACCAATCAGAATTCAGCGAGCGGGAAAAACTGTGCTATTCGACGTCACGCCAATTGTTTATATTCTGATTCGTTAGATCGATGGACATTCGCTCAGTCTTCTCTTTTGACTCTCTTGAAACGTCGCTTCTTTGAACTCAGCAAGACAGAAATCACGCATTGTTCTAACAATCAATTTGCCATTCCACTTTATAAGTATCTAGTTTATGCAACCTCGTTCCCAGGACCTTTTCCCTTCCCTGGCTTGGCCGGCCCCACCCCGAAGCCAGGGAAAAGGTCCTGGGAACGAGGTTGTAGTTTATGGATTGGGTTAGCACGTGATTAACAACCAGGATCGATTTTGAACTTTAATCTGTAGAAGAAGACGTTATGCGCCGATCAAATGGAAACTTCAACATCCCCCCCCCCCCTCCCCCGGGCAAATCCCGGGCATTTGCCTATCTCCTGTGCCCGGGGAGTGGGGAATTTGACCTTTGCCTGCGTGGGGTGGGGAAAATTGAACCGGAAGTGTCAGGTTTCAAATGATTTTTTTGCGGGCGCCGAAGTCGCTAACAGCTATATATAAAACACGTGTTTGGACGAGATGGAAAAGCTTAAAGGAAGAGATGTAGCATTTGTGAGCGGTTGGCTTACAAAAGAGGTCTTCAAAAGGTCTTTATTAAAGACGGCAGGAGCCGACGACGATTGTTTTTTAGTAGGGTATGACAGACAAATCCGACAACTGGGTAGGGCACTTGAACACCATTTTGGCCCGAGGAAAAAAAAAAATTCTTGGAATCGCTTGTTTTAGCTGTTGGATGAAAGGGGCAGAACATTAGATGAGGCCCTCCCAGGGAGGGGGGTGGGGGGAGGGGGCCTTGTTCCCTTTAAATATTTGCTTGTGTTTCCTTGTTTCCCAAATTTCTTTTAAACTTGTTCCCAGCTTTTTGATCCCTAAAATTTAAATTGGTTTTTTTCCCTTGTTCCTCTGTTCTCCAGTTCAAATTAGCCATGTTCTCTTCTTCCCCAAAAGCCCTGGGAGTGCCTCTTTGGCCTAATAGTAATTCACTGTAGAATTTCAAGACACAGCAAGTTCTTATTTGGGAGTGAGGGAAAAGTTTTGAATAAATTCTCGCACACTGAAAGAAACACAATTTTAGTGCCCCTTCTTGCTCTTTTCGGACATGAGTCAGCTGGTTTGTACCTTTCTGGCAACCTGCGGGAGGGTAAGCTCTAGAAGCTCATTCTTAGTGAGCCTTCAGCTGAAAAACTCTTTAAGTCTGGCTTTCCGATGTTAGGGGCTGAGGTTTTGTGCAAAAATTCATCAGCGGCTTCCTTGCAGTTTATAAAGGGTATTCCCTCGGGCAATAGCCATGGTCAGTTAAGTTTTGTTGTGCTTATAGAAATTTCCGCTACTTGAAAATGTATGTTTTAATACACGAAAGACATGTCAGCTTGACCATTTTTCTTTCCCGATACCCCATTTAAAATTCTAAAATAATGGGCCAGAAAACCATTTAAAACATTTTGTGGAGTTAAAATCGCGCTCACGTGAATTGTCGCAAACTTGGGTTGCCGGCGAGCAGAATTCGAACGTAAGCTGTTTTGCTTTGGCTATTATTTGTGCTTTTTTTAACTATTTTGAGACGAATTCCGGCTGGTATTTTCGAATCAAGTGTAAGAAGACGGCAGAACCGTATTGATAATGTATTTATTTGTGTTAACTAAAGACTTTTGTCGCGTCTTTTCGACGGGGTAGATGGACAACGATGTCATTTACGCACAACCGAAATGCACTGTTTCCGGTGAAAGGGCAAATGATTGACAGGATAGCACAGTTTCGACTGACGCGCGCACTGCGGGTGCGGGTTCCGTATGCAAGGAAGCGGTTTTCCATGCAAAAAATGATACGCAACAACCGTACATGACAGTTTAGCTGAAATGCTCTTCTCGCGCTATTTTTACCCTACGATCGAAGCCACGAATAGGTCGAAAAATTAAATAGTTAGCTTTCCTTCAAATTCACAACAGAAATTACAATAAAAGTTTGTTGTGCAGCGATAATATTGTTAGCACCTTTCCTACAGCTAAAAAAGTAAACTGCAGAAATACCCTCTGTACTCGATTTGAACCTTAGCACGCACATTTTTGGTCATTTAGAACTGTTTATCACTCACTAAGGTATTTTACTTTTCTGGTGGCATTTTCATTAACGAATTTCTCCAAAACAAACCAGTCAATCTGTTATTTTTTTTTTTAGTTGCCCGCAGCTTTGTTTGTTTGCATTGTCATAGAAAATATTCCTTTTTCGGATTTTGCGCTTTTTTGACACTGAAGAATCCATTGATTGATCCGAGATCACAAATGAAATCCGTTTTTGGATTTTTCCAAAAAAACACAGCCTTAGGAGATTTTTTTGGGAAGGGCTTTTTAACCGAAATACGTATTCCTTATTCCACACCCTTTTTAATTGTGTAAAGCTTATTCACTCTTGTGTAAAGATATTTGTCGATCCGTTATTTTTGTTGCACTGTATAGTCTAGTCAGTTGTGCTTTGTTCTGGGGCACCCAACGAAGGTGTTCCGCCAGGAGCCCATGACTAGGAGCTTACAACTTCATTGCATCTATGAAACGGCGTTTTTACAGACCAAGTTATTTATAGTTTGATTTTCCCGCGAAACCGGACCTTTCCAGCCAATCACAAGTCTTGCATGAGAAATTAATCCACATGGGAATGAGGATTAGCACTCGTGCAAGCCAAATCGTATTTGAGAACTCGTCTAAAAATAGCTTGATCTGTGAAAATGCCGTTACATAGACCTAGTATTGGAGCTGTAGGCTCCTAGTCATGGGTTCCTGGTTCCGCAAAATATCTGTTCCGAAGTTGAAATTCAGCTGACTGGCAAGTTATTAATGTTTTAATAGTACTCTATCGTTGGGAAACTTTAAATATTGTTAGCATTTCAATCCGCGCTGGCTGGATGAGAACAGAAGCTGGGGGACAATGGAGGTCACAAGAAGGCTTACCACTGGTTAAACCTATCGCATGTTGAGGAAAAAAAACCTGTTTTGACAGGTTTAAATTCACAAAACGGTCTCTCCTCTGAATTCACGATTATCGTGAAAAGTGCCCTTGTGACCAGAAAATCAATTCTTGTTTTTCCTTGGATTTCAAAACTATGTTAATTAAACACTAAGCGACCAAATTAAAGTTCTAGGCCTTGATTTCCAAAAGACCCCTCTTTATTTTACCTGGAATTTTCCTATTTAATGGTCCGCCATTATTGAGAGAGCTGGATCGAGGAGAAAGTGACTTCAAAGGCTCACTCAGTTTAACGAAGCAATGCGTGTGTACGCCGCAGAATTAATATGCAGCACAGGACAGTCCAGGATCGTTATCAATTTTGATAACCACTACCAAAACAATCACTACTCAAATTCGCGGGAGTTTTGCGCTTTCAGACTGTTATCTCGCGTTTTGCATATATAATAAGCTACATTGGCCCAATTTATACTAGAGACGGATAATCCGTCGGACGAATTATCCGTCTGGTCGTTTAATCCGTCCAGTATAAATACGGGACGAACTGTAAAGCACAGTATTAGTTCGTCTTATAGTTCGTCCCGTTTATACTAGACGGATTATGCATTTTTGTTCTGTTGCCTTTGTTCAGGTACTTCGTTTATGCGAACACATTTTGTATCCTACTGCTAAGAGACCGCTGGCTTTCTGTAACGAGGTGTTCATTCCGGCATCTTAGTTCGTCTGTCGGTGCATTTATACACACAGACGGATTATCCGTCCTGACGGATTATCCACCTTGGTTCGTCTGCCAAGACGAACTAAACAGATAGTTCGTCTTGACGGATAATCCGTCTGTTGCCCGTATTTATACACGGACGGATTATCAGACGAACTAAAAAATTCTTGCCAAAGTTCGTCCAGACGGATTATCCGTCTCTAGTATAAATTGGGCCATTAACACGCTGAAATTTTAAGCTAGTGAGCCCTGAAAGTCACTTTTCCCTGTATCCAACCCTCTGAGGCTCAGTCGGTCAGTATTGAACGTGAAATCCAAAACTTACACATTTTGATGTATTTCATTGAAACACGCCAGGTTGGCTTGGAATAAGAATCCGCAAAATACGGCAAGGCAACCAAGAAAGGACGAACTTCAAACAAGATCTGCCGCAACACTTACATAACGTTAAGGTGCTTTAAACAAACTTCTGAAAACACAGGCTGGTGAGATTTTCCCCTAATTTTACGACAACTCATTGCGAAAACATCTTTATAACATTAGGGCAAAATTTTCTTGTCATTGTAAAGGCACAACGAAAACCAGTTGGGCTAGCGGATTAAAAAGCACTTGTTCGCTCGCATTTTAGAGCAAAACAAACAAACAAATCAACGTTTTCTTTATGTCTAAAAAAGTACAGATAATTGGTATTGAATTCCAATTGCATTAAAAATTCGATTTTCATTCCTGAACAAAGCAAGAACCGATTAAACCACCTTTTAAAAATACGCATCCACTAAAAAATAACGCATCCGTAAAAAGAACTAACGGTTTAGTGCCAAAGGAAAGAATTTGTGGAGTAACGTCCTCCACTAAGTATGAGCTATTACTGGTATTCTGTTTTGTCGTTGTCGTTCTCTTTCGCTCTCCTTTCGTTTCTGTTCTAGACATAGGTTTTCCAGGCATCATGTAACCTTATCAGAGCTTCTAAAGATATGCCAAAAATTGTAATACAAAGAACAAAGCAGATATAATCAAATTAAAAATAAACACTCAGCTTTAAGTTTATATCCCTTCGATGCTTGACTTGAATAACTACGCAGCCACCAGTGTGGACCACAGATATCATATGTCAAACTGGATTGAGACTAGTGAAAAATGCAGAAAGAAAACATCTTCCAAACCGTTTTCCACCTGAACACGAAAAGCGTTGACTGTGTAAGAAGTATAGTTGATGTAGTATGGCCGTGTAGCTGCGTTGAGCCACAGAAAGCGCGCGAAAAATGAAACCGTACGGACGTACGTACTACGTACGGACGGTCGATGACGTCATGGCTATAAAACAAGGGTTCTTCGCATCGATGGTGGGTGCTTCGCGCGGGGAGCTCTGCAATGAACAAAAAAATCGTGTAATGGCTGATTGGACGTATCAATTTCTTTACATGTGAAATATAGAATTATATTTTCAAGGTTTATCGTACAAAATTCTCGCTATTAAAGGTGATTTGCAACCAACTTTTTTATTAAACACGGTAATGTACAACTCCAGGTAGACCGAACGAAAGTCTGCGTTTTGGCAAAAATGGAAGAAACTGATTGATATTAGCTCAGTTCTTGCCAAAATCGTGCAACTTTTCAGAGGAGCAAGACAACGGAATAAGAGAATTTTCATGCGTTTATTACAAGCTTCAGGCCCGCGATCAATCTCGTAACGTAAACACCAAACGTAATTATAAACGCTGGTTTCCGCTGACCACCAGGCATCCAGCAGAGTCACTTTTTACGACGTTGTCGTCGAGTTGTCAGGGACCTCAAATAGAGACCATAAGATCTAAGACGACGACGGCCGCGAAACGTCTTTTAATATTGCTAGTTTGTTTCTTAAAGTGTTTCGTGATTATTCCAATTTGTTCAACTTCCACAAACAATCCAAACTATCCAGGAACTGAATTGGGAGGAACAGCGGTTGAAACTAAGAATGAAAATCAAGGATCTGCCTTCAGTATGCGCTCGTGTCTTCCTTAGAACTTGAGATTTTGTCATTTCACGTTGCAGATTGGCAGAGAATGGGACGGAAATGTACAAATTTTAAAGAGCACGCGCAGATCCATTGTTTTGATCATTAATGTCTATTGTTTGGTGGCGTTCTCGCTGAGGTTGCCGTCCTAGATCTTAAGGTCCCCTATGTGGACTCGACGAGAACGAGATTGTCACCCTAACAAATGATTTCCTGTGATTGCTATGAATTTCCCGATTATGACTTGTAAACATACATGTATGCGCGCCAACTCAGTGTCCAGGATTTAAAATGATTTAGACGAAATTAACAGCAAGAGAGAAATGTGAAAAATCATCATTGTGTGGCCACGTACTCTACATATCCTTTCACGGCAATCACGGATATTAACAAGGATATTAACTAAAATGTACGTACAGATTGGACGGACCCATTATTTCTGCTCACTGAACACATTTTTTTTAGCATTTTCGTCCTCGTCGACGACCTCGTTGCTTTTTGTAGGCAATGTAGCGTTACATAGGGTCCCAGGTAATTTCATTCGTGATATCAAAATTTACGGAAGCTTTTAGCCCATTAACTGAGGTTCTGTGGTAATCCATTAAATGCAAGCATGCGTTGATTGTATGACTGATGGTCATCTATGATGATACAAGTACTTATCTGGTACAATGTTGCCGTTTTAGCGTTTTTCTCGCACCGGCAAGCCAATCGCGGGGCCAGCGCATATCTCGAGTCAAGCATCTGTGAACGAATGAGCGTGAAAAAAGCGCTTTTGCGCAGTAGACAATTTGACAGAATATTGTCAGTAAAGATGTTGTATTGTATTGTAAGAAGACAAACTTTACATTACATCAGAATTTGGCCGCGCTAATAACACTCCACAATTACTTTTATCAAATGGTTGCTTTACAAAACAGTCAAGTTTATAAAATGCCTTTATACAGATAAAAGTTCTCAAGTAAAAAGGGCATCTGTCGAGAGTGATAAAAAATGTTTCTACTATACATATTTACATCGTAAATTTCAATATGGACGACCTATATATAGCTAGGACGGTGGAAACATCAGTGACACTGTTACATAAAGGGGCATGCACACATCCTCCACTGATATAACCTACGAAAAAAATAATACCAAAGAAAGTCTTAAACACTTCCGGCCACCAGCAAGAAGGAGGAAGAGCAAGGGCAACGTATAACCCCTTCATTCCTCTACGACCTCAATGGGCCTTAAGGACGGTGCCTACTATTGTTATTGCGCATACGTTATGCACATCTCCAGATACTCGGATTTCCTATTGCTGGTGCTTATTAATACAGGGATATTTTTGCGCGGTTTAAAACTATCCGGATAAAGTAGATCTTAGTAAGTACTCTTGGTATTCAAAAAGAAAATTGGGGGGTAACCATTCATTTTTGAGAGATAATTAGGTTTCAATTTGAGAAATAACGCCATACATTGCTCTGTATTTTAAAGCTTTTTACAAATATTATTCATGATTTATCTTTGAAAAATGCGTGGTTACCCCCAATTTTCTTTTTGGATTTCAACAACTCTTGTTAAGATCTACATTTTCTGCATAATCACACACCGGGGCAAAAATATCTTTAATTAGTAGGCACCGTCCTTAATCACACGGCTGTCATGTTGAGTCCCGAGGGATTGAAAACTTTTGCTTTTCCCCACCGAACCTCGTTCCCAAACATGTCGCCTCGAGGCTCGGGGTACGAAATCTATTGCCTATGGCCAATATGGCCGCGCGTGAATAAGGCGCATTCCGCACTATGTTCACAACGTTCTCAAACACAAAGATGGGTTATATAGATAAGAGCACTACTTCTAAGAGAAAGGAAGAAGCCCAGTCAGGCCCTTAAGGTAATGTGAATTCCGATGATTGAGTGGTAACGAATGAGGAAATTGCCTCGCGGGGTGTCATGGAATGTTTGGGGACTATTTCGCGTTCCAGCGGGAGACATAAGTCATTCTAGCTACTAGGACAGTGGTCGCGTTCAACTTGCTTTTCCGTTTAAAAGATATTGTACAAGGCTCGTACAAAGCTTGCTCACATAGCCGTTAAAGTCCTTAGCTATTTTACTTTACCCTTTCATCGGGGTGGTGTGCTGCTGGTTAAATGAGGAACACGTTTTTTCACAATTTTTGGCCATCTCTAATGGGTGGTTTTCAGTGCTTTTTACTAGAAAACAAGTTCTTACTTGTAGGCTCACTTTCCAAAATTAATCCAGTTCGCGTTAGTAGCACACGTCCAGCAACACAGGACTGACCGATGTTACGTCAATATCCGAATTTCTGATCATTGAAATTCCTAAATGGAAACGGAAAAAGCTTTCCCAAAACGACCACATTACACTCCAGGCGAGATCAGCGTGCAAGTGTCACGTCAAAAACTTACGAACGTTAAAGGAAACTGATTTCCCCCGCTAAAAAAAGATTTATAAACAACTCTCCCTCCCCCCTTTCTCTTTAGTTCTACAAATGGACTCATGGGGCACTGCATTTCGTCGATTACACCTGCTTGTTTACCCATTTTAAAGTGTCACGCATCTCCTACAAAAAGGTTTGGTTATACCTCTGACTGCCTTGTTTTTCCTGCTAAGCCAAAACTCTGAGAGGAAATTCCTAAGGAAGAACATGACAATAAATAAGCACTTTTACGGGCCAAGTAATACTGAGTGCATCAGTTGTTTCAGTCTAACTGACAGACTGCCAACAGGCTTTAAAACAGTTGCCGTTTTAAACGATCTTTGGATCTACGTAAAAGTTAATTAACACTAATACTGTGAATATACTCACCCGTTGAAAACACTTTATTAACACCGCTGTCCGACCACTGAGCCCGGATACAATACCGTACCTGAAATTACAAGAAGCAAATTATTGTCACTGATGCCGCCGATCTACACTAAATCTCCGCGGTTGCCATGACGACTACGGATTAAGCATAAACCAGGGGAGCACGGCAAACAGCAAAACTAGAATGAGAGAGGTCAAGATGTATAAAAGGATGAAACAACGGCCCAGAAGCCCGCTAATTTTGCTCCTCTCGGACGATTATTGGCACGGGAGCCAGCGACAACATACTAAAAATTTAATATAGCGACCAGAATGCACCAGTTGTCCTGTGAATCCTGCATTTTCACTGAGTTCTGGCCGTTCTAGCCTCTGGTTTGGATTTGTTTCCGGTTGTCCCGGATTCAACTCTACCTCGCTTTGTAAATAGCCAACTGGTTGCCTCCTGCCAGGTGGATTCTTTATCATGTTTCTGTTAAGTTTGAATTGTTTCTTTCAGATTATTAATAGTGGGGTGCCTATGAAGTAGCTTGATTGCCAAGTGCACTTCTACTATAGTGTTTTCACGTGACGTCACGGCGGCCATGTTGGTGTATCTAAACAATGGAACGGCAGCCATGCTCGTGTACCCAACTAATCCTTTGGGGATTGAATATTTTCATGGAAACGTATTCTTTTGTTTCGGTGTAAAAACAGGTTCGTGTCGTACCTCATTAAACGGGCTTCAGGATTAGCCAAAAGAACAACAGAACGAACAAAGATAACAATGGATTTAGCACAGAAAACAATAGGAAGTACGACACTATACAGCCAATGAAATATAGTGTTCAACAAGAGGTACGACCCTACCCGAAAAACAAGTTGAATGATCACGTGAGTGAAAACACTCTATAAATAAAAGCTTCGAAATTTTACTTTAAACCTGATGTATATTTTCAAGAACTTAACATTGTTGCATTGTGGAATCTGATGGCATTGTTGAGCCCGCAGATAAGCGGGACACTTTGTCGCTCCAGCTCTCTAGAAGTGAAGTGCTAGTTTTATACCCATGCAAACCATGCGAGCGTTAGCCCTGCTAGTGGAATCGGGCCCACACAAGGACAGAGAAAAACTCTAAGAATTGAACCCACCACTTTCCGGTTAGATCAACGCTGCTCTACCGAGCAGGTCGTGGTAGGGTTAAGGTAGGGTTAAGTTATCATCAATAGCTGTATTACTGAAGGGGGGTGGCTCTTCACTACCAAACTGTTCCTATGGACCCCTTCAAATAATCATTTCTCGAGTCCCTTTAACTCTACAGTTTTCCTTTTTTGCCACGTGTTCTATTTAACATTTCCTTCTCTGGTTCGACTCTCAATCATATTTGGTAAATCACGTGACCAAAACAGAAAATGTCTAAAGACTCGGCTAGGTAACTATGTTTTTCATAAATTTTTAACGCAACAGTACGAGAACCGTATAACACAAAATCGTTAGCATAAATTTTAGAAAGAAGTTATTTCTCAAAAAAAAAAAAAAAAAAATTGCGTCATAAGGCCCTCCTTTGATACACTTTTCAAAATATCAGTTCCATATTTTGTCCGAATAGAAATTCCATGCTACACTTTATGAAAAATGATGGGATGGTTCCCATCCGGTGAAAACACCGCCTCTTCCTTTCGTTTCCTGAGAGATTTTACATCACTGAAACGCACGGCAGAGGACTGGGACTAATTGCGCATGCGCCTTCTGATTGAACTGATGTCAGAGAAGTGATGTCAAAGAACTACCCATGCAACCATTTTGTAGGGCTCTTGACTAAAACGCTTCCATAACAACCATTGAGTTTTTGTAGTTAAGTGCCACAGCCTAAATATATTCTTTCGACAACCCTGGACGCCATTTGGTCAACGATCAATTCCAAGTGCTTTTTGAGAAGGCCGTGGAGAGGCAAACATAACATTACTTAAAAGTTATGAAATGAATTCACCCTTCATCTCACTTACTTTATTTTTACTTTTTTTTAGGACGGTGCCTACTAAATTGAATGTGCGGGAAAAGCAGATCTTAACAAGTGATATTGAAATCCAAAAAAGAAAATTGGGGGTAACCACGCATTTTTAGAAAGACAATTAATCACAATATTTGTAAAAAGCCCTAAAAATCAAAGCAATGTATGGCGTTCATTTCCAAATTGAAGCTTAATTATCTCTGAAAAATACATGGTTAACCCCAATTTTCTTTTTGGATTCCAAGAGCACTTGCTAACCTTCTGCTTTCTCCTCTTAGTTTTGAACCGCGCAAAAATATCCCTGTTTTAATAAGCACCGCCGATAGGAAATCCGAGTATCTCGAGATGCGTAGAACGTATGTGCAATAACAATACGGTAAGCACCGTCCTTAAACTCTTTTTCCGGTTACGCACATATAACCAACTTTATCCGCAGCAATTTCATAGCCTTGGACTACACTAGTTTGCATATTTCAATATTTAGGTGGTTTTCATGCTTCGTTATCACTGCCACGTTGGTGGACGAAAACAAAAGATCTCTCATTAGCTCCTTTTATTCGTCTACCAACAATTGTAATTTATTTATCTATTTATTTATTTTCCGAATTCTTGCCCTCCATCTAGAAGATGATTCTTTGCAAGTGGTCAGTGGCCTTACTTATGGCAATAATCAATAATTATAAAAAATAATAATAATAATAATAATAAATAATAATAATAATTTAAAAAAATAAAAATAAAATATTATTATTATTATTATTATTATTATTATTATTATTACTATTATTACTATTATTATTATTATTATTATTATTAAAATTGGTGCATATGCCTGCTTGAGCGGCCACCTGGCTCAAGATATTTTTGTCGATCTGTCTCAACTTGATTACAGTGCTTTTTATACAGCAATGTTGTACAGCATTGTTGTACGTTGCAGTATTGTTATCTGTGTTTCTCGAGATTGGTTGCAAACCACCTATAATGTTATGTGACCCGTGACGCGATCAAATTTTGGAACAACAGTCGGCTAAACCGAAGTTGGACAAAGTATAGGCTTGGTGTTGCCTCTTCTTACTGCTTCGTCAGCTCTGCTCATTTTTTACCTGAGCAAAGTATAGGTTTCGGATTTGACCCTTTTTTAAAATTCCTTTATCTTCAGGTCATGATTTTTCCCGCGCATGCGTAAGATTTCATTCGGCTAATGAAACACTTTCGTCACCAGAGCCTCGGATCGACCCAAGGCTCTGGGAAACTCCATGTAGGAGGACATGCGCCGTAGGGTTTTTGTAGCCAAATATTGGCTATTTGAACCTTACGGCACCTGCTCAATCCTCGTGCTCACATGAAGGCACCAAGTAGAAACGCTTTGTTTTAGGGTTCCCCAGAGCTCTTCTCTCCCTCAGTCAAGAGAAGAGCTCTGGGGTCGAGATGGCTAATGAAAGAACACGGTAACACTGTGATCGACTCAAGACAAATGTTTTGAATCTGAAAAGTCGGCTAACTATACCTCAGTCAAACTTGAAAGTGTGTCTTTATTTATTTTAGTTTTCCGAGCCAAGATTTTCCAGATATGCGATTTTCCTGCGCGTGCGTCAGATTTTATTTATCATAATAAATTCTACTTTTGTTGCAGAATATTTGTGAAAGACCAATATATTTTAACAAGGGATCGATCTGCAAGGATTTTCAAACCGACCCGAAAGGCCATCGCAGTTACAACCAAAAAAAAACCTGAAAAAAGTTTCAGCTGGGAATGAGACGTGAACCAATGATCACGCATCACTCTGCTCCACGGCTGAGCTATCAAACCATTTTGGAGCCGGTCAGTGACTCCAAAGAAATTTAAATGGTCCGCTGTTAATGCGGCTTTTTTTACCTCTCTGTCGTGACGCATGGAAAATGTGTGGCGTTCGCAAGCTCTGAATGATAAAACTGGGTCGTTTGGTTTCAATCTCTAAAAGAAAAAAAAAGAGATTGGATACTCAATAACTACCCCTAAAAAGCAACGTTTATTTGGAGTTTTGTTTTCCCTTTGCGATCGCGGGAAAGCAAGTGGAAACAGAATTTTAAGAAAAGGACATTAAGGAAGATGACCTCGACAAGAACCGGCATGTCAAACAAACGTACGATTTCCCATTACTGCGATGATTTTCGGCGACTATACTGAAATTTTTCAGGTTTCGCTTGAAAATGTTTGCCGACTGTCCTGGAATTGAAATGGCATAAACGGCATTGGCAATAAGCGTGAAAAAAAATGATCGTTCTGTGTTAATGTTCTCCACACACCCTCAAATTTGGCAATTACACGTCGTTGTCTTGCAGATTACGACAATGAAATACCGAAATGTAAAACGCACGTGTAGAGCGTACCGAACCCCTGTCTTTGCACTTCCAAACCACTGTTTTTTCAGAGTTCTCGTACCTGTCTGCGAGTGTTAGCTTAGGTGTCCAAGCAATGCACGACAGCAAATTAAACTACTTTGCGATTATTATCCGTTCAGCATGGATAGTGTGTGCAAATTTCTTCGAACAAGGGAAAGAGAAAAGAGCATTTAATGGTTACGTGCTGACATTCTCCATTAAGTTTTAACTTCAATTATTTTACGCTAAGAAGGCAAAAAGGAAACGGCCAGAAGCTATATCAAATTATGACACACACGTAAAGACCACGCACACAAACATTATTGCCTTTCTTCATCAAATTTGTTGTTGTTGTTTTCTGGACGGAGAGGAAGGAAGGGAGGGGGGGGGGGGGGGGGAGGGAGGTAGGGGGTTCTCGACGCCGTATCCTTGTTTCTTAGAATCAGTGCCTAAGACGTAAGCCATAAGGAGAAGCAACATCTGCAGACACCTTAAACGGTTAATAATTAGTGTCTTTTTTGTCACCTTGGTAGCAAATCGCGTGCGCATGCACTGTGTCTTACCAGTAAACCAGTGAAGGAATGGTTTACACGCACACCACATGTTGAGTTGTCGAGACAGGTTATTAAACACAAACCTGGAGATAAAACGAGTATTTTGAGTCAATGTCATCCTTGAACGCTTTCACCTCGAAATGGAAGCCATGAAGAGACATGATTTCAGAGTGATACTTTAAATGCTGTCGAAAATAAAAAACAACAACAAGAACAATCACGAAAGTGAAAACTCCTATTACATTTCAATGATCGAGTCTCGACCCCACAGCTCTTCTATTTTGACTGAGGGAGAGAAGAGATCTGGGGAACCAAAGTGCCTTCTCATTGGTTTTCGTGAAGAACAATCAATCAAAAGCGTCTCTAATAGGCTAGTTTCGAATTGTGCAGCAACAAAAGAACAGAGTCGAGGTTCAGGGGAATAATTTGCATTTTCCTTTGTTCTGAACAATACAAAATGCTAATTATTCCCCTGAACCTCGACTCTGTTCTTTTGTTGCTGCACAATTCGAAACTGGCCTATTGGTGCATTCACGTTATCACGAGTGCGAGAAGGCGCCTTAAGGTTCAGATAGCGAATTTTTGGCTATAAGAAGCTTGCGGAGCATGTTCTCCTACATAGAGTTTTCCAGAGCCTAGAGTCGATCCGGATACACGGAAGCTCAATATTAGTGAACACATGTACAGGAGAACCACTTGCATTAAAGGGTAAAAATCAATTGGCTAGCTCGGGGCTCTAAAAGCACATGCGCGCGCCGTGATAAAAACAAGCATATGTTAAAAATACGAATAAACGTGCACTACGAGCAAAATTTTATTGGCCTGACCCCTGCTTTAATACTAACAAACGAATGTGTTTGTTAGACTTCGAACTGGAATATTAGCACTTCACCTATGCTTTTGCGATTAAAAATTTTAGCGTGAGATTTTTTAGCCAATTACCTAGCTTAGCAAGTAGACAAAAGAAAGAATTGAGAAATTACTTCCGACACAAACTGATTAATACTATAGTGAGTATAGTGGTGTACTAATTGGGGAGACAGAGCGGTTTTCAATTGAGTGTCGTAAAACAAATACCAAAGTAATTATTTCGACCAATCCGCAGCAGGCGCAAACAGCGCAATGAACCAATCAAAATTCGCAGCAATTCCGTGTAACTTTCTCAAAGCGCGGGAAAAATCCGTGTGCAAGTGGCGATTGGTTTTGGTTTTCCTTTTCACTGGTTGATAAAGTGGCGCGAGATTTTTAAACCAATCAATATGCACAGCAATTGCAATCCTGTAATTACTTTCGACAGTCATTTGAAAACCGCTCCAAACCAGATCAATAGACTACTTTGACGATACCACGGCCATTTTAAATTCTATTGTTCCAATAGCTATCATGGGATGCCTGGGGGACCAATGCATATACATCCCATAATATCTTTATAAACCATAAAAATCAAAATGTTTGCCGAATCGTCGAGGTAGTCTATTGAACTTTTTTTTTTAATGGGAGGAAATAGAAGCATTTCTGCGATTGGATTGTCAAATGAAAAACAAAGAAAAAATTACAGAAGAGATGCCGGATGGCAATGATTCTTGTTACATAAATATAAAGTTCGCTCGTATTTTGAACTCTCGGGAACGCTCGACATCTTTTAATGTTGGTCTACCGGGAACGCTGTGTGCATTTGTATATGGTTTGAGTTTGTATTAGACACCATATTCGTGCTTACTTTCAACGACGCCATTTTCGTTTAATGTCAGGTATGCACGTTGGTTTAAACTTCGCGCATGCACCTATAAAAGATAAATCAGCCATTGCACAACCACAGCACGGATGCGCTTTGGTTAACTTCGCGCATGCGCTTTACAAGCTTGAGTGCAATTTGTCATTGAACACAAAAAAAAGAAAAACGAAGCTGAAATTTAACCTCTCATAACACGCAGGCAAATAACCAGAAAATACTGTTCAGCATTATACACAACTCCCTTATTTACCTCCTCCAGAATAAAACCCTTTCGTATCGCTCCGTGTTCAAATCTTGTCATCAGGGACATGTCACCACCACCTTGAAGCTAGAAAGAGGAAAAACAACAATTTAATTTTACCCTATCGAACTAGAGGAGGGGGGGGGGGGGGATGTTGGATGTCAGATTGAATTAAGGTTGGGAGGGGACATTTATTTTTCCCTCTTTTCCACAAACTGGCAAAGTGTAGAGAACTGTTAGAGTTCTAATATTTACACTTGCTTACACTGGAATGAAACTGGAAAAATATCAACTCGAAGTGTTTTTATCTCTGAACTGGCTGATTCTTTAATATTTTCCCTTGGAAACTTGACAACAAAAAAATGTGATTCTGACTCTGATGTTTAAATGGGGGCGCCAGAGATTAAAAAAAAGATGAAATAATTTCTCTATTTTTTAACAGAATCAGATATTAATCAGCATTGACAATAAATTAGTGCTACCATTAATGTTTTCCGAGAGGTTGCTTCCTTTATTGAAGCATTATATGCAACACTTTGACAACAACCTACCGCATGATAGTGCTGAGCATATACACGAAGCAACCAAGATTGTGGAACGAGATTCATCTTTTGTAGTTCATCAAGCTGTGAACCTAAAACAGGACGGCAAAACAGCGTTTTGAAACAGCCCTTAATCATGGAATCCTGAAGTGCCCCCACCCCCGTTCACGAGCAAAATCGGCTAGAGTAAAATCTATTTAGTCTCACTCCTAAAGGAGTCAATCGGTTAAAACAAGCGCTAAACCCAGTTTAAATGACCTAGACAGGAGCACCGTTTACAAGTTTTTGCAGATTTGATAAATCTGCATCCGTGGCCAGAAGTCTATAGAAATTTCATAACACTGCCTGTCTTTGACTCCCTTCTCCCATGAAATGTTGAAATCGCCCGTATTTTACAGCACTGTCGAATGGAGGGGAGGGTGTCATGACATTGATAGTACGAAAAACGTAATTTCTGACGGTTGAGTGACCTTGGAACGAGTTACAGTCAACTCTTTCTTAACGGACACCTCGGTAAGACGGACACCTGGTACTGGTCCCGGCCGTTTCTTAGTCATTTTACTATAACCAAACTCTCTATAAGACGGACACCTCCGTAAGACGGACAACGGACACTTGTGAGGTGCTGAATGTGACCGGAAATTACGATTTAGGGAAGAAAAATTCTTGTACGTGACTCTTTTTGACACCAGACGTTTAACTGACAGCTCTTATCTTGTCGCCGGATTACATACAGTACAAGTTAAAATTAAATCAGTCATTGTCCCTTTCAAAAAATAACTTAGAGGTGACAACCGAATTGTATTGTAATCTAAAACAGGTGGGTTTCGTTCAAGCAAATAACTTAAAACAAACTTTAAACAGACGCGTATTCACTGTGCACAGGTTCAGCATTATTATCTTAAATTTCCTGAGCTCATGCTACGTCGACTCTCTATAAGCCGGACACCTCTCTAAGGCGGACAGCTGAGGACGGTCCCGATGGTGTCCGTCTTAGAGAGAGTTGACAGTAGTCAGAAATGAATATTCTGGTGGCGCGATTGAGAGGCAAAACGTCGCCCGCTAATATAGGTTCTGTGCCACTGCATTAGAATGGAATACGTTTCCACCTTTTCTGGCCACAAATGAGGAGTAGTTTTCCGTATCTGGGCTCAATTATTCAAAAGCCGATTAATTAACACCCATCCGATTTTAAATACGAACCAAGGTTAGTGTTTTGCCCGTCAAAAAAAGGCCCTTAACAATCTAATTTTATGCCGAAGGAAAACAAAAAGTCTAACTCTAAGAAGCGATGGCCAAGTCTGTAAGAATATTGTGGAAATATTTTTGATCGGTAAATAAACTAAACGAAACGTTTTCACTATTCCAGGATCACCTAGATCGGGCTTTGAACAACATCTGGGCCCCATTATTCAATTTTTTTATGCTGTTGTATTGTAACCAGTATCTCTGGCGTGTGTATTCATCAGATGGCTGACTGCACATTCCTAAACAAGCTTTTTCACTTCGAATGCTCGTTTTAGTCGAGTGAGAATGTATAGAGTGTTTTCACTCACGTGATCCGTAAACTTGTTTTTCCACCAAAACAAAAGAAAAGATTTGCATGATAATAGAGCTCAATTCCCGGAGGATTAGTTGGGGACATTAACATGGCCGCGGTTCCTTTGTTCAGGGACACCAACATGGCCGCCGTGACGTCACGTGAAAACACTCTATTCTTTTTGTTCCAATTCATAGTATACCCCTTTCAATGACAGGCCACAAAACGGAAAACTCAGTGACCTAATCTTTGCGAAAAGTGTGTGGGCTCATCAAAGTCCTAGAACAATTTTATGAACAAGCGTTGCGAGTCAGGGCCCAAAGTTTATAGTCCTTATCCGAGACAACTTGTAAATGTAACCATTGGCAAATGGGATTAAATAGACAGCATTTTCTTCAGTTATTTAACGCATAGCTCTTATACGGAGATGACGGTAATGAAACTCGACATGTGTCTTCGTTTTATGTTATTGCTTGCTGTTTTGGCCCTGACCGCGCACAATTTATTCAAAACTCAGTTGTGGTCCGAGGGCAAAAGATTGTGCCTGGTCACGGTCAAGTTAACATGAAGCGCGATGTCACTGCTCTCGCTTTTGAAGTTTCCAGAGTTTCATAATCAGTCCATATACATGGACTATGTGTAAAGGACCAAGTGTTAGTTCGAATCTGCGACTTTTCACAGGGTCGTCCGATTCTCAACCGAGCCAACCGGTCGGTAGCTCTAAAGTTGGTGATGATGACTATCTTCCAAAACAGCAATTTTTGCACTACTTTCTTAACCTTCCCACATAATTTAGACCAAAACTGTACCACATCCACGGCTGCATGGCAAGCAGTCGAATTGAAGAGAGACGCCAAGGAAATCACCTTCTTCGCACGTCTTTCGCATTCTCGTGGGAACAAGAGTGAATTAGACAACTGTTCGTATGGCATGGGTGAGCTCCAGAGCACAGTCACAAGTGACCGTTTCCGTCAAAATTAGTGGT
Organism: Montipora foliosa; assembly: GCF_036669935.1. Taxonomy (NCBI): domain Eukaryota; kingdom Metazoa; phylum Cnidaria; class Anthozoa; order Scleractinia; family Acroporidae; genus Montipora; species Montipora foliosa. The sequence continues at coordinate 18,277,887 of NC_090874.1, read as the reverse complement.
CACTTCCCTGAAGAAGCATGGCAGAAAGTCATGCTTAACATGGCTTCTCCTGATTGGTTTGTTTTCGCGCGCAAAGTGTATCTAAAAACAAATAAATTCACTCTCGCGCGCGAACGAATTTCCCACACCCAAAAATTTCCCAATCCCTTCTCCTCTGAACACCTGAGCGATAGCGAATTTCCTAACATAACTTTCCCAAAGAGGTGAGTTCATTAGCCGTTACGAAGAGAAAGGTTATCTTTTAGGGATTGAACCTGCTTGTGTTAAAAAGCTATAAATGGAGCTTAAGCACGCGCGTTTTTGAGATGCGGACGGCAACCGGAGGAGAACATTTCGCGTGCCAGGACAGTGGTGTCTCCCAGACTTTTATACTAATCATCTCTAATGGAGAAAAGATACTTAGAAAATGTAAATGTCGTTGAGTGAAGACAAGTTTAAAGGAAAAGCAACTCACTTCCGGTTGCCACCCGCGTCTCAAAAACGCGCGTGCTTAAGCTCCCTAATTAATGAAGAGCCCCGACTGCAATCTCAGGGCTGGTTGGTTCACAACCTCCATAGGAGAAGAGCTCCCACGAGTCTCTGCTATAGCGTGCTTAAGCTGCACATCTTTGAGAATCTATGCTCTGATTACAATTACGTGAATAAACCAAGACCCCTTGACTATGAACGTACAACTTCATTAGGGAGCTTAAGCACGCGCATTTTTTAGACGCGGGCGGCAACCGGAAGGGAACATTTTGCGTGCCAGGACAGTAGTGTGCCCCACATTTTTATACTAATCATCTCTAATGGAGCAAATGCAAATGTAGTTGTGTGAAGACGAGTCAAAAGGGAAAACAGCTCATTTCCGGTTGCCGTCCGCGTCTCAAAAGCGCGCATGCTTAAGCTCCCTATTGTATCATGTGGAACGGCGTTTTTACAGACCGAGTTATTTTTGGATTGATTTTCCTGCGAAACCAAACCTTTCCAGCTAATCGCAGGTCTTGTTTGAGAAATAAGTACCCATGGGATCGAGAGTGGTCACTGGTGCAAGCCAAATCTAATTTAAGAACTCGTCTAATAGCTTGATCTGTGAAAATGCCGTTACATAGATCAAACATTGGAGTTTTAGGCTCCTGGATATGGACCCCTGCATAAACGTACTATCAGTAATTCCACCGAGCCTTACAGCTCGAAATAAGTTCACATATCCATGACCCTGCAAGGAAAACACAAAAACGTGAAGTTAGGACTTTCTAAATGAAAAAAAAAAAAATTCTTACATTTTAATGCGAACAGGTTTTTAGCTTAATGGAAATAATCAATACGAGAGGATAGTTTTTTTCTTGTGAGAAATCATTGAGAAACCGTAAAGAAATCCAGCGATAAAGTCGAATCAGGCCGGAAAAAAGCATAAAAATAAAAAGGGAAGGAAAGGAACTTTATATAAGTGTTTAATCGTTCTAGCGCTGGAGAACTAATTGCAATTGGGGACACTGTAAACTGAAATCAACAAATTAACGCAAATCAAATCAAATGTTGGTTTTTGAGGAGAGCGGAAAACCGTAGTACCTCTCGGTGCAAACAGAGTAGAGAACCAAGAAACTCAAACCACATATGACGACGAGTCTGGAAATCGAACCCGGGCCACACTGGAGGGAGGCGAGTGCTCTCACCACTGCGCCATCCCTTGCGCCATCCCTGCACCCCAAATTACATACATAGCCTAAATTTGTTTACACATGGGTTCTAACCAGTTTCTTACCTCCTCTCGCTCCAAAAAAGACGTGATCTTGGGTAAACTGGAAGTGGAAAGAAAAAAGGCGTTGTGCAAATGACATAGCTAGAGCAATCTTTCTTCTCAAGCATAGAAACGTATTACAGAAGTAACCTTGTTCCCAGGGTCTCTCTTCTTTGCCTCCCTTGTCCTTGAGAAAAAGAGACCCTGGTTGCGGCTGGTCACGTGGCTCCCAAAATCTGGGTGCTTTTCCAAATGTGTGTTAAGGGAGGGATGGCAGTGTCGGCCTTGTCTCATTTTGTGGCCAGACATGAGACGACCATCGAAACGTTTCGCGGCAAGGTATTTTATGTGCTACATGTGGAATTTGACGTGAAAGACAAAAAGTTGTCTGATCGATCGGACGGAACAGAAAATAAACTCGCCTCGTTCGAATTTCACTTACGCCTGAGTGAAGGACCAGATTCAAAGTTCCTTGAAAAAGCTCAAGACCAGTCGAATTGAAAGATAACGAAGAATGCTTAGTAGTTTACGGAGGAAAGTGAGACGTTTATCCATGGGAAACAAACATGTTCGGCGAGCGATCAGTCGGTGTCATGTTTATTTTACAATATGTCACGTATCAACCTCAAATCAAACTGTGTGAACAAGAACATGTGCAGGTATTTTATTTCGTTCTTTGACTTTCGTTTTTCTTTTAAATGTTAAAGAAAGTTATTTCTAGGTCGCAAGCTTGTACAGCGAGTACACAGTTTTCACTTATTTATATTTCAACATCTTCGCGTAAATTGCCGTTGCTATATTTTTCCTTTTACTGTACACAGCTTGCTGGTAGTAGTGTTTACAACACAAATCATGAAGTATATTTTTTAGCGTGGGTAAAAACAAATACGAGATGCGGGATTAAAATATAACAAAAACCCTACCCCAGTGGAAAAATGTTTGTTAAGGAGTACCACGTGACCAGCCGTAACCAGGGTCTCTTTTTCCAACGACAAGGGAGGCAGAAAAGAGAGACCCTGGGGACGAGGTTGATTACAAAATAGGCCATTTCAACTTGGTTAAGCAGAAAGGGTTGGAACAGACGCGAAGTGGTTACTGTAGCAATAAACCAAAAAGTTATTTTTCAATATATGACGTTTTTGTTGTCTTAGCTAAAGCTTCCTTACGATCTCCAGGAAATAGTGATATTTAAATTTGTTACATGGCATGCAACTCCCAGGATAAATGGAAAGCTCTGATTGGCTGGATTTCGGTCGGGATTTTACAGCATGGACCATTACCATGGAAACGGTCCGTTTCCGTATTTTTTCTCTTTCCCGGGACTTCAAGTTGAGCGAAACAGAAAAAGTTTTACAAAAGCGGAATTTAATTTTTCATCACAACAGTACAATTACAACAAGCGGAATTTAGTTTTACTGTGCTCGGTCCGTACTGCCACACCCTCGGGCCAATGTTCCCCAAAAAGGGCCCTCTCGCTCGGTTAGAAAGAGGTTGTACATTTTATTTTTATTCAAGGTTTGTTATTAGGGTAAATTGACTTCTCAACTCGGTATTACCTCATGAACCAAGTTACCACAGTTCCCCACGATGGCATCATCTAGAAGACAATCAACTCCATCTTTACTCAATAAAATTACATACAAATGGAGAGGATGGGAAGATTAAACTAGGGAGTTTTCCATGTCAAGCCTATTGAAAAGGAGGAATTGTAAACTATACACTTAGTCAAGGTTTATACACACGTCGGAAATATTTTATCCTTCTTAAGTGTTGCAGACTTCCTAGGCACCAAGGGCTGGATATTTGTGTCACTTTTCAAGAGATCTACCCTCGCAAACATTCATAACAAGTTCTCCCTTGATTAAAAAGTGGCGTGCCAGATTTAGGTAAGGAAAACTTGTCCCATTTCTTCGCTTTCCCGCGAACTGCCAATAAAATTGTCAAAGAATACTTGAAAGAGTAAAAGCGATCGTTTGCGGTACGATGAAGAAGATCCACACTACGTTCTGCAGGCAATAGAATAATCACTTTCGTAACTTTATGGGGCTGAGTCATGGTATTTCGGGGTGTTTTGGGTGAAGTCTTCGGTGATCCAGTTCTGAACTATAAAATGGTACTATGAATTCCTTTACCGCGTTAAACTGATTATCATTATATCAAAAACAAGATGATTCTGTGCAAAAGTGACCTTTATCCAGGCCTGTCGTAAACCTTTTTTTAAACGACTTTTTTCAACATTACTAATTGCAATCCGTTTCGATCTTTTTACTTTTTGTCCATCCTTGCATCTTTTTTTGCCGTGTCATATTTCTTTTTATGTTGTTCTACGTTTTACGACGTTCCACGTTATTCAAAGGCATTTTGCAAGTCATGAAATTACCCAAAAAATCCACGGAATAGCCTTTAAACTGAACTTCATACCATTCGCGAACCCCACAATAAAACCTCGATTTCCAAGGCAAATCCGATAATTTAACCACATTAAAAAGAAAACTTACAAAACGAGAATTTTTCAATATCAGTAGGTGATCAAAATATTAATTTATCATATAGATACTGATGAAATACCAGGATTTCCCCTTTTACTAAAAAATCATATTTTCACCACGCACAGTGAAAATATCATTTTTATCTGTGAGAATGTAGGTGTCGTCATGGTAACGAGCACGATTAGCCAGTAAAACGCGAGATTCCTCTTCATAGTAAGATACTTTTGTGCTTTAATATAATTCTTCTCTACTACAATAACACTTTTATTGCAAATTTTATATTATCATGATTTGTTTTTCATAACTTTTATATCTTGTTTCATGTTACACAACATGCGTGTTTTAGCGGTTGGTGACCACTTTTTGATCATTTCGAAAATGAATAAAACAAGTTGTTTTAAATCTAGACACTTCATCGATACTTATATAATGAACAGAACATTAAATGGCCGCTTGGGGATACGAATTTTATTTTCGAGTACTGAAAGTATCTCTCATTCGTTCGCTTCGCTCACTCGTGAGAGATACTTTCAGCACTCGAAGATAAAATTCGTATCCCCGCGCGGCCATGTAATATCCTCTATATTACCTGTAAATTAGGATGTTGTTGTAAAAATATCCAATAAGCCAGCAACTTATACAACGAATATTCACTCCACGTGAAAAGCCTGTATCGAAAAGCAGAAAACGAATTTAATGGAGCCCAAACCAGTGGTAGAATTGCATACATTGCAGGTTTTCACTTTCTAGGTATTCACTCAATTAAACGCCCCCAAATACAAGCAAACTTTACAATAAAAGCCGCCCTCGAGCAAACGCCGCATCTAATTAAGAGAATGCGGTGTTTAACCGAACCGGGATAGTAAAAATAAAATTAAAATAAACAAGTGCGGAACAAGTTGGAAATCTACACCGTCCTCAGGAAGACAGGGAAATATGTCATCGTTAAACAAGTTTCTGTTTTACATGATATTTCAATGATTTACGGTAATTTTTGTCAATGATTTTGAAATAAATGCTGCGTCGGAAACAATAAAAGATTCTTAAAACCGCGTAGGTTTGAACGCGTAATTACGGTATTAGAACTAAACTTCTCCTGATGTCCTTCCTACAGGTATTGCACTCATCGTAAGTTAGCCGGGGAAGCTGGGGGTTTGGCGAATTTCCACTGGGGTTTTCTTTCGAGTGATTGTTCTGAATATGGTCGCGCGAAAACCTGGACCAAACTCAAACGAGACCATGAGGGAGGGGCAGATGAGAAGGAGTGAGAAACCGCGTGCAATCAACCCCTCAACACTTTTAAAGCCTCCGTTAGCACATGAACGGAGAAAATATCATGGCTAATTGGCTGATAAAGTGTCAGAAAAAATCCGCCTGTCAGTCAAAACTTACTGCTTCCTTTCATAAAGGTGTAAAGACATAACAGAGCGGAAAGAGCCGACAATCTGTTTTTTTTTTAATTGGGTCCTCTTTCACATTGAACACTACACGGCGACCGTTGAGTTCGCTTTGGTAACGAGTCTTTGTTTGTCGTCCCTAACGAAGTTACCAAACAAAGACAAACAAAGTTTACTGAATAGAGGGTAATGTGAAGTGCTAGATTTCTATCCCATATGAACCATATGGGATAGAAATTTAGCACTTCACATTACCCTCTATTCAGTAAACTCTGTTTAAAATATAAGTGCTACAGGGCCAACGTTTGTATGAACGTAACCTTTCCTTTGTACAAAGACAAACAAAGACTCCTTACCAAGTCACAAACAAAGACTCGTTACCAAACCGAACTCAACGGTAGCCGTGTGGTGTTCAATGTATAAGAGTATCTTTTTAATTCATCGTTTTAACGATTCGTTTGGGACACTAACAGCCGCCTGCGTCGCTGGCAGGGCTTCGATTGCGCGGCTAGCGGATTGAAATGAAAGAAAAACCTTTTCCCTCGAATTCTACGGTGGAATTTTAACCGTGGGAACATATTATCTAGGAATATTTGACCCCATTTGGTGGGCTCCTGAGAATTCAGTGTTCAGCCTTGGTATTTTACTATAGCTGTTGACAACCGAGGAACTGATAATGGCTCAATTCTCGTCGAACTTGGAAAAAAACACACAGAAAGGAAGCGACCAACAATGGCAATAAGGTTAGGCTTTTTCATTGAGAATTTGTTCAACCGGGATTCCCATACAAATCCTTATATTTTTTGTTGGCTTTCCCTCACACTGAGTTTGGGGCGCCTGTGCTTCTCCTCGCCACCTCCTCCTTCGTTTGGGGTTGGTACATTTCGCTGAACCCCAGTCCATGGACCACCCAAATGGACTACCCTAAAAATACTATTTCGAATGAGTACAGTTGATCTATGTGTGAGCAGCATCTCAAATAGTGCTTACTTAAGCCTCACACCCATTTCAAACAGCATTGTTCAACAGTATTTAAGTCTAAGCACCCATTTTAAAAAGGTTAGCTTACATCACGTAATCGGCCATCACAACAATAATCGAAAGCTAACCTTTTAAAATGGATGCTTAGACTTAAATACTGTTGAACAATGCTGTTTAAAATGGGTGCTGAGGCTTAAGTAAGCACTATTTGAGATGCTGCTTACACATGGATCAACACTACTCATCCGAAATAGTATTTTTAGGGTAGTCCATTTGGGTAGTCCATGGACTGGGGGTCAGCGAAATGTACCGACTCCTTCGTTTGCTCCTTTTTCGCCTGGCCATTTACATTCAAACGATCACTTGAAAGCCAACCCTGGTAGAAAGAATTAGCTTTTACGCAGGCGAAACGACAACATTTATCGCATATTTGGGTCCAATATCCATTTTTCCTAATAATGTCCTTCAATAGGTTAAATGTCATTTGCTTCGCTTCCCTTAGGAACAACTGGCCAGTTTCTTACCCGAAAGGTAAGTGCCCCAATTTTGATTTCCATTTAAGGTGGCTCAAACCAATTTCAAAACTTGAAAGGATCGACACTAAGGCACTTTATCACTTCACAGCAATGTTATGATACCATATCAACACCAATTATTGCTGAAAAAGATTCGGTCATTTTTGTGACGTAAGGAGTTACCGTGGCAACAGGAAAGCCCTGCAAAAACACCCCATATTTTGGCTTTAGCTGGTTATATCTCACAAACGAATTCGTTGACCCCCGTTTTTTATTTCTGAAATGTAGTCAGCATGCCAGAATAAAAATTTCTGCAAAGTTTTAAAAAATTCTGTGGAACGGATTCAGAGCAACCTTAAATAATTGAAAATGTATTGTAGCTCTGAATTCGCTACACAGATTTCTTTTAAACTTTGCAGAGAGTTTTATCTTTGCCTGCTGATTACT
>NC_090874.1:18250338-18260338 GCF_036669935.1 Montipora foliosa | reverse complement strand
ATTAGTCCACTAGTTGGGTGATACCTGAATCAGGATTATGATCACAAATTACAATGAGTTTCGACCCATTGTAGGGGTCTCTTTTTCCGTAATCGTCAGCCCGGCGAACGCAAAAGAAAATAAACCTCTGCTAGCAAGGGAAGAATAATCATCAACCATCGAAAAGATCTGAGATGTAAGGAAAATGATTTAAACATGCTCGCCTTCCCCATACTTATGCGAACAATTTCCAAATGATAAGATATGTCTCTAGTTGTCATTTTTCAGCAAATTATCGGATGGTCAGAAAAAAGTGAAATCCCTGATAATGTGGGATTTTCGTACCAAATAAAAACGTAAGGTTAACCTGGCACTCTTTTTGTAATCCAAAATATTACCACTGTCTGTACCTGTTGCCCAAGTCCTGAGGGCTCCATCTTCTTCATCCTCCTCTACAATATTTCTCATGCCGGTCATCTCTGCTTTCCTCAGCAACGAACTCAGTAGCAAGGATTTTTGAAGATAGGGCGTGTGAAGCTGCCACGAAGTTTCCAGGGCGTGAACTACCACATCTAAAGGTGTTATATTAAAAATAAGAGATTATTTGTATAATTTTGCTTAAGTATAAGGGGTAAAGGACTATCGTAGAGTTGAGAGTAATCAATTATTTTTCACCAAAGTGTTGTAATGTGGATTACCCAACTCAGTATTGGGTGTGCACAACTCAGTGTAGATTATACGGTTTCCATCGCATACTGGGCATCACCTGCGGGCCGACGGCCACATCGAATAAAATCTAGTGTTCTTGCTTAATCTAAACATCCCTTTTCCTTCGTCTAACACTACATGGTGGCAGCCGTGGGATAGCATAAAACGCTTCGAAAGAAATGGCTCATCAACGGGAGGAAACTCCAGCAGCTGAAATTCCGCCTATCACTGTAAATCCTCTCCCGCTTCCGCTCAACTTTCCAAAGTGGCTTCGACGTTTTTGAACGATATCGTTCAAAAGAAGTCACCTCTGGAACAAGTAGGTACATTTCTATATTCCATTCCAGATAGACTGCTTATTACGAAGAAGTCAAAACAGCACTCAATGCATGGCTACTTCACAGCCAGGTGCAATGTCATCGTCGAGCGAGCACTCTTCAACCTACGAAAACAAACTCCCGGCGAATCCATGGACACCTTTATCCAGGATTTAAATCAACTGCGAATACCGCACTCTAAAGGATAAACTTATGACACACAGAATTATCGTCGGAGTTTTCAACGATACATTGTCAGATCGCCTGCAAGCCAAATCAGACCTCACTCACGCCGAAGAGCGCTACCTTAAGCCGTCAAGATGAAGCCAGAAAACAAAAAAAAGAAAAGGAAAGTCCATGCGGTGGAAGAAGCAGCAGATCCAGACTCGGCCTGCAGAGTCATTCCCGGATTCATCGCAACTCAAGATAGCTGCAAACCACGTCATCATCGAGATCGAGGGACAACCAAGTAGATAATGGCCTAGGTAATGCGCTCCAGTACAGTTCGGAGTCCTTTCGACAGTTTACAGTAACGTACCACTTCACGTATTATATGTTCACCGAGGTATCCTCCAGAAAATGGTAAAGTTGAAAGGGCAATTTGTACGGCAAACGTCACGGTCCATGCTCAAGAAGAATGACGACATCTGCAGAACGCTTCTGACCTATAAAACTAGCACCCTTCACAATGGTTTCTGGCCTAGCGAGCTACTAATAGGACGTCGCCCACATACCCAGCCAAGATATAGCGGAGCTCCAGGCCTCGAAGCAGCCTGTGGCAGAGTCCCATACTGAAGAAAATATGGTCAATCTTTTTTCGTTTGGCTGGTTACTGTTAGAGCGAATTTCAATCGAGTGTCGCACACCAAAACCAAAGTACCGGTAATTACTTTGGCCAATCAAAAAGGACGGAGACAATCCAGTAAACCAATCAAAACTCAAAGTAATTACTCGTAGCCGACACAAAGCGCGGGAAAATGTGCACGCGCGAGCCACGATTGGTTTCGGTTTCACTTCTACTTTTCACTTCTACTTTCGACACTCAATTGAAAAAACGCTCTATTATCGCTATTACTGTGACTGTCATTGTCATTATTGCTGTGTTAGCTGATGTAAAATCTGTAAGGGGCATCCTCTGGGTAGGGAGTTTCATTATGCTTACATAATGCTGAGAGCATCACCAGGTGATTGCAGCAGGCACTTCTTATTTTTATTTTATTCATTTATTATTTTTTGGTGAAATGAGAACTTTATTTCAGTGCCAAGTCTTCTGGCGCTGAAGCACTAAATGGGGATACTGTAAACTAGGGGTGGCGAATGGTACTCCAAAATCTTGGCCCTCCCAAACTTTTCATCCGATCTCGAAATCTCGACAGCCTTTGAGAAGAATCTCGAAGTCTCGTTTATATTGCATTTATTTCAGTGTGAAGTCTTGCATGTTTTGGTCTAAGTCTCGGATTCGCAAACAAGGGATTTCACCATCCGTCGCCCCTTAAATTGAAATCAACAAGTTAACGCAAATCAAATCAAACGTTGTTTTTTGAAGAGAGAGGAAAACCGGAGTACCCGCGGAGAAAAACTTTTTGCTGGACAGTAGAGATCCAACAAATTCAACCCACATAGGACGCCATGTCTGGGAATAGAACCCGAGCCTATTGGTGGGAGGCGAGTGCTCTCACCACTACGCCATTCCCGCATGCAAGTGGTGAAGATAACAATAGTTTAATAATCAAAGCCATGGCAAAAACGAATTAACAGCTGATCAATTTGCTTTGGGATGAAACAGGTGTAGCCAACGCAAAAAGGTGTGCTTGTGAACGTATTTATTCCAGAAATGCATGTACCGGTAATAATCATATTTCACAGATTCCGTTCGAAGTATATGAGACAACAATTGCAAATGGTAGGAATTTCCCGGTTGGTGCTTCAAACCAAGCACTTGTCTCATATATTTCTTACTTCACGTTTTCATATAATTTGAATTATAACTTCCGGCCACTTCGTGTCCCTAGTATAATTCTCATTATTATTCAACACATTAGGGCCATTTATACAGGAGAAAATAAGACGCGTCTTAAATTGGACGCGAACTGTACCATTTGTACGTTCGCGTCCTACATAAGACGCGAACATCTCGTATAAATGATTCGCATCTTATTTGGTTATTTATCATTAGAAATCTAGCACGCCCTCGAAGAATAACTGTTAATTCACAGTTACCACCTTTTTACTTTTCATCCGCAAAGTTGTCAATTGAAAACCCTTTTAATTCAATTGAATTAAAACAAAAAATAACTTGTCACGCAGTTCTCAAGTTGCTTTGCGACTGCCAGTTCCGGGAAAAGGATGAGGAACTCTTTCTTCTCCACCACAGTCCAAGTGTTTCTCTGTTTTGTTGGTGTTTCTGAGCCCGACTGGGAAGCCATTTTGTTAGCCTGGGTGACTAGTCGACAAAATGACGATGTTGTTGTTGTCACGCAAGTGACAGCATACGCACTTATAGATCACGTCTTACTTAGGACGTGAAACCATTTAAAATTTATACGAGGAAGGTCACATCTTATTTAAGTCGCCGACAAAATAAGAACAGCCGAAAATTCTGTTCCAAGATAAGACGCGTCTTACGTAAGTCGCGTCTAAAATAAGACGCGAAGGCTTGTTTTGTACCATTTATACGAGCAGTTCGCGCCTTATTTAAGACGCGTCTTTTTTTTTCCCGTATAAATGGCCCTATTATGACAATGTCCACATATGGTCATAGCGCGCGCAATATTCGTCGTGCGTACGCAACAGATATCCTTCAATATACGTAATTTTGTGTGTCGCGGAGAAAAATGGTAGTTTTTCCGGATTTTTTTCCAATAAACATAGAAAATTGTGCTTTGTCATCAATGTGTTGAATAATAAAACCATTATCATGCTCAATCTTGCGGAATATCTCCTGATTTTAGCCGGCTTGGCCTACGGCCTCGTCAGCTGAGTATCAGGCGATATTCCGCGCGATTTCGCAGGATATGGTTAATTAGATGCACGCCCAATTTTGACCGATCCAACACAAAGTGTCCAGTCAAGCTGAAGCATATAACTTGCTCTGAGTATTTCCAACATAAGTTAAGTGTCGAGGTTAGTGCTATTTTTAGGTCTTCTGCCACTAAATTAACCAAAAGCACTATTATTATTGGTCCAATGAGGCCAATACATTGTGGCATAGACAGAGTGGACACCAGTCTGACATGAAAATACAGGCAGGTACAAAAGTCAGGCCGGATCAACTCAGATTGCTCACCTCATATCAATGTAAAAAAAAAATAATGATAAGGCCTCAAAAAAATTACTAACCATAGCCCTAATCTTGGTTTTGGTTTACGAGGCCTTTTTTCGGTCGAACCGAGGTAAGCAATCAGAGTTGATCTGGTTCAACTTTTGTACCTGCCCTGAAAATGTTGATTTCAAAAAGATAAGCCCCATCGCCAAGGAAGGGATTGACCAAGTTTCCAATGAAATTATTTTTAATAATAAAGTATTCTCGTTTGTCTCACGATGTGTTTCCTTGTGATGTAGATCGCGACGTTTCGACTGCATACTGCTAGTCTTCATCAGGCGATGTGGTTGACTGGTTACGCGTCATCTTTTAAGCAGGATGCTTCGATGTGATTGGTTGGTTTTCAGCAGCTGTGATTGTTGCATTTCGATCGCTTCACCATGGAAACAGAGAACGACTACAAACTCGCTTTCCTTGACACCGCAATTTCAAGAGAACCGGACGGCCGTCTCACCACCAGCGTGTACAGGAAGCTTACGCACACTGATCAGTGCTTAGCGTATGATTCCCACCACCCGCAATCAGTAAAACGCTGTATTGTCAAGTGCCTCTACGAGCGCGACAAACGTCTCGTGACAAAACTCTCTGTTATCTCCAAGGAAAAGAAACACTTGTCTTCTGTTCTTGTCTCGGCTAAACTTCAGAATACCCGGCCACGATTGCGTGACATTAAATGCATGCTCCCGCACTCCAGCAGTGGAAAAAGGATGAATATGAAATGGGGATAAAACTACTGCTCCTGCACTCCCGCACTCCCGCAGTGGAAAAAGGATGAATATGAAATGGGGATAAAACTACTGCTACTGCGCTCCCGCACTCCCGCAGTGGAAAAAGGATGAATATGAAATGGGGATAAAACTACTGCTTCCGCACTCCCGCACTCCCGCAGTGGAAAAAGGATGAATATGAAATGGGGATAAAACGACTGCTCCCGCACTCCCGCAGTGGAAAAAGTATGAATATGAAATGGGGATAAAACTACTGCTCCCGCACTCCCGCACTCCCGCAGTGGAAAAAGGATGTAAAATCAGTTTTAGCTTTCAATTTACGGTTTGGTTAACTACACTTTTTATGAGATCGTCTGACATTAAATGCATGCTCCTAAGTAGACTTTTTATGAGATCGTCTGAAGAATATAGCACTCGTTTACTGATTAAGCGCTTGTTTCAGTGATTAAGTCGAAGCACTCGTTTAAAATATTAGCTTTCAATTTGCAGTTTGGTTAACTACACTTTTTATGAGATCGTCTGAACATTATAGCACTCGTTTGCTGATTAAGCCTAAGCGCTTGTTTCAGTGATTAGGCCAAAGTACTCTTTTAACATTGTACCTTTCAAGTTGCGATTTGGTTAACCACACTCTTTATGAGATCGGCTGAAGTATATAGCACTCGTTTACTGATTAAGTCTAAGCGCTTGTTTCAGTGATAAGGTCGAAGCACTCTTTCAAAAATTTTAGCTGTCAATTTGCGGTTAGCTTAACTACACTTTTTATGAGACCGTCTGAAGAATATAGCACTAGCTCGTTTACTGATTAAGCCTAAGCGCTTGTTTTAGTGATTAGGTCGAAGCACTCTGGAAAACCAGTTTTAGCTTTCAATTTACGGTTTGGTCAACTACACTTTTTATGAGATCGTCTGAAGAATATAGCACTCGTTTACTGATTAAGCCTAAGCGCTTGTTTCAGTGATTAGGTCTTATATATTTATCACGTTCTTAAGGCACTAAAACCACTGTCGAGCCGCCGAGCCACTCTTATATATCTACTTCGCTTTAAAGGCACTAAAACCACTGCCAAACCGGCGAGCCGCTGCGGGAGTGCGGGACTGCGGGAGCAGTAGTTTTACCCCCATTTCATATTCATCCTTTTTCCACTGCGGGAGTGCGGGAGTGCGGGAGTGCGGGAGCAGTAGTTTTATCCCCATTTCATATTCATCCTTTTTCCACTGCGGGAGTGCGGGAGTGCGGGAGCAGTAGTTTTATCCCCATTTCATATTCATCCTTTTTCCACTGCGGGAGTGCGGGAGTGCGGGAGCAGTATTTTGAGCCCATTTTCATACTCCCCCTTTTTACCCTGGGGGTTTGCGGGAGTGCGGGAGCAGTAGTTTTATCCCCATTTCATACTCATTCTTTTTCCACTGCGGGAGTGCGGGAGTGCGGGAGCAGTAGTTTTATCCCCATTTCATATTCATTCTTTTCCCACAGAGGGAGTGCGGGACTGCGGGAGCCATAGATTACCAGCTCAAACTTTCATCGACTTCGGGACTGCAGGAGCAAGCGTTCAATGTCACGCAATCGTGGCCGGGTATTCTGAAGTTGCTCCCTTGTCTCTAATGGTTACCCTCTTTCTTTCTTGCAGAAAATCACCAAGACCAGGAAACCGAGTAGAAGTGCTGAGAACACGATCGAGTACAAGTCTACTGCGGATTTAGTCTAGGTCAAAGGCCTATCCGAACAACTTCGCCGCTGCCGCTTCGACTATAGCAACAAGGCATACGCGCTGTTTTCAAGTCGGAGACTACATTAAGATCATATCTAGTACGACCGAAAGACGCTGTGGAGCCGACTTAACAAGACGGCGTGGTTTATAGGATTCCCTATGAATGTGGTAAAGTCTACATCGGCGAGACTGGAAGACTTATGCAAGATAGAATCAAAGAACATGATCGAGACATCCAACTGATGAAGACTAGCAGTATGCAGTCGATACGTCGCGATCTACATAACAAGTGACCACATCGTGGGACAAACGAGAATACTTTATTATTATTGTACTTCACCACGATGAATAACAGCAACCTTTTTTACGAAATTATTTTTATGGCCAAAGTTACATGTAGCTACCCTGTTCCAATTTACCGGTAGCTAGGGGTAGAAATTAGGGCTTAAGGGCGCAAAACCAACCTGGAACCTTGTGAGCTCCAATAGTCTGTGATCTGTACAAGAAGAGTTCCATCGGAGTAGGGGACCTCATGGCAGGTGGAATCACATTTCTCTGATAATCAATTTGTTTGAGGTGAAACAAGGACAATTCACTGTTTCCTACACTCCTGCAGTTTGAGAGATCATTAAAAAACACTCAGATACTCTTATTTCAAAAACTTCATTCCAATTATCATGCCCAATTCATAACCATTACAATTTTCTCAAATTTGATTGGTGCATTAACTACTTTATTTTTCACTAATTATTGTGTACGGTTGAAATCGGTCAGTGAAATCGGACAGTTGGCTGTAATCGGATCCCTGAAATCGGACAGTTACATGTACATCAGCCAATCATATTAAGTGCACTCAGCTTAATCCACCAATCACAGAATTTATCACAATAACCATAGCAGCAACCACTTACCCTACCAAACTGGAGATTTTCCAAAATGGACAAATTTGTAACATTAGACAGTGAAAAAGGAATGCATTCATTTTGTTTTCTCAGAAATTGGTAACGGGACTTTGTGTCGTCTAATTTGGTTTGTAATCATACTCGTGATTAAACACATCCGACTCCCACTATGCAGTCGTCCGATTTTGTTAATCACTCCTATGATTATAGGTCGGAGGCACGGTGGCCTCATGATTAGTGCACTCAACTCCCGATCGAGTAGTCCGGGTTCCGGTCCTGGCGGGGACATTGTGTTGTGTTCTTGGGCAAGATACTTTACTCTCACGGTGCCTCTCTCCACCCAGGTGTATAAATGGGTACCGGCGAAGTTAATGTTGGCGGGTAACCCTGCAATGGACTGGCACCCCATCCAGGGGGGAGTAGAAATACTCCTAGTCGCTTTATGCTACAGTAACCAGACATAAGCGCCGACCTGTTGGGCCTTCTAGGCTCGTAGCAGACTTTACCTATGATTATGGACAAAATTGGACTCCACTCAGTCCTATTGCCATTATAAATCTTGTTCAGGATTTTCATTTATCACAGTAAAAAAACCACATAATTATCTGAATGATAATTAATTTAGGACTTCAGGAATCAATCAGTGTAACTCAGTCTGTAACTCTTAAAACAACTGATATTTAGCAACTATTCACCGAAGTGGAGGTGGCTCATTCATTCCTGCAAAGATTACAACATTTTTGAGCGCAACTTCCGCGCTAATTGCTTGCAGGTGACTAGCAAAGGATATCCGGAGTTTGAGTAGCCAATCAGTGCGCACTTTCAATATCCACCGTTTTAGTATATACTAAATGATAATATTGACCAGTGATCCAGGCCAGGCTGTAAGAATATAAAACTCATTCTGTTGACAGCCTCTTCATTTACATATAAGCTCAATAATGCACGCATTTTGATTGGTTCTGTACAATCTATTAGAGGACAAATGATATGCATAGCTAACATCATCATAAAAAAACTAAATTTAATAGACCTTTTCGGCTTGTACATTTTGTTTTCCCAATACAGATCATGTGATAATACTCAAGAGGCTTGGTCCTTTGTTTTGTTAATTAAAAAGAGTGCATGCAGGCATATTCATGCTTGCATGCCCTCATTTTAATGAACAAAACAAAAGATGCAGGACAAAAGTTTACTGAAGTTAATCCCTCTCCGGCAGGGTAAGTATCTGGATGGGAGACCTCAAAAATATACGACTTGCTGTCAGACCAAAAATTCCATTTTAACGCCCAAAAATGCGAACAAAGCAAGGTACAGATTTCGCTAGGCTGCTTTATGCAAAACAAATATTGATGCAAAGGTAAATAAATATTGATACCCAGTTTTTAAGAAGAGCTTAGGGAAGTGTCAATAGAGAGTAAAATAATTGCCATCAGCAACAAAATTATTTGCGACATGAAAACAACATAAATTTCGTCCCGCGAATGTAAAAGGTTACCATCAGCGAAATACATTTTGGGAGATTTTTGCAACGTTCAATTTTCCTATTGTACTATTGGGCTGCACAAAATCGAAAGTGACGTCAGTTTCAGCGGCCGCCTGTGTCCTCAAAACGAGACAGGACATTACAAAATAATTCAAAGTGTGAATGTGTGAGCCAAAGGGCTGCTGCTGGCACGACGTCTGGGTGACCCGTCCAATGGTCTACATAACCCCCCACTTCAAAAATTTAACTGGATTGCTCACAACTGCATTTAATAATTTTCTTCCTCAGGCAACTGTAATGTGAGTGTGACAACTACCAAACAGGAAACACAACTGCAACACAGCCAGTGCTTTCATAATCAGAGAAACTAAATTACCGGTTCCCTCTAAAAAAAGTTGTTCAAACCGACTGTCAAATTAATGCAAACAAACCTGGGTGATCCAGAATGTGGCGCAGGCTGGGACTGAACTAGTCGATGATCTATTTCCCTAGTCTCAGTTGTATTTCCAGGGTAAGGTTGGGATTTCAAGAGTCTTGGAGAGATCAGTGAATGAATGGGAATTTTGTAAGGTTTTTCTCGAGTATCATCAGCATGGTTACATGTTGCCCTAGGACAGTCAGCTGCAAATAGATAACGACACTACATGTAAATGTCACAATTAACAATAAAAGAATTAACCAAACAAGAAAAAGAATTCATGCATCAAAGCTTGCTGTCAAAACTACACTTGCCATTAAATTGCTGACAAACTACATATTATTATTTAATTTGTATGGCATCCAATTACCCAGTTTTTAATTCTGAGACTCTGTTGCCCACATAACAACATTCTGAGCATATTGGGTT
>NC_090874.1:18237838-18240338 GCF_036669935.1 Montipora foliosa | reverse complement strand
TTCTGAACTAGAATAGGTACATATATGAAATTCGAGTTTTGAAAGCGGGCCTCATTTACAAAGAAATGCTACTAAAATAAAAGAAAATATTTGGACGAATGGAACTATTTGAAACGTACTCCGAAAGCTCTTGAAAAGTGTTGGCCCAGCTAAGCTTCCCATGTGTATTCTGAATCTTCCTTTCTCGGTTACGCTTTTCTCTTTCAATTGCTTTTATGCTACGAAGTATATGTATGAACAGACGGGGACTAATTTCCGGACTAAAGAAACTGTGGTGCTGTGTTGGTGGGGTGTGGAACACGAAGAATTTGGCTTAATCAAACAAGTTGGTGGAATAAATTAAACACCGTAAGAAACTCGTTCCCAGGGCCTCTGCAGCGCCTCAGAGACCGGCCTGGTCTGTGAGCTCAACTAAGTGACGATTACCGTTAAGCATTTCCAAACTTCACGGCAAAGCTAAGTATTTTAAAATTAAAACTTAGGCTTAAGCAGCGATATTCTATGGGTTTCTTGATCTTCAGTGGTGAGGCGGAAAGGAGCGGTTCCTATAGAGTAAAAACTCCTGGTTCCAATCCACGGATATGAGTTTTTTTCTCATTTCTCTGTTACCACAAGTCCTGGAACATAGAGTCCTAAATTAATGATAATAGTAAATTCAATGCAAATTACGAATTACTGTTGTTTGTTTCCGAGTGTTATTGTATAGCTCTGGCTCACAAGGACTGGAAACTAGCGAAATTCATGTCTTCTCATCTGGGGCCCGTTTCTCGAAAGTCCCGAAACTTTACGGGCCATTTTCGGGTATGACAATTTCCTTTGTATCTGAAGAACGAAAAGGATTTAAGTCGTCAAACTTCACAGTCATTTTGCTTTTTGCTGCCTTGAAAACGTGTTAAAAGATCAGCTTTCCAAAACAAACGGATAGCAGTTTCACAAATAGCTTTTCGGGCCCGAAACGTTTTCGGGACTTTCGAGAAACGGGCCCCTGGACCGGTTTCTAGAGGTAATGTTTTGCGGTGAAAAAGTTCTAACCAATGAGCTACTGGAGACACTGTGTTGAGCAAGGGTGAAATGTGGGTATAGAATACGACTGCATCACTCAGTCACATAGTCTAATTTTAACCATATATGACTCTTAAATGCATCGCGCAGTCACATTAAGGCATATCAGAGATATAACCAAGCAATGATATGATATCATGTACTTCTCTCATTACTCGCTTGGGTGGAAAAGTTGCAAACTAAAATGCAAAAGTTTGAGTATTTCCTTCTACCAATATTTATTTATTGGCAGAATTAAGTTCAGCTCTCACACTCATCACCGTTCGCAAGCAAAATGTCAGTTAGTACAAACCTGGTCCAGTTACATTGAACGAATTCAATTGTTCTTGTTTGCCACATAATAAACATCTTATATATTAACCGAGATTAGTCAGTCTGTATGGGAGAATCTTGACCTCTGTCGTGTGTACCCCATTCTCCGCGCAGCTTCGCCGCTGGTTAATTAAACTAAACTACTCCTGTTTGGAAATGAAAGTAACTTGACAAATTTACAGTTCAAATACCCAACATGTCGACACTTAGCAAGTGTCTTCATGACGTTCAAATGCCCGACGTTTAGACGCTAAGTGTCGAGACGTTAGGTCTTTGAACAGTAACTTTGTGACTGAGTTACTTTCAATTCCAAGTCGGAGTAGCTATGAAAAATTGATGGATGTTGCTTACGGGATAGTGCCAAGATAGAATGAATCTTTTCTGTGCTGGAAAACATTATGATTTCATCCTCCGTAAGAAATGAAAGTAGATAAACTGGAGTGCTGGCATCGTTCTCTTCTTTCGTTTAATTAGGACCCACGGCGGGTGTGATCGCGAGCACGTTTAAGCCAAACACGTACTTATACGATGTATTCATGAATATCATGCTCCTTGGCTTTAACCAGTTCATTTCCTCGTTTCTCGGGCCGTACAGCAGAAGTGTGTGGTCTAAGTTGAACTGGAATTTCATGCCGGCGGCTGTCTGGTCCACTTTCTTAGAGCACACTTCGAGCCATTCGAGTCTTAAGGTAACACTAATCCTTGCATAATCCTACCCTTCCTTCAGGCTTACTGGGGCAATGTTTCTTAAAGTGTGTGCGGACAATCTGCGAGCAAGAAGTGCATGCCAGGCATAAAAAAGTAAGTCCAACTTATGCCTAAATTAACATCGAAAAAATGAAGATAAGAAATAGTTTTGGCTTTTGACTCGCATGGCTTGATAGCTCGCACTGTCTCGGCATGTCAATTTCCATTTGCGCCACAACAGAAAAGTACAACCAGCAGTTACTTGCAAGGGCCATATGTCGTTTGCAAAGGCCTTTGATCTATAACGTAGAAAAAATGAGCGTTCACTTCAGTTATTCAGATGAAAATGACGGTGTAAGTAATTATCTTACTCGATTCGTGCATGGGCACAATAAATTAACTGTCGAACTCGGTTCCATTACGAAAAGACCAACGCAGT
>NC_090874.1:18215338-18232838 GCF_036669935.1 Montipora foliosa | reverse complement strand
ATGTTATGGATAATCGATCGGTTCCGAAAAAGACAACTCGGGAAAGACATTTCGTGCTAAAAAAGGCGCTTCCGTTTTTCAAATTGTGCGACATACTAAAAGCGACTGCTTTGCCATTTCTTGTCCCCTTTCGCATTCAAACCTTATTGAAATCGGATTGATCAACTTTCTTTCACGTTCAACAGGTCCGACTCACCTTGTTGGTTAATGCTTTTTTTTGTTTGTTTGTTTTAACATGGCAACTGTGAATTTTAAATGACAGAAAGTCTCTTTCCGCGGGAATAACTTGACAGCCTTTCTAAGCGTCGACACACCTGTCTCGTGCAGGTTGCCGAGTTTTTTTTCACAACGAGTCATTTTTGACATGACTTGTTGAAGCCGAACCAATAATATGAACAGCTGAAGCGTGATCAAAGCAGCCTTTCCCGATGCAAAACCCATTTGGTAACCTGACTGAGTAAACGGATGCAGCCATCTTAAAATACGCATTTATTTGTTAAACTGCTATAGTATTTTACCTTGGCTAATTAAGCCTTAATTAACCCCCGTTAATGGCGTATGATTTAACATGCCAACTCTAAAGATTTAGCGTTTTTTTTTTGTGCAATCGCCTCAGCGATCTGATTTACAATACGAACAAAAAAGCGAACTATACTTGGTCCTCGTTTCATAGCGAAAAGCGAACTACAGAATTGGCTTCTTTATTCGTTTTCTTCTTTAAGGTTAATTTTTCTAAGACTGAAAAGTTAAATGGGTATAAAAGCTGTTTGATTCAAGTGGCAATCCCTAATAGTCGACTCAACCACCGGTAACAGAAGTGTTAGCTGGGAGCAAATACACAAACCAGTTTACACAAATCCGCGAAACCGTGGGATCTTAGTTACTACACTATACCCTACATAATTAATGTTTCAAGTTATATTATTTTCTCAAGATTTTAATGTTTTAAAATTAGCGAGAGAACAATAATGAATGGAGAATTAGAATTTAAAACGGCCTCAGGCCGTGGAATGCTAAGATGAACCATTAAGCACAGTTAATGGAATTAAAAGGTGTTGTGGGCACCATTTGAACAGTTGTTAAAGCCTTGTCTTCCAGTTGCAGCTGATATAACGGTCCTTTTTCCGCCGAGACAAAGAAACAAAAACGCCCAGAAAAAGAAAAATAATGTTTCAAAGGAACTGTCAACATCTTCAAAGGCTTGTTTTGATGAATCACACGGTAACCAATTACCAAATGGACGCGGAAAATCGTTTTAAAACGCGCTAACCTTTAAGGCATTTCGCAAAGAATAAACAAGGAAGCAAGCAAACGGAGCAAAAAGAGTTAATGGCTTTGATTTTTCTCGCCGTTTTTAAATTGTCAAGCGTTGTACGGGTTCAGTAAGGGTCGTCTCTTCCCGATTGCCATGGCGGACGAATGCCAGAAATTCTCGGCGTTGCAAGATTAGATAGATGATCGCCATAAATGTGCGTGTCCCTAAAGGATAAACCCGTCTACCTAGACAAAGGGCGAAATTAATTAGGAGATGCGAGCGATAATTTAGCTTTGGCAGGATGATAACGATATAATGGCTTTTCCCACAAATGTAACTCAATCCTCTTTCAAACGCATGTATATCATTTTGCGATTTCCCAAAAGGAAGACAACGGTGTAAACTCATAGCCTCCAAGCTGTTGACTCTAAAACTCGTGCTTTGTGAGATAATTGCTCTGATCGGTTCATTCACAAATGTGATTTGGCAGCTCCTAAAATGTTTTCATTGTCCTAACAAGGTTACTTTGATAGCGTTGACAGCTTAATTCAATTAATCTTGGGTTTCTAACTTTGACGGCCTGTCAGGCAAATAGAATTACGCAAACGGCGCCTGAACGGTGATTGGCCAGTATGCTAGGTAAATACTTAAATTAATAAGTCATCAATTTCGCACAAGCTGTATAATTTAATTCACGCGTATACAGGCTAGGTGAAAACTCCTAGGTAGTTGAAGTCATTGGTCGGTGAAGTTCTAATAAAAAGCTCCGCCGACCGTCGTGATTTCCATTAGTTGATCTCCGCTCTACGTGACACACGGTTGAAAAACAACACATTTCTCCCGTTTCCTTGAGAATTTCTCATGGAGAAGCAAAGTGCTGGAAACTGTTCGTCTGATCCACAAGGCTTACACCTAAATGGAAGAAACCTTTTTCAACAAAATGACGGGAAAACAAGGAACAAAGCCTTACCTTTTTCCATTGAAGCCATTCTGAACTCTCCACATCCGAAAAGAGAAGTGCCGGTACTAAGAAAAAGACCAAGTTTGTCTCCAACAGAAAACCGGCCATCACTGCCTTCGCCTCTCTCCCATCTGGAGGACTTTACTAGCCATAATCTGCCAGAGGATCTAGAAAATACATCTGAAAACCACGAATTAGGTAAGTATTTTTCAGATCAGAGGCAGAGCTCAGGAAACTCTTAGCGGGAAGTGGTCTGTATTAGCTCTTGAAAGCTTTCATTCACTGACCCGCGTGTAAACACTCCTTGAAACCCTTTTCGTTGTCTCTATAGAATCCGCTTCTCTAGTAAGCTAGTTTAAATAGTGTTGACCCCGTTAAAGCAATCGAAAAGCAGTTTTAGTCTTATTCTGTCTGATTGTTTATTCACGATTTGCATAGCTATATAAGGAAGGATTTTGCCTTCTCGCCTTTTTTGTTTTCTTTTCTCTGCATGTATGGTAAACGCTCAGAAAACAACTTCACAATACTTCTGCGCTGTACCAAGTGACTTTGCTTTAAAATAATTTTTCAGCTTCCAGAACCCTTCAACATAAACTTGTTGCTTTCCAAGCAAGGCTGAACGCCAGGAAAAGACGCAAAGCGAGAACGTGTTTCACAAATCAACAAATATTTGAGTTGGAGAGACGATTTGTGTACCAGAAGTATCTTTCGCCATCAGACAGAGACGAGATTGCACATTCACTGGGAATTTCAGGGGCCCAGGTCATCACATGGTTTCAAAACAGAAGAGCGAAATTTCGACGCGATCTTGAAGAAATGAAGAGCGACGTTCAGGCTGCAAAGATTATGGACAACAAGCAGATCAACAAATTGTGCAAGCGGTTAGAAATTTAACCAATGTAGAGATTTTGGGATGTTACAATTTGACGAACCCCTCAAACATCGATCGTTGCATTCTACTTACGCTTAATCCAGACACTCGACGTGAAATATTGCGATGATGGTGTGAATTCGCGTTGTGATCGTTATTTCGACAAGCACTTATCCTTACGTTTTCGGAGCATTCACGGTAACGTGGTTATTTAACGTCTTTAATCCTCATATAGTTAAACGTGGTAGAAACTATAATAGTTCCGACAAACTATCACTCAGTTTGTGTAGCGGTATCTTCATTTGCTTAACTGATTCGGGGGTTCAGTTTGGCAAACAAATCCCTTTAGCCAACATAATTTGACTTTGGGTTAAATGCTTGCTAAGCTACATAGTTGTGCGATCATAAATTATCGAGGTTTATGACACAAACTGAGGAAAGAAGCTAAGAGACATAAATCATTCTCGCTGTCTACTTATCCGGCCAGAACTTAGGGAGCTTGAACTATTTTTGGCTCAACAGATCAAAACCAAGAACCGGACATTCTCGAGTTTAATCTATGATAGCACTAAATTAACATACATGTTCTGTTAATAAAAGAGTTAAGGGTTTCTTTCGTTTAAGTTCTGAATCCGCAAAGTCGCACATTATGAGTCAAGAACATGACACCCGCGGAATGACAACCTCGTTCTCCAGCCTCAATAGCGTTGTAAATACAAGATTACAGAGCTTCATTTAGTTCAGTCTTGAGTGAATAAAACGCGTTTAGATAACTCATTGGTGAGCTCCCTTTTTTTCATTCAACAAGCACTCGTATTCTAGTCCTTTAACATGTAGGTGACATATATTGTCAAGGCTAACTTTATTTTCTTTTGTTTTCGAAGCACTATCGTCGATCATTCTTCGTTCCCTAACGCCCTCTTGTAAAAGAGACGCAAGATTAATTTCATTAACTATGTCAGCCGGGGTGGGATTTAAGGGTCGACCACCGAAACTATACTTTGGTGCTGCAGCATAAGGCTGCGCGAGAGGGCATTGTGAAAAATACTCGTTGTGTTATCTCTGTGCCGCAGACTGACGCTCGGACACAAGAGGACTCTATGAGAACAATGCCGCCTTTCCAAAAATGATTTATAAACTCAGGAAATATAGGTGCGAAACCATTCGTTAACGTCAAAGAGTTGAAGATTGGTAATCAAGCTTTTATCTCCTGCAGTAATGATGGATTGCTTGAAAAACATAAGCCGTGGGAAAGATGTAGAAGGGCATTGTTGAGAACCACATCTTCTATGCTGGTGGCCTTGTAGAGTTGTAACTTGCAAAGAGACAGCACGAATGGTCTAGGATTTAATCTCGTGATTTATGGTCAAAATGGTCAGCTATTTCGATGTCATGCAAATCTGGGCGCTAACAAAAATTGGTAAAATAGAGACTATGAAATGAAAGGAATTAGTTCACTCACTCCTGACCAGTTCAATCATCAAATGGAGATTCCTCTACGGTGAATTATAGAGACAATTTCCTCGGTCAATTTGCTCTAGACTGTTACAAATCCCTATATTATTAAACATTCTGCACAGGTGCCGCATAATGATTGCAAAGCGCCGCCGCATTTCTACAGTGACGCGGTCAAATTTGACCGACTCTTTGCATTGTGACTCACACATGGACAGGAATTCCGGCAAAGGATCTCAGAAATGGATAGTAAGGTCAGCTGCAAGACTAAGAAACACCTGATATGCGGCTTACATACTTAGGATCGACACTTCTGGGTGATTTATGATGTTTTGAAATTTAGCGTCTTCTGGGTAGACTCCCAGAGAGCAGAGAGACCAGAGAGCTTGGAATCAGCGAGCTGCATTTGTCGACAATCGTGTGTCGTTTGCGTTTCTTGCTAACAAGCTGGGATTAATGTTGTGGAGTTAAAGTGGTTTTAGATAGGAGCTGGAAGGTCGAGAAGTAATTAGAGACCTTAAATTTAATTTATGGAGTGCGTATTTTAGATGTTTAAGAGCTCAACAGACGCGAACAGTAGAAACGATCGACCCAAATTGAAACTGAAGTAAAATGTATGTAAGGTCTTCCTTTTGCCAAAAGGGTCACCCGTGTGATTTGAGAACGCTGGGAAATCCCTGTTTGAAATTAGTTACCACTGAAGTTGTGATTCATCTCAACATTAATTGCAGACTCGGAGACCCATAGGAAACCGTACAAAAGGGAATCATCACTTAACACAGGAATGACTGCAATATAAAATAAACCAAAAATCTCTTAAAATTTAAGAATGTTGTAACAAAAAAAAAAAACAAAAAAACCAAAACACATTCATTGCTAAGGAGGGAAAGGAATATCCAAATGTCAACTTTAAGGCTTTACGTGTGGGGAGCTGAAAGCCTGGCTAGTATTTGCGTGCTTAATTTTCAACAGGGGTTTTTCAGACAAGGAACGCAATCACTCTTTTTGTAAACACAATCAATTCGGTTATTTAGCTAAAGATATGACGGTAGAAAAACAAAAATTGAAGTCATTAATTTTAATTAACTTTGGACAGGTTTAGGGATTTTAACAAAGCTCAAATCTGGAATGTAAGTTTCAACACGAAAAACCGTGATTGCAAGAGAAAGAAAAGAGAAAAGTGTTAGAGTATTCGAATGTTCACAACAATTACAAACCGTTTACTAAAAGAATTGAACACCAAACGTTAACGTTGGAGTGAAAGCGTGGGAGTCTCAGAGCCCTGGTTTCAGAGTGCTCTTCGTCTTGGTGAGGTGGGGCTATATAAAGCGATATAAACTTAATTGTAATTCACAAATAAATGCAGATCTGTTAGGAAAGAATTCCTCGGCTCACCAGTCCGAGATATGATCAACTGACATTTTGACCGAAGGCTGGGATATCTTTTTTATCTGCTCGCTTCTTTGAAATTTAGATACTAAGTTAATCCTCCGTTAACAAGATGGTGAATCTCATAAAAAAAGGTTCATGACCTACGCGAGTGCAAAAGAACTTTTGCCGTCAAAGTAGCGAACTGGAATGCTATTTAAAATGATTGAGTTTGTTTTCGGCTCTCTGGCTTCAGTTTGTTTACAGCGACGGAAGGAAAACGAGGTTTCTACTACATTCAAGGCGGGTCATTTTACGTCAAATTTGTTTGTGGTGTCCTTTGTTTTTAAGGTTTGTTGTTTATTTTTCTATCAGCCAATCCATTGCTCCTCAGTTACAGTGGGCAGTGGCAGACTTTATTTAGAAATTTGTCGGACGTGTTTTTGACAAATAGTACTTTTAATAAGCGAATAGAGTTCGTCACCTATTTTTCTTTTCATTTCTTGCGGTAAATGTTTTTAAATCATTAGCTAATTCATTGGAGGTGTTTTTTTGATGCAAAATACTTACCCTGTGCTAAGCATATTCCACGAATTTTTCAGTAGGGTTAGTAAATCTGATATGTGTTTGAAACTGGTTCTATATATCTTTTCGGGTGAAACTTTACTTCTTTTCTGGTTTTCAAAGCCTGGTCATGATTCGATGGTTTTCCATGACTCCATATAGGGCAGATGAATTTCTTTTGGTTTGCCTATGGATGGACTTGCATCATGTTCGAAGGTCTGAAACATGACTTATCGTGCAACCGCTAATGTTGTGTTGAACGAAACTTGAGAATTGTAAACATTCATGCATGATGGAAGTGCCACAGCTGAGAGCCAACGACCTCATTCAATTGAAACCACATGCAAATTCGGAAAAAATAAGGTACGGAGATAACATATAAAGCTGCGAACAGATTCTCGGCTAAGGAACATATTCAATGGAAACTTCCCCGCTGACTCTCTACTCTTCCCTTCAAATTTGTTATAGTTTTATTTTCGTATGATGAAACTTCAGAGGAACAACACAAGCCAGATCATGAAAGCCTAGTGAAAATCAAGATTTTAGATTTATCACCGGACCTTGTGTTTTAGCTGTGTTGCGGTTTTTCCACAAGACAGTAAAATTGGACGCTGCCAATTTATGAACCGTCTCAGCCATGAGACGAGCTACAAGCAACAAGGAGTTTCCTAAGCAACGAAACGCGGGAAAACGCTTCAGTTCGGTTAAAACATGGACAAAAGCCCGATAATATCCCCAGTATTTGTTTGTGTGTGTGTGTGTGTGTGCATGTTTTATTTAATTCAGTTATTCTTTTAGGGTCTTTTATAGTTTTGCCTGTGAATAAGCATTCCGTGATCAAAATAAACTTCGTAACTTCTTTCCAAATATTTAGCTTTGTCTACCGTCACCGGTAAGGCATAACATTGGATAAATCAGTTTTGACGTCGCCATAGCTTCTGCCACGTACTTTGCAAAAAACGGTGATCTCAGCATCTAAACTCAGTGAAACTGTAGCCTGTCAGTAAACGGATAATGACAAAGTCAAACGCATTTAACAATATTTAATATTGCTGAAATATGTAGCACATGTCACGGAAATCATTGGAGGAAACAAAGATAGCCGTGACATTCGAAGTTGTTCACAAATTTTGATAGGACAAGAACGTAAAAACAATTTTCACAAACAAGTTGTATAGTATCATTGTCTAGGCATGCAAACAGTACAAGGAAATCGCAAAGTAATGTACCATTACCCGACCGCTTGCATTCTGGCGCCAACTGCCGTTTTGGAACTTAGTCGATGAATGCACAGACAATACGGGTTCTCAGGCTCTGGCCGAGAGGATAAGCTTGCACTGCGGAAAAAAGTATAATTAAAATCGATTCTATTACTCTGCGAAACTCGTCCACCTTTTTCTAACCAAGTAACTGACTATAATCAGACTTACAAGTTCTTACTAAAACGACCTTACTATTTTTTGGCCAGCCTGAATGAACACAACGTTGATGATACAGGACCCTAATCATTCTAAATCTTTGGGGATCGCTTTATCACCTGTGTTTATTCCTTCTTCATGGATTAAAACTTGCCCCACAGCTCAAATCATCAATTACCCAAACTAAAAGACACTTTGTAACTTGGAAGGCTGTCGATGTACAATTTTTGACAGTTTAGCTGCTCTTGGACCCACACAGCCGTCGACGTGGTTGTCCAGTTTATCTGTCACCATTATGAATATCAGTTGTTAGTTGTGAAACCAGAACCACGAAAGGCCTGCATCAAAATAAGGAATTGATATTTCTGAAGTTTGTTACCGCACACGCAAAAAGCTGAAGATCACGGTAAATAAATCGCCCTACAATAATATATTATAAAGCCCTCGTTATTTAATAAAAAAAAAATCGAGGATAATGTCCGACGTTTTGAAAGTAGCTTTAACATCTCCGCCGGAACAATACCAGTAAAGCTCCACCCAACAAACGGATAAATAAAAGATTAATTGTTAGTTTCCTAAACACGTACATGAAATTTCACGGATTGCAATTGGCTTGCGGTGCAATCATAAAGCTTGTTTTCTTCTGCCGACCGGTAAACAGAAGATAAGTTTGATATATTTCCTATCAAAAATCACTGCCACGTTTCAATGTTTGATCATGAACCATCAAAATAGTGGAGTTTACAGTTCAAGGGTCTTCAGTTCCACTCGACACTACAGTGTTTTACGAATTCGTTATTTGGAATGGTGAAATTCATCCTAGATCAATTTAGGGTACCTTTATGTCTCTTAAAACCTGAAACATATCCGCCCGGTTAACACACTGAAACTTCGAAGAGCACAGTTCATACTTAAGACAGTTGTTTTCACGAATGGCCAACACTGAAAACACACATGAACCGACTGGAGAGATCTAGAGAGTTACATTGAAAGTAAATTTGGTGTTAAACTTCGTTCTTCGGTAATCTTAAAAAGGGGTTGTTTTTCGTACCCAAAGTTTGCGTGCAAAAATAGAGATAATAAAGGAACTTGGATTTGAGCTATCCCTGCTCTGTCTTATTCGATACGCTTGTTCAACAAATCGCAATGCACTCACAGACGGCTTGAAGACGACCTTGCTAATCTCTTGAAATGTAACAAAAAGATCGTTTTAGCACTCGGAGGTATGCTCACCTAATTAATTTTGCTGAAGTTTTGACAGTAATTAGATAATTCTTCCGGTTGTAGGCGTAATCATATTACCCAGGCATTTGATATGGGTTATCTTAACATTCCATCTGGCGCCTGTGCGGTCGTGTGGTTTGTATCCGAGTTCGCATGTCATCGATATCAGGGTCAAATCTTGTCTACAGAGGGTGCAGCTATTCACTTGCGCAGACACGAAGTTTTATGAAATTAATAAGTGTCGTCGGCCTTTTAAATTTCAATACCCCTCTACAGCTGCAAGGCAACAGAAAATGCAAGCACAGCATTATAGAATTAAATTATCATATATTTATATATGGAAGTAACCATACCTGTTTGCGTGCAAAAGTCGAACCATCATTGACTGTAGATAGCTGATATACTTCGCGTGCTATTGAAATAATTGTCAGTATCTGTATAATTTATAGCCTTTCAAAAGAGTGCATATCGTAGACCACGAAAGCGGGGCAAATAATGAAACGAATGAGATGAAAGCATCAAAGAACGAGGAATAAATTATGATTCCATTCCATTTCCGTATGGATGTGCTCGCTGTCTAAAATGGCCCTCACACGACAGCGACAAGATGGCGAACTCTTTGTGAAAACTTTCACAAATATGAGAAATCTAAAGAAATTACAAAGTAGCACCTGCTGCGTAAATATCAGCCTGCGAGCATGCTCTCGAAAATTTTTTTTGGCACTAGTCATGCGTGCGGCGAGGTAGACTGGCAAAAGTGCAGAAGCTATGAAGTTGTACAATGCACCGAGTCCACCGACTTGATTTAGTTACGAATTTTTAATTTCCACTCATTGGGCAGTAACGCTTTGATGTTTTAAGGAGAAAGACATCTCTACGCTCATAATTATGTAAGTTCCATGGGAATAACCAAATTCACTTCGATGATGAGAAGAAGTTAAGGCTGGGTATATTTCGTGGAAATCACAGTTTTACCTGAGAGTGATCGCAAGCTAACGACGGTAGCGCAAGGTCTTGAGTGGTTTTGGAAATTCCCCACTTAACTTTTGAAATTTAAACTCTCAGCCGGAAATGTTGTTTTCTGCTTTCTTCTGAAGGGTTTCTTTCTCTCTAAGTGTGCCTAGGAGGATCACTTAAACCTGGCGACAGATCGGAATTCATACAGTTTCCAGCGAAAGAATTCCAGATTAGTGATAAAACTAATGAAATAGCGATCGCGAAGCCTTTTTTCCCCTTGCTCCTCACGGCACGGCACAAGATATTTTTAAAACGACTGAACACTAAAACTGCAACGGTATCCCGGCAATGAATTAGGTGAACTCGATAAGTTAACTCGTGACTTCCGTTAGATGTCCTTGAGACATCGTCTGAGGACTAGAGAGACCAGGAACTACTCAGGCAAGATCATTTGTTTTTATTATGATGCAGTGTTACCCGTAAGAATGGAACGCAGCGCGTAGCCCATGATCTCAATAAGAAAAACTTTCCATCTGCTATATTTTTAAATATCTATATAAATCTAATGACTTCAATCCATTACTCATATAATTAAAATAATAATAAAAATAAGTAAGTGAATGAATAAAATTCAAAAAATATATATATTTATGTGTATATAGTATATAAGGTGGGAATTACTATATATGTAAAAACATCAAAAATCTATGGAAAGTTCACGGTTTTGAAGATGGCTACCATTTCAGTTCTCTGTTTATCTAAGAAACGTTAAAATTAGATAAATGCTACTATGAATCAGCAAGGGAAAGCTACGAATTTATCTTAAAGGTGCGGGCAATGTTCAATGTCCAAGAGATCACCGCTTTCTGCATCCCTGGAAAGACCAGTTTCACCCTTTCCCTTATTATTATTATTATTATTATTATTATTATTATTATTATTATTGTTATTGTTATTGTTATTGTTATTGTTATTGTTATTGTTATTATTATTATTATTATTATTATTATTATTCAGGAGTAATCGCGCGTTATTTGGTTGGAACCAAGATGCCATGAACGTCTATCGAAGAGTACTAATATGTGAGCTTTGTGGAATGTGGCTAAGAATGGAAGGTTTGGAGTAAAGAGGTGACGAAGTCGAAAAACGAAATTTGTGAAAATTACTGACAAATCTCCCTTGCCAAAACGCAGCTTGCTGGTGAAAACAATCACCAGGTGCGAGAGTCATTTGCGCATATGAAAACCAAGACGCGCATGCACATATGACGTAGTATAAAGCATGCAGATACCCAAGACTAGTAATGGCGTTCTCCTAATGTCGAATGCAATTATAATTGTTATTATTGCTAGGCAGTATATAACTCCTGGATGCCCAGAGGTCCTAAACAAGCTGGTTGGATCGTAACTCAAACCGCATAAAATTATATCCCCTTAAAATCTCTAAACCCAAAAAACTAATGATAAGTATTATTCCGAAGCAGACAAAAAAAACATTTTCACTAGACATGGACGGTACCGAGCCCAAGTAGAAATGGAGAGTTGAACGACCCTTATCAGTTCTGGAATCCGCATACTAAAATATGTTATCTACAGTAAACTCAGTTGACCAGATGTCCTTGACTGGGAAATTTTGGAGCTCCGACTACGGACCTAAACACTTGAGACGAGACATGTAGTTCCTAGAAATTGTGCCTTCTGAAGTCGTCGTGGTGTGGCCCTTTTGAGTCCCAATATCATATGGTGAGTTTCGCGCTCTCCGGGTATAGACACCCAGCTCTCCAAGGCCAATGTTGGCACAAACGTGGCCTTTTTCTCCTATAGTACCTCAATCTCCACTCTCAGATCCTGATATTCATTGATCTACTCTACGTCTTTCAGCTCAATTCTACTGTCCCTTGTGTTGCCACTTCCACAAACCACACCTGCTCTTTCTCATCCGCGATGATGTCATACGCGTTGGATGTCAAGTGCTTGTCAGTTTGGATATTGAATTTCCATGGAATCTCGACGCCATCCTTTTGTACATTGCACCTTTGGATCTTTAAACTTTGTACCCATCACATGTCGACTTTGCGCTCTCACCATTTTTCTGCTCCGGGGATGTTATACTTTATACATAGATTAAAGTGAAACGTTGTTGCAACCTTATTGTGCCTTTATAATTATTCTGTCTGTGCAAGAGTGCTGCATGAGCTAATCGATTTACCCAACTTCGTTTCCAGGGCTTTTCCCTATCTATGGGCGGTGAAAAGCCCTGGGAACGAGGTTGCGATTTCTCCTCGCACAATCGACACTTACTATCGTCACTCGTGCGATCGATGCGTTTGTTCTGATCCTATGCAACTAGTATCAAGCCCTCAGTTTCGTTCTTCGCATATGCATCCTTCGCAACCAGCTCCAGGTGTCCCAGGTCTTTTCCTTCATCCACTTTCTCCTTAGTATCTCTAGGACACTGCCATTATTCTCTGCGGTTCTTTATAATTGGTTCCTTTTTCTGGTACTCAATTTTATTGCCTCCGTTTTCAGCAACAACTCTCCTTGACTGCATCTTTCAGGACATTCTAAGCAGTGCCGCCTAAATATTCATTGAGCGCCGGCTTCTCCTGTTCCACTGTGTACCTCACTTCCTCGAATCACCTCCGTTTCATTAGCCAAAGAACATTACTTGTAACACCCTGATGAAGAAGGGCAGTGCATTTCGAAATATTGATAATTTTACAACAGACATTCCTTCACTATTTGATCAGCCTTTCACTTTTCGTTTTTTCTGTAGCCTTTTCACCCCCCCCCCCCCCCTCCCCACCACCAATGTGCCCGGGATCCATTCCGATTCCGGATTAGACCATCGAAAGTTATGGAGCAATTTTTCTCAAAGCCACTTGTTGCGTTGGTGTATATGACCCAAGGACTATAGAGGCCCTCCCTAAAATTGTTTGAAATTGTTTTTGTTCCCTTATTCCCTATGATATTTTGAGATTGTTTCCCTGTTCCCCAATTCAAAATACCCATTCCCCCCCCCCTCCCCCGAACCCCTGGGAGGGCCTCACTATAGGAAAGCCATCATTGAGTGTAAACGGAACATGTAGATAATCTTTGTAGAATCCGGGTCTTACAACAACAACGATTAGAGAATGACCTTTGTTTACCTTATGGTAAAATCTATAAGATTTTCACACTTTTTGCGACATAATTAGTTCGATATCCTTCGAATTCTAAATAAGTTTATAACAAAAAAAAAAGAAAAAGAGATTAACCGTCTGGCCATGTCATAGCCAGACAGCTTAGCTGGTTAATGACAAACAACACAAAGCATTTCAGCTCCCATGGATGCGGTCGAAGGAGCGTTGGTTCATGGGTATTTTATGCAGCACATCTCGATGACCTTGTTTCATAAAAAAAAGAATATATTGCCGTGAACAAAGAGACTGTGTATTGGAGTAAGATGTATTCTAATTGAAATTGCTCTTTATTTATTCTTCTTCCCAAAAGTTATGCTTGTGATACTTTTTAGACTCCGTGGAGCCTTAATATCCTGATAGAACCTGTCGAGTTTTTCGTATTTGTTTTCCGACCGGAAGTAATAAATTACAAAAAGCTGCCTGATTAGCCTTTTATTGGACTGAAATTTTTATCCGCCGTGATTTTGGGTTATTCTGGGATAAGACTTCATTTGGGGCCCTAGGCATTTCAGGTTTAACTCCTACTTTAAACAACAAAATTGGTTTTTAAGATTTTTAAAATCATTGTAATTATGCTGTATTTGTCGCTTCACTGTATTGTATTTCCGGTGGTCCCGACCGCAAGTCCACCACTTTTTAAAACCAAATCCTTGCTTCTCTTTAAACAACCCCCCAAAACATCAAGCTTTAAATACGATCATGTGTAAATTAAGTGTTGCTGCCGCATTTTCATGATATTTTGTTCGCCTTTGCTTTTAGAATTACTTTCTTTCACGACTATGTTGTTTTCGTAATCATTATTCTGTTAGTTTTTCCCTGCATAATTTTGCCTTTCTTTAGTTCATTAGTATAAAATTCGTCACTTTGCTTAAAATTCATTCTCATTTTGTACTTAGGAGGGTCTACGTTGTCTTGTCGAAGTTTTATGGTCCCTTGCTTTAGTTTGTTCCGTTTTTAAAAGCCATACAACGTTTGTAAGTATTACTTCCACTCGTCGTTTCGTATGTTTCGTCGTTAATGTAATTCTTTTGGCGATTTCTGTTCACATAGCTCATTGCAGTAACGTATTTGTGTTCGTTTCGGAAGTTAATGAACTTCGCAAATCAAATTAAAGTTAATCTGTGGATGTATCAAGCGCGTTAGAGCTTTGTCTTTGGCCCCGACATTAAGGTTCTTTTGTTTATTTCTATTTTTTCCCTAAGATCTCAGTGAATATTCTTAAGATCAGAGCAGTTGCGGATCTAGGAATATTTTAGGGGGAGGGGGGGGGGGGGTGAATTGAAAGAATCGAATATATAATCTAATATTAGGCTGCCATTTTGACCTTGTTTATGTTTTGCAGTATCTGTTCCAGCAAAAATAAAAATACAATAAAAAGCAGATAAATAAAAAATAAATAAATAAAAAAGGAGCCCCTGGATCCTTCTACTTCTCGTCTTTTCTGAAAAATTCGATCTGAAATTGATCTTTCAAGTTGACTTCTTTTATGCTTAAAATCCCTGTAAAAAAAGGTATCTTATCAGCTTCAAATTAATCTATTTTGTTTTGTTAATACAGGATAGTTTTGCTAAGATTTCCTAGTAACGACGTCAAAGGTCTCTGTTTACAAACCGAGACAATGTTGAAACTAGATTTAAATGTTCCTCTACTGAATGATATCAGTACTGAAAATACAAATACATAAAAACAGGAACCAAGAAGCTAAAAATTCTCAAGTGAGAGGATTAGATTAGACGTGGCTTCAGGTAAAGTTTAATTTTAAAGAATGTCCAGAATGTCAGATGATTATGATGAAAGGCTCTTTGCTGCTATAAAGCACAGTCAGTTTATGAAAAAAGTTAGAAACTCGCGTTTACAGCAAACGTCAGCAAAGTTTGAAATGGGCGGTTCGCGTTCTTCTCTAGTGTTCAAAGAATTCGTTTGATCTTAGCTTATTTTCTGTCAGACAGCCATAGGTAGCGAGCAACTCCTTAAAAGAGAGGAATTTGTTCGTGCTTGTATGACAAACAGCAACCTGCCGTTCGCTTTTTCACTAACCACGATGCTAAATCAGGCCAAAGTTTCCTCAGATGGAACTCTCTACCTTTCCGTGTTGTGCACCTTCCAATGTTAAGCCCCCGGGGGAAAAGGCGGGGGGGGGGGGGGGGGGTCGGGCATGGGTGGGAATATTGACATTTTCTGAAAAAATGAGTCCAATTCCCCCGTTTTGGAAGGGTAATCCTGCTCCTTGGTGCTTTTTTTGGAAGTTGATGAGTCGTCGGAGCCGGGGCATGAAATGAACGGTCTGAATACTGAAACCGGGAGTGAGACATTGTGAAACATGTAAGCACGGCCAATTTAACAACTAAAAGCTGCTCCGATAACTCGGAATTAGTAGAAAACTAAGAATTGCTCAGAATCCAAAAAGTTATTCGAAAAGAAAAAAGTTGCTCGAAATACGAAAAGTTGCCAAAAAGTTGCCGAGCAACTTGTGGAAAGCCCTACTCTTTACTACTCCTCTCCACGTCATTCGACGCCGGGCTTCTTCCTCCCCGGTGTTGACATTCAGAGCCGAGTGGGTACTTTGTCATGTGGCGTTTGAGTACGTCTTTGAAGCGGAGTTTTTGACCGCCATGCTTTCTCTTTTCTTCTCGCAGTTCACCATAGAAGGCGGCCATGGGCTGTCGGCCCTCAGGCATTCTTCTCACATGCCCTGTCCATCTTAATTCCGAGGCTGTTATGATGGCTCCGCACTGTCAGCTCCGACAATCTTGAGAACATCGACGTCAGGGACTTGGTCTTGGTCTTGGTCCAGCTGATGTAAAGTAATTGATGCCAGTGACGAATTTGTGTTCCTGTGAGCAACGTTATGCGCCTTCTGTAGAGAGTCAGGGTCTCATCAGTTGAGTGGAGTAGGCACGGGGGCGCTTTTGCGACAAGGTTAGGTCGAAAGCTTCGCAAATGGTTCTTTTATTTCTTAAATGACGTACTTTGATCTCGAAGAAACGACTTGGGAGAAAATTACAAGACTGAATCTTATGCCAAACCAATTTATACGGGTTTTGCTAAAAGCAGGCCCGCGGCCCGCGGCCCGCCACGGCCCAGCGGCCCGGCGGCCCGGCGGCCCGGTGGCCCACACAGTTTTGTTGTCCAGCGGTAAATCCACGCGCATGCACAGATTTGCATGGGGTTTGAGCGCGCAAATGAAAGACGGTGAGTTTGAATTCGTTTACCATTTTAATAATCATTTCAATCCTTTTCGATCCTTTCTTTCGTTGCATGTTGCTAAGTGAAAAACGTTGTAATTCTTTGTTGTTTTCTTCTGTTTACAACAACAAACAGAAACAAGGATTCAAATGATTAAATACGAATTCAAACTCACCGTCGTCCATTTTGCACGCCCAAATCCGATGCAGATCTGTGCATGCGCGTGGATTTACCGCTGGACAAAAAAACTGTGGAAAATCAGGACTGGGCTACCGGGCCTCCGGGCCGCCCCGGGCCGTGGGCCGCGGGCCGCTGGGCCTTCGGGCCGCCGGGCCGCCGGGCCCCCGGGCCGTGGCGGGCGGTGACTGAGCCTGAAGCGAACGAACGAGGCAGCTCTCTAATCGGGAGAACACATTTTTCTTCGAAACGCAAGGGATTGTGGTCAAAGGCACAAGAAACTGTAGTTATGCGCGAATGGAGGAATGAAAATGTTTGGTGTAAACAGATATTTTCATTTCAAACACTGTCACGCAACAAAAAAATATATTCGAAATTGTTCAATGAAAAAGGCCAAGAACTTGGAAAGTTGTGGGAAACAAATCTTTTAACCACCTCACCAATTCTCTGGTCTGTGCGGTACATTATTTCTGAGTTATTTATCGAAGCGTTTCACGCAAATTTACAGAGATTTAAATGGAGACGCCATGTACGTGGACCATCAATATGGCCTATTTTCTTTTTGGATACCAAGAGCACTTCCTAAGTTCCACTTTCTCCGCATAGTTTTAAACCGCGCAAAAATATCCCTGTATTAATAAGCACCACCCGTTGCTCTTCACCAATATGATTTCCCGCCAAAAGCAACGCTGCCACGCGATTTCCCGCCAAGGAATATTGCCCGAACACTCCCGCCCCCAGAGGGTGTCCTGCCTCCCCACCTCCACCCCGACAGTCTACGCGCGGGCGAACGGGCGTACGTTAACGTCATAACCAAAATTTAAAAAATCTTACCCATGGTGCTCCACTGGCGCGCTTCGCGCACCTGAGCTACGTTACAAAA
>NC_090874.1:18190338-18212838 GCF_036669935.1 Montipora foliosa | reverse complement strand
AATTTCCTGATTTTACTGAGTTCGTGTAAAGATAATAGAGACATTTAGCACCACGTTTTTCGTTATTACGGCTGACGTGAGACTGCAGTTTGAGGTTTGACGTTTGCCGTTTGAGGTTTAATCCTCAATGTACTTTAGCAAAGGGTCGTTCCGTCAAGTCAAAACGGGAAGAAACGCAAGGAATTTTGGGTTATAAACACTTCAAAATGGCGGCTGCAGGTGCCAGGTAACGTCTGAACACTTACAACTTATGCCACAACAATTATAGTCGCTTTCAGAATTTAACACTGTTTTCAAGTTCCAATGTGATTTACCTCTTAGACACGATTTTAATGACATTCTTGAGATGATGGTCTATGAAGACAGCAGTGATGACTCTAGTAGTAGTAGCGACGGTGACGACTTAGATTTGCTTCTCGTCGATACAATGTTCCCTTCAACCGTTAAGTTGGACTTTCCACGGATAAAGCTGATCGACCTTAGTGATGCACAGTGTGAAGCCATGTTTAGGAAAGTATTAAGCTTTTGTGTATAACTGTTCCTTTATTTTATGCACGGATACTGGGGTCCTGAATGGTATTATGTCATCCACAGGTTTCAAAAAGAAGACATGGAACGCCTGCTACATGCATTGGAATTACCAGCATATTATGAATGTGTAAAAAAGAACCAAGTGTACAGGAATGGAAGCCCTCATGATTCTACTGAGAAGACTTGTGTACCCCAATCGATGGTGCGACCTTGTTCCAGTGTTCGGAAGGGATGAACCTCAACTCAGTCTTATTTTCAACAAAGTAATGAAGCAATGAAACAATAAAACAATACTATAGTCACACTCGAAGTCAAAAATCAAGCAACCCTGTGCAAATGTAATGACTGGTGGCAGAGTTAACTTGTGTAATTGCCAAAACATGTAATGATTGTTTTTTTATTTCTCTATGGTAGGTGATGGATGATATCTATGAGCGGTTCAATCATTTGCTCACGTCATTAGACCTAGTTTGGCTAGATCCAGAGTTGTTCTCTCAGGCAGTTGAAGCAAAAGGTGCCCCCTTACACCAGTGCTGGGGGTTTATTGATGGGACACCAAGGCCTATTGCACGCCCTATAAGAAATCAGAGAATTATGTTCAGTGGACACAAGAGAACACATTGTTTAAAATTTCAGGTGTGTGGATTCATTTTGGTTTGAGCCCCGTTAGACCATCGTATACATCTCAGTTATATCTAGGTGATCACCATCATCCTTGTTGTCTGGATAATCTTGTGTCCCATAAGCATTTTTCCCGTGCATGGTTATCTTAAATAACCTGAACACATGGTTTGAGAAAACGAAGGCGACCAGAGAGTTACAGAATATGGAAACCAGCCCTAAGAGGCAACAATTTGATGCAGGAAAAGGGTAGCCAGGTCCCTTTTTTTGTCAGAGAAAAAGTTGATATATTTTAAGTGTTGAGCCCCTTACTGTAAAGTATCTGCAGCAGAGTACGTGAAACTTGTTATTAAGGACAGAGTGTTTTTATCTATGTAGGGGTTGGAGGTACTTCCAGTGACAGGGTTGTGCGAGACCCTTTTCTGGGAAAGAGGGAGACTTTCTTGGAGTTGACAAAGCATTGTATAGGGGTTATTGGACTTTTTATCAACCTTTTGGTCTGGTTGTGGCCTAAAGAACGTTCCTTATTATTTGTCTGTATTTGCATATTACCTTAAAATTTATTATGATTTTGTATGAACATGCCTCCCTTCCCTTTCAAGTTATTAAGATTTAATAAATAGGATGTATTTTAATACAAGTACATGTTCACTTTCAGTCAGTACAAGCACCAAATGGCATTATTGCTCACATGTTTGGCCCCATAGAGGGACGAAGGCATGATGCCTTTATGCTTGGGGTCAGTGGTCTTGCTGATAAGCTTGAAAGACTTCAGACACCGACGGGAGAACCTTATGTCATATATGGTGACCCTGCATATGGAATAACCCGCAACATTCTAGCACCATTTCGTGGAGTCCGATTGACAAATGATGAACAGTTGTTCAACACTCAAATGAGCAAAGTAAGAACATGTGTTGAGTGGGGCTTTGGCAAAATATGCCAAAACTTTGCCTTCATGGATTTCAAAAAAAACCTGAGAGTTTTGCTTCAGCCAGTTGGAAAGTACTATTTAGTTGCTTCTATCTTGGTGAACTGCCACACATGCCTGTATGGGTCCCAAACAAGCACCTACTTTAACCTAGAACCACCATCTCTTGAAAGATATCTTTCAAACCACTAGTCTAGTGGTTTAAAAGATATCTTTCAAGAGATTGTGCTTCTGACAGTAGTGCATAACCTTCAAACTACAGTGTAAAATACAAAAGATATTTAAGGAAAGAAATAAGTGTATTTTTAATAGAACTATGCTCCGAGCAAATCGAGCAAGGCACATGTAACATCAATAAAACATTCATTTATGGCCCTGGCTATAACCTCTCTGTGTAATTTGAATGTTATAAATGGTTGTGTAAAATCCTAAAAAATGAAAGCTTTTTGTTGTTGTTGTTGTTGTTGTTTTTTAATAATGAAGAAAGAGAACCAAGATCAACATGAATGTCAAGAAAACATTTTCTGAAAATCAGCAGCTCAGGTTCAACAACGATCTTTTAAAAGGGACAGCAGAGCCCTTCTTTCTTCAATTTCCAACTCCACTCTAGCTCTTCGTTCCTCTGCTTCTGCAGCATACTTCTCTTTGGCAAATTCAAGTTCCATTCTCCTTACATCAAGCTCCTCCTTTTTAAATTCTGCTTTTTGGGTATATTTATTAGCTAACATCTCCATTGCAGACAACTTGCTACAGCGACGCTTGGTCTTCTTTTTTGGACGACCTACATAATTTAATTTTAGCAACGATCAGCGAAAACAAAATATTTTTATGCATAAGTGATGATTATAATTCTGAATACTTGCAGTCGCAAAAAGGGAATACGTTCCTTTGTCTGTAATATGTTACAACTTCTTAATTTCAATGTATTTGAGAAGACAATCTTAGTTCTGAATTGGGTGAGATGTGTGTTCAATCATCTACTGTAGACTTTTTCCTGCCAATGGACACCCTGTTAGCCACACAAATTAACAGGAGGATATGCTCAGCTGGAAACTGGATAAAGATGTGTTATAGTTCTATGTGATCCTTGGTTTGTTTTACTCTCTTTTGTTTTAAACACTTGATATGCACAAACAAATAAAATAATACTTCAACCAAGGATAAAATTGAACCCCAACATACATTAACCTTACATGACTTACTAGCCCTGGAATGACTAATTGTTTGGCACAGACATGCATCCCAATTGATTAAGGCAGTTTGTTCCTGTGGATTCCTATTTTATAAACCTTTTTGGCTATCTTATAAGTACACAGGGAGTAACCTTATAGACTTTAACAAAGAACAAAGACCACAAAGAGTGCCAAGCTAAATGGCCAGTTCAAGTCTTGCATACACTTTACTTAGAAACTCATACATGTAGGTTGTCTTTAGTGCCTGTATGAAAAATTAATGGCTCTGATTTTGCCTTAAACTGATGCAGTCCATTAATCTGTGGAATATTTTAAATTCCTACTTGACATACCTTTTGTAGCTGTGCTCTGATCACTATCACTTCCAGCAGAATCTGAAGTATCAGACTCACTGACTGACTTCTCACTACGGCG
Source organism: Montipora foliosa (assembly GCF_036669935.1). Classification (NCBI taxonomy): domain Eukaryota; kingdom Metazoa; phylum Cnidaria; class Anthozoa; order Scleractinia; family Acroporidae; genus Montipora; species Montipora foliosa. The sequence goes on along the minus strand of NC_090874.1, from coordinate 18,209,148 downwards.
TTCTAAAATAAAGGAAATTTATGGATCAGAGGTTGTTACCGGAGTGAGTGGCTTACAAAAATATCAAGGGTTATAGATATCCTGCAAGTCCTTTTGCACCTCTTGAGCATGTATCTGAACTTCTTCCATAACAACAGGACTAATACCAACACAGCAACTCTGCTATCTACAAACTAAAATAATCTACTTCTCTAAATATTAACTTGCTAATCTTTCAACAGCTGCTTTTCTCATCTCTTCCCCCTTTTTCCTGTCCTCCTCTTCCTTCTTTTTCTTGTCCTGTTTTTCTTTCTTTTTCAACTCAGCAGTATCTCTCCTAAATGCTAATATATCCTCACAGAGCTGGTTTAGTTCAGTAAACTCCTCCTCTGTGCCTGATCTTTAAGATAAAATAAACATTTCTTATAAGCAAAAACAGAAATCCTCACATGTTGTGAGGTTTAATGACTGTTAATTCCTACCTCTTTAAAGCCTTGGCATTCTCCTCCTTGTATCTATCAAGTATTCTGTCCATTCTCTCTCTGCAACCTCTCCCTTTAAGTTCCACTTGTTTTGCCTCTGTAGAAAACGCCTCGCTCAGTCGCTTGGCTATATCTTCCCATTCTTGTGGTTTCTCAGGCATGTACTGAGCAACCTCTTTGGCCAATGCAAGGTCGTGGCGTGTTTCTGGCCAGCGAAAGGGTGCCATACTGTAGAATTAAAAAGACCTTATCAGATATAAACTCCTCTTGACGCGTCAGAACTCTTAAAAGTGTGTTTTGAACAGCAAGCTTTATTTTCTTAACTTTAAGCAGCATTTCACACCATTATACAAATGTGGTTGTCTTTCAATTCACATTATGGCATGATGAACACTTATAACCATTGAATTCTAATGAACTAACTAAGAACTTCAAAGCAGTAGCCAGCAAAGCAGTAGCCATCAGAAGAAAGACATTCATAAATGCTACTGTTATGTTTACAATCATTTTCAAGCTACAGTCTATCACAGGAACCTGACAAAAATGCTGAAATATCTTATGTGAAATTACACAGCTAAATATTTTCTCCAAGACACAGAAATGGGTACACAAAAATAATAAATAGCGCAAATTTAAATTTTTCAGAGGCAAGTGCCTCGGTTCGCCTCATACTGGCTACGGCCCTGAACTTTTTGAGCAGAATTCACTGTTGCTGGTTAATACTATACACTTTATAATTATGTCTCCACTTCAGAAAAGAAAGTGTTTCTTCAGGGGAAATTCCTTGGATAACCTCAGACACCGATCATACACAACAGTTAGATCACACTAAACAAACAATCCCACCGAAAGCAAAATGCCAGGAGAACATGTTTTCACTTGCTGCGGCCGCCATATTGAATTCGTGAACAGCAGCAGCGTTATTTTTCATTCAACAACAATTACATCGGTGGCCGTTCTTTCGCCCTAATTTTCACTTTAACATGTAAAAAAGAACTTACTCTAAGTGATTCGTGTCTTTGTACGTGACATAAATGTAAATATGAGGCTAAAAACTTTGCCGTAAATGACTTACGTGAAAACCTACCTCTTCGCGTTGAAAACACCGGTTCAAAACCGCAGACGTCACTTCAGAGCCATATCACGTGATTTCTTCGCGTTCGCCGTCAGAGGGTTTCGCCGAAAAACCTGGTGCTAAATGTCTCTAATGAGCCAGAGCGACATGTATTATTGACGTGGGTACGACGAGTGAGGGTAGAGTCTAGAGTGATACCAAGATCTCTCACTTCATTTACTGGTTCGATAATAGTGTCGACTCTGAGGTGTGGGATATACTGTCACTGGGCGTATAGCGAGAGTAGAAGTGAATGACTCCAGTCAGTTGGGTTGCATTTAAGTCCGTTCTGAGTGTTCCAACATAAAACATCATCAATGTAAAGTTCAAGCTGGTCTATGGCAAGGATGTTCCAAGGATGAGTTGATGATTTCCGTTGTAGTTGGTAGCAGTTGATTGATGCAGCCTTTTAAAATCCAGGTTGGAACAGGATCGAGTTGACAAGATTTCGTTTTCGATGGCACGATAAAACGCGTTATCTCTCTTGACGACACACGCCTGGAAGCACGTCAGTGGAAGCCCGGAACAAGTTTCATGATCTTCAATGGTTGAAGTTGATAACGAGCTTGCAGACAATTCACGGTGAATGCCGGCGATTTTCATCTGAAAATGTTCACTAAATCTTTTAGCAAGTTCTTTGCTTGATTCGTGTTTGGGCAAGATTGGAGCCTTTTTTACATTAAGAAGTTTGTCAACAAACTTGAACAGCTGATCGTGAATTGCATCCTCAACTTTCTTCCTAAAATATTCCGTTTTAGCAGCTTCAATGTGTTTGGTGTATTCTGTACATACATATTGAAGTCCCGTTCTAACCTCTGGTTTGGATTTGTTTCCGGTTTTCCCGGATTCAACTCTACCACGCTTTCTAAATAGCCTGGCCTGGCTCGATGCCTTCTGCCAGTTAGGTTCTTAATCACGTTTCTCTCAGATTACTTAAAGTGGTTCCTGTGAACTAGCGGAAGTGCACTTCCACAATAAACAAAGTATTTTCAAAGCATTTACATTAAAGTCATGGGTGTCAAATTCGGCGTCATTGACACTGACGATGATCTTAGTGGTCGGTCAGTGTCTTGCTCTTACTGTTTGGAAAAAAGTGATAATTCGAATAACTTCCAATAGTAGTCAACTTTGACAACCTAATTTTGTATCTCAAGTTCAAACAGATCGACAACGATCTTCTGCCATGGCCTCTCAGGTGTAATTCATAACCCGTCAGTGGTTCTCTTGCCTGCCATTTTCTCTTCATGTTGCAAGTATTGTACCTGTATGCAATGTCCTTCATTTGCACGTTCATTCCGGGCAAAAATACTAAAATCCGATGAGACGTCTCTAGCTCATACTTGACAATTTAGGTTGCCTTTGTGGCTGTTGTGTTTTTGACTACACACCTCGATCTGTTCTAAGCGAAGTGAGTACAATCAACCTGTCTTGCGTCAGTGATAACCATTTACTGAAATTACCTCTTGAATATTCCAATATGGACTGATCTCTAGGTCAACTTGACACTCTCTTTCAGGCCATCTATCTGTCGGTTTATTCTTTAGCTTCCGCAAAGCCGGGTCTCAGTTTCTTTGTTGCTTGTCTAAAGTGCTGCAGTCTTTCCACACTGACTGGAATATTATCAAGGGGAGATACTTCAAATTCATCCACTGAGTCAGGAGTGGTTTCCAACTAAGAGTGTCTGCAATGTGAAGGTTCTTGCCAAGAACAAATTCTACTGGCAGGTCCTAGTACCCTGACTGAAGCTTTAACATTATCCTTTGCAACCGTTGAAGGGCCTGGAATAGCGGTTCCGAAACAAAAGTCTAGTGGGTATGCTCTCTTTCCATAAACATACTGATGAAATTTGGTGCACCCATAAAGAATTGCCAAGAGTTCTTTCTCAATTTGTGCATAATGTTTTTCATCAAAGGTGAGTGACCTGGATGTTTATGAACCGGACGTCTTCCTTGAAAAAGATATTCCCCAAGGCCATAGGATTATGTATCTTCTGAGATCGTGATTGGTTTGTCAACATCATGGTACTGAAGTGCGGCATAATTCTTTGACAGCTTTGAAATGCTCTCATCTGTCTTTCAGACCAGTGTTATTCTACTTCCTTGTGGAGTAGCTTTCTCATTGACTGGGCTGTAGGTCAGCTAAGTTTGGTGAGAACTTGGTCATTTACTTCACGATTCCAAGAAATCTTAACATTGCTGGCTTGTCTGTTGGAGATGGCATTTGTTGTACTGCACAGATCTTGCTGGGATCTCAAGGTTTCAATCCATTTGCTGTCAGTTCATGTCCAATTATACAAGTTTTATCATCCAGTGAGGGAAATTCATCAGTTGTCGCTCGTGATCTTCATTTTATTGCCGTGGAGCTTCAATCTTAGTGCTATAGGTGCCTTCTAAGCATCCAATGCCATGGAATAGTTATCTCGCTTCTTGATGATTTCACGGACACCTTAGCTTGGTTGGATATCAGGCAGATCTTCATCTGCTTGGGTATCAACTGCACTGACGTTTAAAGGACAATTGTGGGTGTGGCTCGTTGTTCAGTAATTTGATCATGACATGTCACAAGCCCTGGGTGAAACTTCCCTCTCAGTTTCACCTGGAGGCTGGCTTTACCCATTACTGGTATCTCGTGGCAAGTATACGACACAAGTCGGGTGTTTGACTTCAATTTTGCAAAACAACTGATATGGCAAAACGTTGCTCCGAGCGCCAGTGTCCAATTTCACATTCAAATGATGCTTGTTGATAACTACTCTTTTGCATCAAATCGTTCTGTGTGAGTGGGTTAGTTCCTGCAACCCCGATAAAGAATCCTCCAATCTACATTAACTCACTTGCTTTGTGTTGTCCTTTGATTTCGACAGGCATATTTAGGAGCAATGATTTTTTTGTGTACGTAGGCGGACAAATCTGTCCGTAGGCTGGACTGAGAAATATGCATGCCCCTTTAGCCGCATTGGTGTTGTCGAATTGTTTTAGCGCATTCGTGTGAACAGGTGGAAACGATTCGAAAACAGAGAAAAAGTCCCCTTTTCGCATGAAAACGTATGTGTGGCCCAACTGTTTATCGTTTCCGTTGTCCGATGTATTTGCAATGAAAGATCTCTCATTTTGGCCAGCGGGCTTAAGATACAGAGGAGGTCTTTAGATTGCTGCGCTCGGTCGACGAGAGAGTGTTGTAGACTGGTGTTGCATTCAACTTGATTTAATGTTAACACTTTTCTCAATATTTAGACTAACAAATATAATTCATGGAACAGAGCAGATATAAAAGAAAAAAAATTTCCTTAAAGAATGTGAATGCTGGTGTATGGTTTCCAATTTCTTAGTTTGACACCATAGAGAGCGAATAGGAATGGCATAAAGCTCAAATTACTTTTGCTCTCTAGGTAAATTAAAACAGTAATTGCAATAAGAACCTCACCCGGAAACCGGAATCCGAATCCATCTCTTCATATTACCATATATTCTAAATCAAGATATCCAAAAACCAGAGGAGCTGAGAACTGCTAGTTACTAATAGAGAGAAATAAGGCGATGTTTATATTATTCAGCTATTCATTAAACTGTATATTTACTTTATTTCTGAATTGTGCCTGAACAATCGATTTGAGACCAATGCGATGTGAGGTGAAGAAAAACATTTTTCAGTGGCATGTATAGGTCTAAAGACGTGTGCCCAGACTCTGAAACCTTTCAACATTTTTTCAATTCAGATGGTCTGATATGTAACCTTAAAAACTGAAGAAGCAGAAAGCAGCGAAGGACCCTTAACCCTACAGGAGTGTGCAAACTCCCTCGGTCATTTCAAAAACAATAAAACTCCAGGCCCTGATGGCTTTACCATTGAATTTTATAGATCATTGTGGGATGTCAGCGGATAAATAATGGTTGATAGCTTCAATTACGCATTTGAAAATGGCTCTTTATCGATCACCCAGAAACTTGGAGTATAAAAAGTATCTGAAAAACTGGAGACCAATATCGTTACTAAATAATGATTTCAAAATTGTTACAAAAGCTATAGCTTTACGTCTAGCCAAACTGGATATGTTAGAGGAAAATTTATCAGTTGGGGAAGGTATTAGAATGATATCCGATGAGCTTTTACTAAAACGAAAACATTCCAGGCCTGGCCGTTTTCCTAGACTTTGAGAAAGCTTTTGATTGCATTGAATTGAAATACTTGCAAAAATCCCTAGAAGTGTTCAACTTTGGTCCAAAATTATGAAAGTGGGTCACGGTCCTATATAAAGACATCTCTAGTTGCGTCTTGAACAACGGTTTCGCATCCCAACTAATATTCTTAAGATAATCAAGGCAGTTATATCCAAGCCTCTGGAAATTATCTTCAATCTTTCTTTTCAGAAGGCATTGTTCCTAACAGCTTCAAGTTGGCCAATGTAATACCAATCTATAAGAATGATTCGCAAACCGGTCTCTCTTACTATCGCAATTTCTTCCCTATTCATATTTAATAGACTTAATAAAAACGTATGTCGAATAGATTACTACATTTTCTTTATAGAGAAAGGGTTCTTTATGATAAACAGTTTGGCTTTCGTGCCAAGCATTCAACTAATCAAGCAATTTTAAGTAAATTCAAAGGGCAATTGATTAAAAGAATTTCTCTTGTGGTATATTTTTAGATTTAAGCAAAGCGTCTGACATAGTAAATCATAAGATTCTCCTCGATAAATTGCAATACTATGCTATCAGTGGTGTGGCATTTACCTGGTTCAAATCTTACATGGTTGATCGCCAGCAAATTGTTACTCTCAATAATGTTAGCTCAGACCCTCGTCCAGTCTCTTGTGGTATTCCCCAAGGATCTGTTTTGGGTCCGTTGCTTTTCTTACTTTATATAAATGATTTTTATCTTTTCTCTGATCTCTTTGATTTCCATCTCTTTGCTGAAGATGCAAATTCGTTCTGTAGACACAACGATATTGTGTCTTTGCACTCCAATATAAGTAGCGAATTAAACAATACCACATATTGTTATGTGCAAATAAGTTATCGTTAAATGTAGATAAATCCAATTTTGTAATTTTTTCATCCATCTCAAAGAAAAATAACTTTCAATTTCCTGTTAAGTATCAGTAACAGACCTCTCATTAGGGAATATTATACTAAGTACTTGGGAGTTTTGATTGATGCTAATTTGAACTGGAAGAATGAAGTTGAATATATTGCCAGAAAAGTGAGAAAAGGTGTGGGTATACTCTCTAAAGTTCGTTATTACCTCGATATTTCTAGCCTGGCAAATCTTTATTATGCATTCATCTACCCTTTCTTAATCTGCCTGGGGCAACACCTATCCTACCACTCTTCAGTCAATCTTCGTCTTGCAAAAGAAAACTTTACGAATCATTACTTTTTTAAAGTTCGATGAGCATTCAAGTCCCTTAATTAGACAACTGCAAATTCGCTAAATTAAAGTGTCGCCAAAATTTCATGTAGTAAGGTACTAAGTATGCATTTTCAATATACGCTTTCAAGGACCAAAAATTTGGAATTCAGTTGAAGCAGGAGCCCATTACTAGGAGCCTCCATATGCAGTAGATCTTTCAGTCAACCTTTGCCCGTATCTTTCTATTTTTAGAACGAACCCTTGAGCAGGAGACTCGCATTTACAGAAATTTACATCAATTTGCACGATTTAAATAAGTTTTACTGCTTTATTTGTCTTCGTTAGACAAAGACTTTACTATGATTGGCCTTTTAAAACAGTGTGTGCAGAGCCGAGTTAACTCATGGCGTTCTAAAACTAGAAAGATACGGGCGAAGGTTGACCCATAAGGGCGTGTATGAGAGAGGCAAGCTCCTACTCATGGGCTCCTGGTTGAAGAAAATGTCAAAACCTTGTCCCTACGTCAATTTAAAAAGGTTCAAAATAACAACCTTCTTGATGAGTATTAACACAATTTTTTACATATGTTATTTCCTTTACTTCAAATCAATAACTTACTTATTTATATTGTGTATATTATATATTTTTATTGTATGGGTGTTTTGTGTGTTTTGTGAGTTTTTGTCTGTGTGTCTGTTTGCATATGTTTTACTGTCCATGTTTCTTGGTGTGTGTTTGTTTCACTTTTTGAGAGCATTTTAAGTCTCACCTTTTCATTACGCATTTTTATGTCCTGAAAACATTAACCTTCAGGCATTGTTAACTCTAAATAGTTATTTCTGAAGGTCCGTACCTTTTCTTATTTAGTAGTTAACAGGGGCACCCAACGAGAATATAATTGAACCCACTTAAACATAGCATTGTTAAACGTATTTTGGTATTTAAACGGTAGATATAGGCATATTTTTCCCCCTAAATATTTTCTTCTGTTCGAATTTCCTAGCTGAAAGTCTAGTGATCCGAAAATTATAGGGATGAACACTTACCCGTTCGAAAATTTCAGCCAGAAAAAAGGCTCCCGAAAATTCTAGGTGACCTTTTTAGGGTTGAAAATCCGTTAAAAAATGGGCAATTATACCATTTTTTAGATGTTCGAAAATCCTAGGACAGGCAGGCAAGCAAGAAATTTTACAACAAATGTTCCGAAAGATCTAAATCTCAACGTTGGGTGCGTTGGGTTATCAAAATTAACGTTTATTTGCAACGTACTGGACACTCCACCTGGTTTTACTGCCGAAGTCTACAAAATAATATATAACTTCTATTTCAATGTAACTATGACTTCAAATTAATGTATCAATGAACACTTACCGAGATGTACATTCTCGTCACCAGAGCCTCGGATCGACCCAAGGCTCTGGGAAACTCTATGTCGGAAAACATGCGCCGTAGGGCTCTTATAGCCAAAACTTGGCTATTTGAACCTTACGGCGCCTGCTCACTCGTCGTGCTAACATGAATGGACCAATTAAAGACGCTTTTGATTGTTCTTAACGAAAACCAATGACAAGACACTTTGTTTCAGCGTTTCCCCAGAGCTCTTCTCTCCCTCAGTCAAGAGAAGAGCTCTGGGGTCGAGAATGCGAGATATATTAATACGCTGGAAAGAATTGAACTGTACAACGCCTAAAGATAAAGTGGTTCATCTTTTTATTATGGAATCTGGAATCAAGTCGGCATATGTAAACTTGCCTGCCTTGTCAATGATATAGGAAACAGTTTTTTGTCGCTAAAGCGTTTGTGCAAAAATTTAAAATTAAATGTAATTTTCTGCATGCACTACCTTAGCTTGCTGTCGGCTATACCAGATCAGTGGAGAAAAAAGCCTGAAAGAGACGAGCATCAACATGTCCTGGCAAGCACACACTCATAATGATCCGTAATTGCACTGTATCTCTTGTTTGTCTGAGTAATTCTATTGTATTTTACTCCTTCCGTAAATAGTGTTAGCATTGTAAACCGTGTAAATACTGCATTATTACAATAAAATTAAAATTTAAAAATATATATAAATATATCCAAATTGAGCACTCTACTAGGATGAGTCATTGCCGCTAGCAATTGCGCATGCTCACTAGCTCGCTGGTTTAAGCACTCTGGCACGGCTTAGATATACCACATGTGTGGGACATTTGGGATGGCTTTGTAAGCTAACCTCCTTCCTAGACATCAGCACTGCAATGAGGAGGCCCAGAAGGCCGAAACAATACTGTCTGCAGTTATAGTTATATATATCTATCTGTTTTTGAATCAAAGACTGGAAATACAACGATCCGAAGGATACACAACGCGTTGCTACAAATGTTAAGTAATTTGAGAGTACAAATAGAGTATGTGCACGGCGGCAATGTTGGAGGACCAAAACAATTAAAGATATTGTGACCTCTGCTTGATAGATGATATTCCGCACGTTGCACTTTCCGTCTAGAGGGCAGGGTCTTTTGTCACGGCAGTTGCAAGTGCCGTGACTTGCCACTGCGGTGACAAAAGATCCTGCCCTCTAGACGGAAAGTGCAACGTGCGGAATATCATCTATCAAGCAGAGGTCACAACATCTCAGTCAAAGCGAACTTACATTGGTCTTTGCGACACATCATTCAAATCACGTTATAGAAACCACACATGTTCCTTTAGAAATGAACGCTACAGGAATTCCACTGAGCTTAGTAAATATGTATGGGTTTGAAAGACAAGAAATTTGACTATCACATTAAATGGCGGATTGCTAGGCATGCGAGATCCTATTCAAATGTAACGAAGAAGTGTAATTTATGTCTTTGGGAGAAATACTACATAATTTGTAGACCGGATTTGGCGACCCTTAACAACAGAAATGAGCTTATAACAAGTTGCAGACATGAAAAGAAATTCCTTCTAAATAGCGTAATTATTTAAGCCTATAAGGTTTATTTTTAGCTGCTCACTGGAAACAGTTTGTATAGTTTAACCGTTGCTATGCACCCCAGCCTATAATGAAGTGCAACCGTTTTTTCAAAATCACTATAAAACACCATGTATTCCTTCTTTTCGGCAGTAGCCTGATGATTGCTTCGTGAGAAGCATGAAACTCGGAGTAGCAAATAAATGTTTTTGACCTAGTTCAAGTCTACGTATCTACCTATCTATCTATCTATCTATATATATATACCTTATGATGTGTCCAAGTTTATCCTACGAAGAGTGCTCTACACCCACAAGTGGGGGAGCGTTACAATAGTTCTGTCATGGGCGTTAGGCATGCAGCTGTATGACAGCAACGTGAAATCAATTATTAGCGCGCACAACAAGAATCTGATAAAGCCAAACGCAGAAGACCCCAGCCAAAACCTATGCAATTGTAGAAAGAAGGCAGAGTGCCCTTTAGATAATCAGTGCCTAGCCAAGGGTATCGTTTACCAAGCAACCGTCACATCGGGCAACAACGAAAGCGTACAAACATACGTAGGGCTCACTGACACCACTTTCAAGGCCAGACTCGCAAATCACAAGCAATCATTTATCAAGGAAACGCAACGGAATCAAACCGAGCTGAGTAAACACATATGGCATTTAAAGGAAGAAGGAGCTAACTATCAAGTAACATGGAAGATCCTGGGAAAGGCGTGAGCGTACACGAACGTAACAAAAACATGCAATCTGTGTAACTTAGAAAAGTTCTTTATTATCTGTCACAGCGATCTTGCATCCCTGAGCAAAAGATCAGAATTGATTAGCACATGTAGGCACGCAAGAAAATTTCTTATAAAGAACGGATAGCACGCAAGAAAAAATTTCTTATAAAGAACGGATAGTGTGATAACAAGCATTTAAGTCACGCCACGCACGAACGATCTTGTAAATGCTTATGATAGCGATCTTGTGAATGCTTGTGATAGCGAGTTTGTGGATACTTACACTAATGACCTCGTGAATTTTTTGCACGCACGTATGTGGAAAGATGACCATTTATAAATACTGCAGGCAACACACAGTTTAATTAAAAAGCCCTGAAGAGTGGAAGCCTAAAGCCTCCACGAAACAGGCCTGTAGGCAAATGTCAAACGACTAGTCCCATTCATTGAACTACTATATATATATATATATATATATATATATATATATATATATCTATATCTATATCTATATCTATATCTATATCTATATCTATATCTATATCTATATCTATATATCCATCTATCTATCCATCTATATACACTCGTTTTCAAAAACGTTGCAATTTCAAAGTATATATGATATACATATATGCCTTTTGTTTTCTCATCAGAAAGGTGTTGACAGAAAAGAACAACAGGGGCCATTTTTACAAAAGGAAAGAACAAAAGCTGCTGTCAAACCTTTTGTAGGCTTTGTTTGAATTTTACCAGTTTACCTCTTTCTAGCATCCATCATATCTTTTCTTCTCTTTTTTTTTTTAATTATTGAGAAGAATAAGGTGTGTGAGAAAGGCAGTGTCTTAATATCTGTGCGCGGGAAACTCAGTGTTATTGTTACTGAAAGAACTGCTCGGGTTATGAAGATGGTGATTACCAGTCAGTTCTCTTCCGAATTACCTTGAAGAACGGAGCAGTTTCGCCACATATCTCAACTCAAAAGCCCCCCCCAAAAAAATCAAAAAGTAGAACGTAAATGACTTTTGGAGAAAGTTATGTTGTAGGAGGTTTTCACATGACGTCATCGCCGCCATGTTGATGGATGAAAACAAAAGATCTCTCATTAGCTTCTTTTGTTCGTCCACCAGAAGTCGTACTTTTCTGTATTTTGTTATTGGTGTCCGTAGAGGTTGGTTGAAAACGTCCTATATTTCATTACTTATGGCTTGATCTTTCAGTTTTGAAAGGTGTCTAACGAATTTATAATTGGATAAATGTTTGTTGGGAATATTGTCTTCGCAATTCACTTTGTTCTGGTCTTTCATATACCGGCTCCGAAATAATTAATGTCCATAAAACAAAAGAACACCATGAACGTAATAATACCTAATTAGCAAGGCCTAATCGGAATAACAATAATTCTTTTGTCCTCCGCCATTTTAGTCCAGTATATGAAAGTCTACCCCAAAACACTTATTGTTTGCGATTTCTTGTCATCTCGACAAAGCCACGAGTTATTGTCAGCCTCCTCATGCAATAGCGAGGAAGCATGAGTAGCACTTTACTCATTGTTTTGCTTTTAATTCTTCTCGATTTCGGCCTTGCTGGCATGAGCCCCGTGTACATGGGCTTAAATGACTTAAATGAGTCAAACATTTTGGATGGGTCGGAGGTTATTTTGTTGACGGGTTTACAGACCACACCTCTTTGTGATGGCTACCCGTAAAATATTAGTTCGCGTGAAGAACGACCCCAACAATAAATTAACGAACCTTTAAAAAATTAGGATTAAAGAGCTCCCGGTTGAATCAATTAAATACTGTTCCATTCCCCTCAAACAGCTTCTGGGATCGTTTAATACGTATTCCAATAGCACAAGACGCTGTGCTCTTGTTAACAAGGTGCCGTCTGGCTTTCCTATTTTTGAGAGATTGATATCCTTAAATGGCGCGCTATGGACCTACGCTATGTTCCTACAAAGTGCAGCTCTATGATACGCCAGCGAAGATCCAAGCTATATGGAGCTGCATTGAGAAGGACTGCTTCCGTACAGGAAATAAAAGTTGCTTTTCCTTTGAATTTGTCTCGTCAATTTTTTAATATTATTTTTGTTAGAAGAAAAACGCATTGTTCCTTCAGCGTGAAATACACATGGTTCGTGTCTCACCTTTCTGATGAGAAAACAAAAGACATATATATATATATATATATATATATATAACGTTTAGAAGAAAGACAACTTCACAGCGTAGCGACTTCAAGTTTCATGTTTGGACAATCATCAGGCTACAGATCTTACATTTGCATTCTAACTCATTTAAAGACCATTCTAATACTCTAGGGGAGCGTGCTATTTTAAGTTCGACAAAAGGTATTTGTTCTTGTGTCTGCATTTAGAAATTAACTCGTTTCTTTTGTTCAGTAGGTGGCGCGTATCTGCTTTTATTATGTACAACTTTTCTGTAAGGCACAGGTCGCATCTCTTTGATCCACATTTGTATGGTGAGGCGAAAGACTCTATTGCCCAGCGTAGCGTGTAATTGATGTTATTGTCCTTTAGACTCCAGATATGCCTCGATAACTCCGTCTCACTGCAGTACTTTTTATGCCTGAAGGATTTAGTGTGATTGTTGTATCGGGTTTTAAATTCTCCCTCTGACGCTCCGTAGTAGATCTTGGTGTTGATATCGCTTGTCACTTCGGCTCTATAGACTATAGACGATGATAGACATTTGCCGTCTAAGGGGCATGATTGCTTGTTTCTGCAATTGCATAGCCGCGCTTCGTTAGGTGTTTTCGTGGCGTTAATACTTTTGCATTGTGTTGCCTGATAATGCCTGTCATGTTGGTTGTGCAGCAGTAGCTAAGCTTGATTGTGTTCGTGTTTAGAATTTTGTGAAGCTTGTGGCCTTTGTGGAAGTGTTTCTTGATCAGGTAGATGAATTTTTTTCCGATGTTGGTCTTGACTTGCAGGTTGTATGGTGGATTGAACCAGAGGATATTGCGTTGACGGTTCCTTTTCCGTTTGCTGTTTTGCTTGGCGGGCTCGTACTTGAAGGTTGCGTTGTGCCCGTTTTCCTTAAACGCCAATTCGTAGACATCTTTGGCTTTGTCGAATTCGTCTTTGTCGCAAGACAGGTCAGATATTCTTTTGTTGACCATTATTGGCAGCTCTTTGATGGTGGTGGGTGGATGATTCGACCGTGCATTGATGTATGATAGTTTGTTGTTGGGTTTTCTGTAGGGGTAGTACTTTTCTCTCTGCAAATCCAGCGTTACGTCCAGAAAGTCGGTGGAAAGTAGGTTCGTTTCGATTGTGATTGAAAGGTTTTCTTCTTTGAAGAGAGCGGTTATGCGCTTTCTCAAGCGATCTAGGGTGGGTCCGCTGATGTTGCTAACTACAGCGAGGCCAAAATTCTAAACACGCAAAACCAACATGACATGTGTCTTCAAATTACACGTTTGGCTGAAACACTTGCCACATTGTTTACATTCATAAGGTTTCTCACCAGCATGGACTTTTTCATGTGTCTTCAAATGTGCTGTTTGACTAAAATACGTGCCACACTGTTTGCATTGACAGGGTTTTCCTCCGGTATGTATTCTGCCATGACTTTTTAAACTTCCTCTTTTACTGAAAACTCTCCTCAGACTCCTTGCATTTACACGTGTAAGCCTTCTCTCCAGTATGGATTTCTTCATGTCTCATGAGGCAGTTTCTTTACTGTTTACACAAAGAACTCTCGCTGACAGTACGGGAATTCATGTGCTTAACTAATGTGGACAGCATTTAAGAATTCTGATCCCACTTAGCCCTAAAATATAAAATAAAGAAGAAGTCATTTGTATCAACAACGTCCAATCAACAGCTAACTTAAAGTTAAGTCAAGGTCATGTCATAGTCACTTAACTCAGTCATTGCCTTTTCTCCTCACTCCCTCCCCCTTGCCTTCCCTTTTGACTTTTGTCCGCTGTGTGTCATTTCATGACAACTTTGGCTTAATACATATATTTAAAACCTTATGTCTCGGGTCAGTACGCAGCTATTACAACGGCTCTCGCGATTGGTTCAGAAAACAATGGACACAAAGAAGGATACAAAAGAAACAATGGACACTAACTCTAAAACAATGGAGCAGCCCCCTAAAGGGATCTGATGAAATTAGAGGTTGTAAAGAACTCCATCCTATCTCAATGTCTCACGCTATGTTAACTGTAGAGAGCTCATTCGAAATACTTTTGTGAAAACAAAGTTCATTCTATGTGGAAACTAAATCTAGAGGAAAAATGAAAATTGTGCTTATCAATATCTATATCATCAATTTTATACTGCCGCGGAAATTGACAACATGCATGCCTGCCTGCCTGCCTGTCTTTCATGGGGCACGTGATGGTTTCCTGCAATTGTAGTACTTTTATCCTCCTTTCGTTCTCATCAAAGGGAAGTGCAATGACACCCAGGCTGAAGTCTCTACAGCATCCACACAAAAACACGTATATTCATTGGCCTTTTTGACACCACATTCAAATTAAGATATGCTCATTCAAAAACGAACGCTACAAAAACGCAACCGAACTAAGCAAACACGTATGGAATCTCCAAGATAAGAAAATTGAGTTCAACATCAAATAGCGAAGAGTTAAACAAGCGAGATCCTTCCTATTCAAGAGATGCAATTTGTGGCTATGGGAAAAGTGCTAAACCACAGAAACGAACTAGGTGTCGAGTTGCAGGAATTCCAACAAATGTTGGAATTCCTTTTGAACAGTATAATCGCCTGATAAAAGATGTGTCACGTGCACCAGCAAGGTGCATTGTTCCTCATTTTCAAATGTCCAAGATCGAGTTCGTTATTTTTGAACAGTCGCCTGATGATTGCTTCGCGATAAGCATGAAACTCGGAGTCGCGATCGATGTTTTTGAACAAGAAAATCAACTGCTAAAACTAAACCAATATATTTATTTGCTTGTTATATACTGCACAAAATTCTCCATCGCTCTCTGACCTCTTTTGAACTCTATAACCCATTTATGCATTCGTCATTGACCAATCAGAAACGCGACATTCGGTTGAGTCTACATATTATATATTAACGATTAAATGATATATGAAATGGATCATGTATGAACTGCGGATATGAAATCAAATGAAGCTATGATCCTCTCAGTTATGAACGCAATTTTTGTGATTGCGTAAATAAGCCTGAAAAATTCAGGACTTCAACGGGGTTTGAACCCGTGACCTCGCGATACCGGTGCGACGCTCTAACCAACTGAGCTATGAAGCCACTGACGTTGGGAGCTGGTCATTTGTGGGTTCCAATGTTCCCGTGAGGAATTAATCAACGATGAAATGATATATGAAATGGATCATATATGAACTGCGGATATGAAATCAAATGAAGCTATGATCCTCGCAGTTATGAACGCAATTTTTGCAATTGCGTTAAGAAGCCTGAAAAATTCAGGACTTCAACGGGGTTTAAACCCGATGCCGGTGCGACGTCCTGAATCTATGGGAAGAACTCTTAGGGCCGATTTACACGGTACGACATGTTTTAAAATGCTGCGACATTTTTTCTGACGTACACAACAATCGCAAATCATGTCGTGGGCCTGTCGTAAGCCGTTGTCGCATGCGACAAAGTCGTACCGTGTAAATCGGCCCTTATGCTCCCTTGACTCCAAGCTGGATATACTTGGAATTACTACTAAAACTAAACCAAGTGAGAAATCTATTTCTCGTGTTAATATCAGAGGCTATAATTTTTTCACACGGACTCGCAAACAAACGCAGGCGGAGCTTCTTTATACATAGCTGATGTTCTTAAAGCTGTACCTACAGCTGTAGGCCTGATATTAAATTTGATTTAGCATTTGAATCCTGCTGGGCAGAAATTGATGTTGGTGAAGATAAAAAGAAGATGATAATAGGCTGTATTTGAAAGCATCCCACTTGTAATTTAGAACAGTTTCGCAACCAACTGAATGATATAATTAAAACAATTAATCCCAATATACACGAAATTTACATCTTTGGAGATAGGAATATAAATTTCCTGAAACATACTCAAACTGAAGAGTTCTTAGATATGCTTCATGCTAATAACATCTTGCCGATCATTACTAAAGCTACTAGGCTTACTGATCATACAGCAACGCTCACTGATCATATATATATGTATATATACAAATTGTTTACAACATTTTACAGCAGGAATTCTGACAGTTGATATAACAGATCATCGCCCAATTTTCTGCATAGTTAGAACCCCACCTATACGGAATAATAGTAATAATAAATACTTTCGAGACTATTCTAAATTTAACAAAGATCTATACTTAGATGATATACAAATGAAGTCCCTTTAGTAAAGTACTGGAAAGACTAGTATATGACCAACTTGTGTCATTTTCTAGAAAAAAGAATGTCTACTCTTTAACTTCCAGTTTGGCTTTCGAAAGGGATATTCCACTGAATATGCTATTCTAGAAACTGTGGAGAAATTAAAATCAGCAGTTGACGATCAACAAATAACATGTGGTATCTTTTTTGACTTTTCCAGGGCCTTCGATACAATTAACCACCATATTCTCTTGGAAAAACTATACACATATGGGATCCGACGACTTCCCCATGCATGGTTTTCAGACTGAATAACTAATCGTAAACAATATGCCAAAGTTGGTACATGTGGCGTGCCTCAAGGATCGACACTAGGTCCACTGCTCTTTCTATTGTACATGTATATTAATGATTTGCCTAGGTCCTCGATGAAATGAACTTTTAGGATTTTTGAAGATGATACAAATGTTTTATTCTTCCAAAGATCCCGAACAATTAGAATCAGTTGTTAATGAAGAACTTGGAAAGGCCTTAAAATTTTGTGCAGCAAATATGCTATCCATTAATTTTACGGAGAAAAATTACATTATAATTACTTCACCTAAGAAGAAAACAAATATCAGAATAACAGTTTGTAGCATAGAACAAAGGTCCCAGATTAAATACTTGGGTGTCTTTATTGACGAGCACCTAAAGTGGGATGCTCAGCTCCAGCTTGGCTCCTTTTTGGCTGCAACACACTTTCCTTCTTTGTTATGTTTAATTCAATGTATAGCTAGCTCTGTTTTCATTTCTTTTTTACTCTTATTGTTGTTGTACTGTAGTTGAACAAGTGTGAATAAAATGAACTTGAACTTGAACTTATGTACTCAACATAATCACTCAATTGCTGTATTTCCCATAGCAACTTCCGTATTGCACTCTATAACCTACTTATGCATTCGTCATTGACCAATCAGAAACACGATATTCTGTTAAGTATATAATAATTAAGAATTACTCCACGAGAGTGCGTTGGACATGAGATGATTGATAGCGTAGCGCCAACTTGGCTATAATCACATCATATCCAACAGCGCGAGTATTATTAAAACGTGTATTAAAAACGGGCACATATTATGGATAAATCTTTTCTACTTTATTTTGTAAAAAAAACTGATGTCTACACCGTACAGTTACGGATATTTGTAGAGCATGGTACAATAGCTCATACACCGTGATGGCTAAGCCAATCAAACCTCGAGAAATGCATTATCCAATGATCTAGTTTTTAATGACAATATTTATTAAAAACTAGATCATTGGATGATACATTTCTAGAGCTTTGCTTGGCTTAGCCACTATGGTGTATGAGCTATTCTACTATGCTCTACAAATATCAGTAACTGTACGCATCAGTTTTGTTGTTTTTACAAAATAAAGTAGGGAAGATTTAGCCATAATTTTGCGGGCGTTTTTAATAAAACAATTATTCCACTCCCACTATGAGGAATAAAACAATTAGGTCTCTGTTATGTCAAGAAATGTGCGTAATTAAATGCACGCCCAATTTCGACAACCAACACGAAGTAACCCTCTATCTACATGCATTTCCAACAATAAGGTAAAGGTAAAGGTAAAGGTAAAGGTAAAGAGGTTAGTGTTATTTATAGCCTTCTGGTAAATTCAGTTCTTTATCCTTACTTGAGGAGCCGCATTTAGGGGACACTTCATAACGTTCATTGTCTATGTTTGGAGACACAAGTCATGTTGAAGTTGGGAGAGACTTTGTGATGCTCAGTGAAATCCGCGTGCATCTAATTACGAGGCATTTCTGGACATATCACGTGATCAGTAACCTTGTTTTTCCACCGAAACAAAAGAAAACATTTGCATGATAATAGAGC
>NC_090874.1:18170338-18180338 GCF_036669935.1 Montipora foliosa | reverse complement strand
ACGAGAGCTGAGAGTCAAAGAGAGTGATCGAGAGATGGCCAAACCAGAGCGACAGTTTGTTGCGCATTTCACATGCAAACAAAAGAGAGAACCTGGGAACCACCCTGGGAAAATCCTTCCTGACGAAAACATGGCGACTAACCAGCAGGTATAAATTATTCAGCTTTGGTGTTGTCTTCGGTTCCCAAATCCGATGCAATATAATTTTTTAATTTTTTATCTGAGCCTGCTGGGAAAACTGCTGACCGCAAAACTCCTGCTCAAACTCTCGTGTAACGGCCAAATGAGCTGTCATGAAAAATTTGAGAAGGTTCAAATTCAATGAGAGCTCTCGAGAGTCTATGAGTAGCCAAGAGCCAAGAGCCATGAGCTCCTGGCCAAATGAGAGCGAGAGTTTCAACTCTCATCAACTCTCGCTCTTTCTTGGCCAGGGCTTAACATTGGATGTGAAGACCATACATGTAGTCCACTTTCATAAATGGCGACCACTTTTTCATTCTTTTCTATTTATGTTATAAGACCTACTGAACTCATTTTGAAACAAAAATTCTTTTGAGATTTGCTCGTTACAGCAAGGCTAGAAAGGCTAATTTTTAAAACAGAAGAACATTTTATTTGGCTGCCATTTTGAAAAAGGTCTATGAAGTACTTTACATGTATTTTGAGGTTGAAGATCTACTAAAGAAGCATGTGCAACCGCAAAGATCTTCAATCTCAAAATTTTTCATTCTTCAGCTCAAATATGTAGTCTTTAACACAATCTCCATCCTCTAAAGGGTTATGTTTGCATTGTGCATCAAAATTGAAATACTGTGTTATTGAAGACAATAATTTTGTTCCTAGATTTTAGGTGTTATGGTGTTACATGTACATGTAGTATAAGGAATTGAACTGATGAATACACTGTAGATGCAAGAGAAAAACAGTCATTGAAAAGTCACCGCTATTAAATGGCTTAACAAAGTGTTAGAATGTTCTTATTAGGAATTTAAATGTGGCTAAATGTAATTTAGGCTAAGTTAAAATCAAGCCAATGCTGGTCAGCGGTGGTCTGGGAATCAGGCGCATTGAGGTGACATACGGGGTTTCTCGATTCGCACGTGCTGGTCGTTTCTGCTGTGTGAGGTGCTGTTTGTTTCAAGCAGCAAGCGTTCAGTTGTTCCGCTTTTTTCGTCTTTCCGTCGTCCTCGCCGTTATGACCGCCCGGCAAACCAACAACAGCTTAGCAGCGGCTCTCTCTTCTCTCAGTGCTCCATCAGCGCCGGTCTCCAGTACGAACACAAGCGGTACGTCTTCAATTGTGTCTTCGCAGTCCAGCGAGTCTGTTGTTGTTTCCTCGCCACTGGTGAGCGTTCCGGCTTCGGCAAATCCACTTCCGACGGCCTCAACTGCTGTTCTTTCACCTGATCTGGTGTCTCTCATTAATCAGGCTGTTCAGTCGGCTGTTCAGGCTTCGCAAAGGCAACCAGGACCAGCGATTGCGGATCCCGTCTCCTGTCCTGGCGCCAGTTCGTCATCTGCATCGTTGGGCGGTTTAGCTTCGACGTTTTTCGCCGCTGGAACGGGCTTTCCGCCTTTCCTTTCAAGCTCGTCGACCTCAGGTAGGCTTTCTCCTCTTGTCGTACCTACTTTTGTATCTACTTTTAACGCTCCGGTCCCGGCAATCGTCTCGTCTTCGGGGCAGGCTTTAAGTGGCGTTTCTGCTCATTTGCCGCCATCCATTGCACCGCTGTCTATTGTGAACTCGTTGGCGGATCAGCCGTTCGTCGTGGGCCCGGGCTACTCTCCCGTTCCTGCCAAGCTCGTTACGCAAATCCGTGGCGGAAAATTCGTTGACTTGTCGGAACTTTTAGCGGCGAATTTGGTCAGCTCAGAGACCGAGCCTCAGTTAATGCTCGATGGGCGTTTGGTTTTATCAGCTCCCCCGAAGAAACCTCGTCGGCGTATCGAGGATATCACCACTTGGACGGAAGCCTTCACGGTGTACTCGCTTGTCCTAACGTCGTTTTTCCCTCATCGTTGGAAAGATTTAACGTTGTACAAGTTATTAATCTTGCGGATTTCTCGCCAGTTTAGCGGACGGGTTTGGCTTGCTTACGATAAAGCTTTTCGCGAACACGCTGCGGCGACTCGGTTGGCCGATTGGTCGACCATGAACGCACAGCTCTTCACTTTTCACGCCGGTGGTGCTTCTCCTCGCAGCCCCAACCTCGGCACGTCGCCGGATTCCTCTGAACCAGTGGGTTCCAGCTCTTCGAGGATCCCTTGTATGTCCTGGAACAAGGGAAGGTGCACCGCCCCTTATACGATTTGCCGCTATTATCATCTTTGCAGCACGTGTGGCGGCGCCCATCGTTCTGTATCATGCAGTTCTAGACTAGAACGTAAGCAGGAGAGTTCTGTCAGGCGCAGATCTCGGTCTCCGGCATTTAGTGCCTCAGCTGGCCAAAAAGCACGGCGTCAGTAACGATTGGCTCCAAGAAGTTTTCCCCTTCTCAGAACTTTGGAACATGTTGCGCGTACTTCGTTCATTATGTAGTTAGTCATTATGTAGTTAGTCGATTGCTCAGTTAGTAGTTATGTAGTTAGTCGATTGCTCAGTTAGTAGTTATGTAGTTAGTCGATTGCTCAGTTTGCTCAGTTAGTCGATTGTTCAGTTTTATTAGAATTTTTCACGGTTTTCTTTGCTTGCCCCTGTTGTGCTCTGGGCTTGTTGAATTAAACTTTTCTCACTGTTGCTGTATTGCTGCCCTTACTTCAGGAGGGGGGGGGGGGGGGTAGGGTCGTTAGCGGGGAATTACCATCTCTCATTCTGTTTCCTTCCAGTCTCCAACCCCTTGCCCCCGGTGTCCGTGGTTAGCCCTCTAAAGCCTGAAGTGTTCGCTGCCAAGTTGTCCCAACATCCGGACCAACATCTTGTCGCCTTTGTCTTGGACGGCCTCAGGAATGGCTTTCGCCTGGGATTTCAGCATTCCAAGAAATTAAAATCAGCTAAGTCAAACAAGAGTTAACTGAATAGAGTGTGATGTGAAGTGCTAGATTTCAATCCCATATGAACCATGTGAGCGTTAGCCCTACAGATGGAAATGGGCCCACACAAGGACAGAGAAAAACTCTGACCAGGGTCCCTGACTCTGACCCTGGTCAGAGTTTTTCTCTGTCCTTGTGTGGGCCCATTTCCATCTGTAGGGCTAACGCTCACATGGTTCATATGGGATTGAAATCTAGCACTTCACATCACACTCTATTCAGTTAACTCTGTTTAAAATATAAGTGCTACACGGCCAACGTTTGTATAAACGTAACCTTTCCTTGTAAGTCAAACAAGGCCTCTGCTAATCAACACTCCGAGGTCATTGACCGCTACTTGGCTAACGAGGTCTCCCTTGGGAGGGTTGCAGGACCTTTTTCCTCCCCACCTTTCCCTCATTTGCACGTTAGCAGCTTTGGAGTTATCCCTAAAAAGGGTCAACCAGGCAAGTGGAGGCTCATAGTGGACCTGTCATCCCCTGGTGGGCTAAGTGTTAATGATGGCATTGACCCTGACGAGTTTACCATGCAATACATCACGGTTGATCAGATCATTCGTATGATCTCAAGCTATGGCTTAGGTGCCCTGATTGCTAAATTCGATGTTGAGGCAGCCTACCGCAACATAGCTGTCCATCCATCTGATCGATATCTCTTGGGTATGAGATGGCGGAAGCACTATTATGTTGATTTAGCGTTACCATTTGGCCTCCGCTCTGCTCCTTATATTTTCAATTCTGTGGCGGACATGGTGGAGTGGATTCTCCTACATACACACAATGTTTCTGCGCTGTTACATTATTTAGACGATTTTATTACTGCAGGACCGCCGGATACTAACCAATGTGCTGAGAACTTAGCCACTTCCATAGCTGTTTGCCGTTCCTTAGGACTTCCACTCCACCCGGATAAGTGCATTGGCCCGTCCACACGTTTAGTTGTTTTGGGCATTGAGTTAGACTCAGTGGCTCAGGTGGCCTGCCTCCCCTCGGACAAGCTCCTTGCTTTACAGGTGCTGCTGCAGTCGTGGCGGAATCGTCGCTGGTGTACTCGGCGCGAACTGGAGTCCCTCATTGGCCACTTACATCATGCCGCCAAGGTCGTGTGGCCCGGTCGTACCTTCCTGCGTCGTGTGATCAATCTGCTCCAGTGTTTTCGTAAACGGGACCATCCAATCCGCCTGAATTCTGAATTTCACCTGGATCTTCAGTGGTGGCTTCAGTTTTTGTCCTCTTGGCATGGCGTCTATTTTTGGTTGTTTCCCGGCATGTCGGCCACCCCTGACCTCGAAGTTACATCGGACGCATCCGGTTCCCTTGGCTTTGGTGCTTACTTCAATGGGGAGTGGTTCAGCGGCGCATGGGTTTCTTCTCAAGCCTCTCACTCTATCGCCTATAAAGAGTTGTTCCCGATTATCATTGCCGCTCTTGTTTGGGGGCCCCACTTCGCCAGGCGCCATGTTCTGTTTCGCACCGACAATGAGGCCGTGGTTTATATCCTCAACTCTAGAACATCCAGGATTCCCGTGTTAATGCGCTTGCTTCGCCATCTTCTCGCCTCAGCGGCTCATTTCAATTTCTCCTTTGCCTCTCAGCATGTTCCGGGGGTTCATAATTGCATTGCTGACGCTTTGTCCCGCTTTCATTGGCAGGAGTTCCGGAGGTTAGCACCCCAGGCTCAGTCGCTTCCAGTGTCCATTCCACCTCATCTCCTGGAAGAATTGATTGGCTCTCATTAGAGCGGCAGTGCCAGTTCCTGTTAGCCCATGGTTTGGCTGACTCCACCCGGAGATCTTACGCATCTGGCCAGAGGAAATTTGTCAACTTCTGTGCGCATTTGGGCAAGTTGCATCCCAGTGGCTCCCCGTGCCCCACCGATGAATGGACATTGTGCCTCTTTGCCACTTTTCTGGCGGGATCGGTTCAGCACTCTTCGATCAAAGTTTACCTTTCAGCAGTTCGTGCCCTGCATATCGAAGAAGGCTTCCCAGACCCTCTGGTGAACTGTCTACGTTTGCAGCGGGTTCTTCGTGGGATCAAACGGACCCAAGGTTCCCCTGAGGCTCAGCGCCTTCCTATTACGGATCTTATTTTGATGATCATCTTTAGGTCTTTGGATTTATCAATTTTCGACCACTGCATGTTTTGGGCCGCCTGCAACCTAGCATATTTCGGCTTCCTCCGATCTGCTGAATTTACTGTTCCTAATTTGGCTAGTTTCACCCCGGCACTCCACTTAAGTGTCGGTGACATTTCGGTAGACTCCGACGCTAATCCTTCCTGCCTGCGCGTGCGGATTAAAGCCTCCAAGACTGACCCTTTTCGGAAAGGCTGCTTTGTCCACATTGGCCGGGGACGCTTTCCTCTGTGCGCCCTTCAAGCTGTTTTGGCCTATTTGGCTGTGAGAGGGAACTCGGGTGGCCCTCTCTTTCTTTTCCAGGATGGTCGGCCCCTAACTCGCGCTGTCCTCACTGCTCGTCTCAGAGAAATCCTTGCTGGAGCGGGTGTGTCGGGCAATTTCTCCAGTCACAGTTTTCGCATTGGTACGGCCACGGTGGCAGCTCGCAACGGCATCCCCGATCACCTTATTCAGGCCTTGGGTCGTTGGTGTAGTTCAGCTTACCAGTCGTACATTCGCACTCCATCCGAGTCATTGGCTTCCCTCTCTTCTCATCTCGCGTCTGGCTCAGTTGGCTCGTGACCCAGGTATACGTGGGAATTCATGCGGATCACAGGAAATCATGCGGATTGCAGGAAATCAAGCGGACCAGTCCTCTTCCGTTTTTTAGGGTCGCTTGTGGCTCGCTTGCGCCTGCTTGCGGTGTCTGGCCAGGACTCCTTTAATCAATCGGGAAGTCCTTGGCAATTTCCTGGTTCAGTTCCTACCTCAGGCAGAACCTTCTTCATGCCTCGCGGCCGGAGGAGCTGTGGCGGACCTTGCTTTAGTGCCTCCTTTTCACCTTGCCTCGGTTAGCAGACCTCTCAGTCTTATTTCATGATCAGCTTCACGGTACTCGGGTAAGTGTCGTCCAGTGTCGTGTCTTGAGCTGGGGGTGGGTGCTTGTGTGAGTTTGGGTGGTGGCGCAGGTTCCACGTCATCCCTGTTCGCGGCCCCTTCGCCTTCCAAGCACCCTTGGGGTGGTCTTTGGGTGGTGGCCGCTCGCAGAGTTGCCGTGGAGGCCTGTGTGCTCTGCTCATGGCCTGTGGCTCAAGCCTCGTTGCTCGCCCCGGAATCGCCGCCCACTTTGGCAGGCACCATCTCCAAGCTCGTCCATTGGCGATGAGTTTAAATGTGGCTAAATGTAATTTAGGCTAAGTTAAAATCAAGCCAATGCTGGTCAGCGGTGGTCTGGGAATCAGGCGCATTGAGGTGACATACGGGGTTTCTCGATTCGCACGTGCTGGTCGTTTCTGCTGTGTGAGGTGCTGTTTGTTTCAAGCAGCAAGCGTTCAGTTGTTCCGCTTTTTTCCCCTTCCCTTCCCTCCCTCATTGGTGGATTCGGTAAGTATAGGGTTGGTAAGTATCTCCACTGACTCGGTCAGTGTGACGGTGCCTGGTGGGTGGTGGCCGCTCGCAGAGTTGCCGTGGAGGCCTGTGTGCTCTGCTCATGGCCTGTGGCTCAAGCCTCGTTGCTCGCCCCGGAATCGCCGCCCACTTTGGCAGGCACCATCTCCAAGCTCGTCCATTGGCGATGAGTTTAACTATCGATGTTTTTTTAATGTTTTTGAAACAAGGTGCTTCAACTATAATTTGACAATTTTGTTGTTTTTCAATTTGGTTTGTTGTTTGAACTTTATTCCTTCCTACATAGAAATCACATAGCCTATGATAATAATAATAATAATAATAATAATAATATTATTATTATTATTATTATTATTATTATTAATTCTATTAATTTTATCCAGGAGATGGAATAGCTTTTCTCTTGAACTATTGCAATCAAATCAGTGCTGGGAAACTAGTATTACAACCCTTATAAGATGTATGAAAAAAAAAAAAAAACAGAAGAAGCGTAAAGCTTAACTTTCTGCTTACTACCTGTATTTAAACTGGTACTGTGACGAAAATCGCATCTTTCCTATCTAAGCCATTTTGAATCAAAAACAAGTAGTCTGCCTGAGAAGAAAAATGCTGTTTACTTTTTTCTAATATCTCTTTCGTTCCAGAGATATTCCAGTTTTTAAAATATGCAAATTACCCAAGTGATGACGACATACACTCAACCAAATTTTGTTCAAATATGATGAAAAGAGATATCTCAGCCAATTTGTATCAGAAATTTTTGATTTTTTACAGTAAGATTCTACTAAATGTTCTCCACAATATGAGCTTAACAGTTCTGTTACCATGGCATCACACTGGGTTCCAGACCTCAACCATATTATGAGCTTTTCTGGCCACCTTTATTTGCTAACAGCACTATATATGCATGATCCAGCAAGCATATAAATATGTTAGCACGACTTTGTGGCCTTGTTTAACATTTTACAAGCTGAAAATCACTAACATATTGAAATCAAGTGGGTGGGAACTGGAAAAGCGTAAGTTGCCATGGGAACATAATTTTTAAGAGCCATGGTGTGTTTCCTGTACAACTATTAGACTACCACGTTTCAATGGTCTGCGCTATAAATTGGCCAAGGTAGCTCTATTTATCTACTCAATATAATATTAGGTTGAGTGTATGACGTCATCAGTCATCTCATTTGCATATTTTACCAATTTTTCAAACTTAAATATCTCCGGAACTAATGAACATATTTGCAAACGGTAAATGGTGTTTTTGTTCTTTCATGGCATTCTAAGTGATACACTCAAAAAATCAAGGGGTAAAAATTTGATCATAGTACCACTTAAATAGTTTTTGCGTTCGTTTAATACTTATTGTTCTGCTTAAATTCTCTACTTCGGCACCACGTTATTTGCTTATTTCATGAATAAATTTAATTAGCCAAAGTAATAAATATAATACACAAACGTTTTCACAAAAGAACACCTCTCGCACTTAATTAAAAGGCAGTAAACAAAACAATTAGTAAGCTAATTTAACTGCAGAGTACCCAGCCACTTATTTGCATATGAATAGTGGACGGCGTTTGTAATATGCCTCGTTCTTCAAACGATGCCGCTACAACAACACAACAAATTTTCTTACCTTCTGTAAGCAAGCGTTAACAACAGCTCAAAACCTCTCAAGTTCGAAGTTTGCTACGGTGACGCTACGGTGGCTTCTTGTCACGAGTTCTGGTTTGGTCATGCGCAGAACCCGAAAAGCTCCCGTAGGGGTATTCAGCGGAAATTCCGTTTTGTATGTTTATTACTGGGTTGCCGCAAACCCAGTCGGAATCTGTCTTTAATTTCGTCGTTTTTTTATTTTTCGTTTTCTTTTTTTTTTTATTTTTTTCCGTGTCGGTAAAAGTCTTGCCTGTCACTCCCCTGCTAAGTGGTGTCTTTGTGCATAGAGCCTTCTAGGCGTATTTTCTTAGGATCGAGAGGGTAGTGGGAAATGCGTAGATTTCTCTGGTGGACACAGTAGAACGATTAACTTAACCGGCAATGGCGTCGAAATAAATATCTGGATTTGAAGAGACGAGTAATGGTCTTCGACAACAATTTCATTTTTCGCCTTTGGATATCAAGTGAGCTTTGTTTCTAATATTTTACTAACTTGGTATTATATAAAACACGGAAATCAAATAGAAATTTTTTATGGCTTTAACCATAGTTACTAACTATGATTTAACAAATTAACATTGAAGGAATCGAACGCCTTCAAGAATGCATCATAGTGTTTACTCAAGTCGCATCTTAGTTGTCTGACAATTTACATTTACCGGTATTTTGTACTCAACTCTGCAAAGGTGTAAAAGATTTGGAAATGTGACAGTGAAGAATTATTCGAATGAAAGTTGTTGTTGCTTTTGTGCTTCATTATTTACGGTCAGCGTTCCGAGTGGAAAAGGGTTTCGATGTGAACTGTCAAAAATTTAGTTAATTGCATCTCTTGTTTGCACGCACGCAATTGAAATAGGAAGGTATTTTTGCCTCTAATAGTAAATATGTTGTTTGTTTCGATTAATTTTTCGCTGGAAAAGGATTTTGTCGAGATATTTCCAACCTTTGTAAACTTTAATATCATGTTGTGTAATTTTCGAGCTTAACAAATTTGCATACGTGTGTTGAAATGTGATACGAGAGCATTTTTGTGGTATAGATTGTTTTCACGTGACGTCATCATTTTCTAAAATCCAAAACTAAAGAGCCACGAAAGTTCATATCCTCATCAGGCATAAGAGGCGGTAAATTTGTATCCATTTGCAATTTTAAAGCTCAATAGCGTGCTTCGTTTGGAAACCAGAGCATTTTGAATTTCTGAGTTACAGCGGTGCGTGACACGAGGCGACAATCAAGTTTATTGAGAAATGTATATTTATCTCATGGTTTTGAGCCTTTTTAGAATTTAAAGCATTAGGAAAAGTGCTTAGGTAAATAGCTGCCAGTTCAGTAGAGATGATCACTCGCCTAGATAGCCAAAGTAAGTAACAGGTGTTGACACTATTTTCCGGCCGCCATATTGGTGCACAAAAGATGTGCATCAACATGGCGTTTTCATACTGGGCTCTGTAAATTTCTGCGAAACATTTCGACGAATATCTGAAGTTTGGGGAAACGCACAGGCCTAAAACTTGGAGAAGTGTCGTCTTCATTTATCTTCTACAACATCACAAATTCTTGACTTTTTCCACTGGATGGTTTTCGATTTATTTTTTTATTGCGTGACAGTGAAAACGATCTATAATGTAACGAAAACTAGACCCTCCGTGAGGGTACACTGGGTTGCCTGTGGTACTTGCAGCGTTCCAGGCAATTTTTTTCAAGTTGGGGGCTCATTAAGACCATTTAAGGGGTCACCCAGAAGTCATACCAGCAGATGCCCTTTGGCTCACAGGTCCTCACACGTTCGTAT
>NC_090874.1:18160338-18165338 GCF_036669935.1 Montipora foliosa | reverse complement strand
ACCCGCAGCTGCGCTTTACACCCTCCGTCAATGGAATGGCGTTTGGTGAACTGCGCGCGATCGGGAAAGGAAGACGTTGGTATTCAAGTTTGTTAAGATTTTAACGGAAGATCCACGCGACACGATGAGTTTTATTTGTGCTCTCTCATTGACCTCTAGTTTCAAGTTCTTTCACGTAGGGATTAAGTCTTAACCAGTCTTCTGCGCAAAGCAAGTGTATTTTGTGCATAGCCGTGAAAACAGTAATTTCTATTCAACCGTGTTCTTAGTGACTGTTTTTGGCCGCATTTTGTTTTATAAAAGTAAATACTTTAAGAGGGAAAATCTGCCATCTCTTGTTTGGAAGTCTATAATGGAAGGAAAAGGAAATGTTCCTTCTGTGTACCAGTACAGCCACCCCCGTTGTAAGGTTTTGTTGATTAATAAAAATAATTGAGCGCAAAAAAGGCTTGTATTCTAAGAACTGTTGGAAAAGAAAACAGAGATGTGTATTAAAAATTTCCTAAAGTTTAATGTCATGTGCATCGGAAACAATTGTTGACACTTACATGATGAAATTACTTTAAAAGGCATGTCCGCTGAGTACCACCACACTCCGCCCATGTGTTAATTTTTCCCGTTCCGGCGTTGCGTCGGCAACGTAGCAGTTTATTATTTCAAACTTTTCCATTTTTTCTTCCATTGGCGAATTGGGGAATTTTTGTCAGAGAAACAAAAAGAAATATCATTCGAGTGTTAAAGCCCACTATAACGGTCTTTTTCCAGAAAACAGGCCCGAGCAGCCCGCAGTCAAATAATATAGCTTACCAAAAGCACTTATGTCAACACTTCTGGATTTAACGATGAAATGATATATGAATTGGATCATATATGAACTGCGGATATGAAATCAAGTGAAGCTATGATCTTTGCACTTGTTGATATGTCTCCCGGATTCGAAAAAAATCTCCTGGTCTCCCGAACGGGTCATCAAATCGCATCCCCAATTAAGTTTAAAGGATTTCGATTTTTTTCAGGCTCATTTCACCGTTTCTTAATTCATTTCTTCATCTCTGAGTTTCAAGCACACGCTGAAATCAACTGAACTTATCTTCGTTTGTTATCATCGCCATATAACCGATCATTTGATTGGATCTCCGTTCAAACAATAAAAATTCTCGACATAAATGCCCTGTTTTCCCGCTCAAGTTATTCCAGCTCGTGAGTGACTGTAAGATTCACAATGGTGGTAGATTTTCTTGTATTCGGACTGGGCTGGAGGGGGACAGAGTTGATGCGTTTTCTTCGGGGTAAGTGGACGGTTTGATTGTGTGGGCGGGGTGTTTGGAGTGTAGATGAAAACAATATTCGGATTTTAGAGCTCCAGAGGCTGGCATCTCTCCAAAAGCCTGAAGCTTGAAGAAATCCTGTCGGTAAGATTTCTTATCTCTTATATCTTTTAAGCTCTGGTAATCGCAGTTCCAATCCAATATTCTGCGTATAGCAGGTAAAGTTAAAGTTAAAGCAAAATTTAGATAATCGTAAAGAACTTTCCGTGTTGAACGGCATTTGTTTTCCATTAGTGACTATGGTTTTCAGTGCAAGAAACACCGTAGTGGAGAATTTTTTCAAAGGCAAAATAAATTTATTCTTCACTATAAAAGGATGAATTTTTTCTTCATCATAAGCTAACAGTAGCTACAATTCTCGTCGCTGGCGCGTTTTTTTTCTTTTCAACTGTGAACCTGCATTGGCAGGAAGTTGCCGTCCCGATGTTGCGCAACTTGTACGTGACGCAAATCTCGCCCCAGGCTTTCCACGCATGTCTCTCGTTGGTAATTTTCTTCTTCGTTGATCAATATTATTTAAACTTGCTAATCTTAACATCTATCTTTGTAGCATCTGCGCTGCTAAGACCGAAAGTATTGGAGATTCCAGCTGCACCTTCACTGTTAATTATAACAGTGGCGAGCATTTCACTTGCGAGGGGTTCTTTTCGATTCATGTCGCGTTGAAATATAGTCCAAACTGCTGAATCCATCGTCACAATTTTATCTGCCCCATTTTCTTGAAATGTCACCGCCTTCAGTAGCTTAAGCTGGTGATTCATCCCACTTCTGACACCTTGTTATGATTCTAATACTTTCTACTTTAACCACAACAAACAACGCATGGTGGTACACAACTACAACTCACGATTTTAATGTAGGAAAAACGTTGCCTTATGTGCATGAAATCACATAATCAAAAAGGAGCGGGAAATTACATATATTTGACACTTTAATTTCCTCACCTTAGCTCTGTGAATGTGATCCCTAAGGAAAGCATATTCGTCTTTACCGATGAATGAAGAGACAAAGGACATGCAATTCCAAATCGATCCAAAATCAGCTTTAACAACTGACTTGAATGCGATTCCATATCCATGCTTCTCTTCATAAAAATGAATCATAGAGAGCGACGAATTTTCGTGTAGTGCGAGATATTCTTTTGCTGCAAATACCTCCTCCAACATTCCGTCTACTGACTTGTTGACCAAGGCGTTGTGTACTTCATCAAGGTCTTTAAAGACTAATGACAGTTGGAAAAGATTAAAAAGACGTCTTAGGAGGTGGCTCGTGTTTCATGTACTGGATCGATATCCGAAATGATTGATGTCCATAAAACAAAAGAACAATATCAATATAACAATACCTAATCACAAATTCCTAATCGGAATAAAGATGGTTCTTATGTTTTGCGCCATCAGTTTAGTTGTTATAAGAAAAAATGGCTTTGGAGTAATAGACAAAGGATAGAAGACTACTGAAGATTGAATAATAAACTAAACAATTAAACTTGTAGAGGAATGACGGAATCACTTTGAAGAAATAAGGTAAGGAAGGAGTTGGCATAAGTACAATTATAATACAAACCTTCTATGCTAGCCCCAAGCTCTACTGCTTTCTGCAGTGCAATGCTATCTTTTACCACCCCGATCTGCGAAGCAAGTAAATTAAGTCAGTACTTTCCGTTTTGAAAAGCTCCTCCTAGCTTGGAATTCTTGATTTTCACTCACGAGATCACTAGCAGCTATGTTTTTAACAACCCATTCTCTACCTATAAATTAACGATTATCATTAATTCCTCATTTGCTCTGAATTTAATAATATCGTTAATTTAGAAGACTGAAAGTTTGATATGGATTAAGGGAAATAGTAATACATGTATATTTTAAAAGACAACTCAAGTGCATGGATACAGAACTCAAACCTGGGACTGTTTGATGATTAAACTGTCCCCATGACAAGATGTCCAAGATTAATTTCGCACGGCCATTTTTCGTCTGCCTTTGTTTTTTTTGTTTTTGGTTTTGTTGTTGTTGTTTTTTATTTTCATCAGGCTCGACAGACTGGGCGTAAAATGGTCTGCTAGTAGAATAAAGGGAAGATCACAGTAAAAGCTATTTCTGGTATCGCTTAAGGATAATCTCTTTTATTTATACCTTTCTGCCAGAAAGGACTCCATAGTAATCCACGGTTACGTTTGTAAATGCACTGGATAGAGTGGCAGTCACCATTGAACAAAGAGTAATACCAATCATTATCCATATTACAGAGAACAACTGTGCTACCAATGACTTCGGAGTCTTGTCGCCGTAACTGGAATGACAATTTGAATTATTTCTACAGTGGGAAAGAATGAAACATGCCAACTTTTCCAAGATTTCTCTCTCACTCCCCCTGCCTTAAAAATTTGGCTAAAAACTTGGTTTCAACGGAACTCGGAAAGATACGATCTCAAAACAATCAAGTTTGGGAGGTTGGAATACGACTGAGCGACACTGTCGATTTAACTGAAAATCAATTTCACTGAATGCCGTCTTCAAAACAAAAACAATCAGTCTCATCATTTATCTGGAGCTTTTTTATTGTCTAACCCAGACCTCTCATGGTACAGTTAAGAATTCGAAAGAATGGGGATTGGAGACATGCTTACCCAACAGTTGCCATGGTTACAAAAGACCACCAGAAACCATCGAAAATTCCTAAGTAAAACGGACTGCGAAATTCCTGAGTGTTTTTCTTGGTCTCCTGTATTCAGAAAATTTAAGAGGAAGAGTTGGTGACTTGTTAGCCTTTAGAATAATAAACTTTGAAGTAAAATTATGTCCATAGCTTCGAGAAAGTGCCTCTTTTGTAGAGAGTCATGTCTGCATCAGTATACCTCTAAGTTAAGCTACATTCTTTTACCTTCATACCCCTGGATACAGTTTATTTTTGCATGGGTCGAGTCTTAATGCCCGGGAAATTGTTTTTAACATTTGCTTTAACATCCGTTCCAATTGTTGAATGATTTTGAACGAGGGTTAACGATGTTGACTGCTGGGTCGGGCAAACGGTTTAATTTCAACACACCAACAACATTTTGATTCAACAAAGCTGACGAGAGGCCTTGTATTCAGTCCCAGGCAGCAGCCGCGGTTTTTATGGATACGGATGTGGATACGTCATGGAGAGACCGATTAGCGCGCACGCGCGCACCCAACAAAGACGGGACAAACTTCACCGGCGAAAAATGTCTGATTGGTCGAGGCCTTGTCATGTGACTTCAATACCTCAAATCAAACATGGCTGCCATTCGGTGTTTATTAGATCAATTTTATTATATCTGTCGACAAAAGACCCTTTTTCAGGCCAATAAAACGGACGAATGTTGACTGCATAGTGCGTTTCTATGCCAGCGAGATTCTCTTTTAAGCCATGGCTACGAGGGAAATTTATTTAAAAATTTCAAGGTCAACGCGAGTCTCGGTTGCTAATGTTCGAGTGGAAATTCGTTTGTGGAGCTTACCAGCTAATGGGTTGCCATCTTGATTTCAATTCATGCGTTTATCTTTTAAAAAGTGGAACAAAATTTCCAAATGGTTTCTCTTCCAACTAAATAGTTACACACTGTTTCCGCGGGGTCCCGCATCTAACAGAAAATGTTAAGATTTTCGCATTTTTTTTCAAAATTAAGTTGTTAAAATTGCCATTCAA
>NC_090874.1:18150338-18157838 GCF_036669935.1 Montipora foliosa | reverse complement strand
TATCCAAAATATCATATTGCAAATACACCAAAAGGTAACGGTTGATTGACAAGTTCCTTGTGCAAAATGGTAGAGCATGTTTGAAGTCCAGCAGGACCAAGATGAGAAGTTATGATAAAAACTCTAAACATATTTTTTACCAAAATTATTTTACTGCCATCAACCCCAATGAGACCTTATGCATGGGACTCTGTTTCTAGCTGCAGCTCCAAATCACATAATAGATTAATAAATTTTGCCATGTAAGAAAAGAACAAACATGTGGGGTGTAAGCAAAAAAAGTCCAAGGCAATAAAGCTTCCTTTCAGCCTTTTCAGGAACAACTATCCACTGTCAACCATACTTGACTCAAAACAGAATTTCCTTGATCCAACAACACATGACAGTCCCCTAAAACCAAAATTACATCATTAATACTACCAGAAAACAATAGTAAAAAAACCTCAATCTATAGAAACCTATATACATCTGTACCTACACTTTTGTTCTTCCAAACATTATTTTAACTAACATGGATTTTGATTTTGATTTTAAACTCAAATTGATTGCAAATCCATAACTTGGTAACTACTTGAACGCAAGGATCGTTGAGTTGTGACTGCTAAAAAGTATAATAACTTAAACCTTCACCAGAAAAGGGAATATAAATGAGCTTAAAAGCAGCTATTTAAAATATTTGATACTAGGGTTACGTTCCCAATGAGACAATCACATTCAAAATCAAATTCATATCTGATCGCATCATTGATCATTCATGTAGAGGTGCCGATCGTAAGGTGTAACGCAGAAAAAAATAACCTTCACGTTGAACAATATTGCCATTTCCCTGCCACCTGGTACAAGCCAATTCACACATGAACGGAAACCTTAGGAATCCTCCTTTCTGCACATTACAGTAACTTTTTGTACCCGGTGGCAACAAACTTTCCACATTAAAAATTGCGCAAAAAACTCACCTGTTTCGCAGCTCTTTTCCCACGAAATAAAATTTTCCAGGAGCAAATTTTCCGAGGATGCTGGTTGGATTGGACTTTCAAACGACTTACACAACATAGACGTTTTCTAAGAATACATTCCACTTGAAACTGGCGTCAAAACTAGCCTTGATCGCACTAAAAAGAACGGAAACAAAACAAGCTACCGATTCTCAAACGGCAGCCATTTTTCTGTTCTTCTCGGGAGTGCTTTTTTCACGAGAGCCAATGATAGTCCCGGAAACGCGTCACGTGCCATATCGCGCGACTCATGCGCAGACATTTTTCGCCAGTGAAGGGACAAACGATTTCAACATCGCTGTTCAACAAAATCGAACGGATCTTGAAGCAAATGCTGAAGCCATTTCCCCCCGGGGCTTTTAATAAGATGTGTAATTAATTATTACTACAAACAATGGGAAAGAGAAAAATAAGTATTTCTACTAGTACACTCTTTTTTTATAAGAACGTTTTGCCTAAGGTTAACCAAAATATAAAGCCAAAATATTAAGAACATACCCAATGCTGAGAGTCTCTATTTTTCTCATTTGTTTTTTTTCTTTGCTTTTGTGAGTATAAATAAAGGTAAAAGAACTGTAAGACTGTAGTCTAACAGGACAGTTAACTTAAATCCTTGGGGGCGTCTTTCAATATTAACCATACGATTTTCTTGGTTGCATGATACCTGAATAACAACTCAGTTTGTAGTCGAACTAAGTATAACACATGACATTAAAAACATGTTAAGAACGGTTTACACCAAAATCACAAAACAGTAAGTTAGAGCGTTCAGCCTCATGCAGCCCCAAAATTAGACGTTCTTAGAAAGAGTGTTTATATTAAAATGAAATATTCCACCTGAAAATTTTCTTTGCTATGATTTTGTCTTACGAAGAAGCAAAGTAATTTCTTTGAGATTATGTATTTCTTGTCGAAAATTCTTCTCCTCTTCTGTTGTTAATTCCTTGTTGATGTCCTTTTTCCTGGCAAATCATATCCGGAGTTGTCGCCTGTCTGCCATGTTAATTAAGAATGCGCAATTAATGTATTGCACTCCAAAGACGATTTTCAATGATAAATATTTTATGTACGATGTGATGCCATGAATAGATAAACGCACTAAGCAATCCATTTGTAAGTTTTAAATAACGAGTCCTAAATATGCTTGAGAGACTTAGTTCAAGTATCACTTTCACGCCGGGAGACAGTATTTTTTAGCCAGTATAATTATATAGGCTTCCCTTTTTCATTAACCGCTGTTTTCTTTATCTTTCTTGAAAATGCGAAAAGAGAAAGCGGATCTGTTTGCTCCAGCGATTGACTCACCTTTCAAATGTCAACGTTTGCAACGAAAAAGGTGTCTTAAAGCTCGAGAAAGACACTCGCGCTCTACAGTTTTAAGTGTTTGTTTAATTTCTTGATGACCGGAGCCAGGACAATTCATGATCAAAAAGTGAAGATCTCTTTTTGAGACGCTGCCGAATAAATGAGAGCAGTGCTAACCCTCAGAGGATTATTTTATGAAAATTGCTTTTCAAATTTGAGCAAAGGCTCAAGTTTAACCGAAACGACGTCGGTTTTCGAGTATTGCATTTGACTGGACTTCTTTGCATAACCTAACACAGTCTATGTACATTGTAATTGATGAAGCCATGTTTGTGAGAAGTATTGGTTTGTAATCGATACCTGCACAGAGTATTTGAAACCTGTAAACAAACGTGATCTCTTACCAATGCCCAGACACATACTCCCGCCACAATAGACAGCAAAAGTGTTAACACAACGATCGGCCAACAGCTGCGAAGAGCGGCGCTCCAGTTTTGAATTCCTCTGCTGATGGAGTCTTGACTTCTTATAAGAACGATGCCGGGAGATTCGAAAAGCTTTAGATAGGGAAAATAATTTTTGTATTTCTTATCATCGTCGCTTTGGACTGGAAATATAATGTGAACTTCATCCTTCATGATGGCTTTGTGCAACTCTGACTTATCATGCACAGGATGGTGTTGATAACTGACAACAGTTTCGTTTTCTTCGTGTGCGGCGCAGCATATGTTAAGACCAAGTTTCAAAATGTAGGGCAAAATGCCGTCTATTTGATAAACGGTTCCATTGCCTTCACGAGTCTGATTTTTAATTGATGTCAGATTCCACGTAACAAATGGGGGAAGTAACATACAGGAGGCAAAGAGGTTTTCGGGGCAATGCGAAACAGTAGGATCGGAAGTACGTGAATCCTCCTCAGAGTCTGAGCTTGCCAGCTTTTCTTCAAGAACCTCCACTAAAAAATTGCGAGAAACTGGATCTTCCTTCGAAATGCTAAAAGTGTTGACAGTGAAGACAAATACCCAAGACAATGTGATCAACATTTTGTGCCGTTCCGCGCCTCCAGCAGATGCAAAGGTGTCGGTTTGCGCGAACCTCCTTGGGACGAAGTCATTAATTATTGATAAAAGGAAGTGTTAAATTTGAGATAAGGACGTTTTCCAAACTTCAACTTATCTGTGACGTCAACAATTTGATTAGGTTCCATTTTGTCCTTATCCATATGATGATTGACCGCAGCTCGCAACAGGAACGACAGATGTCGGTGCACATGATTACCCCTTTTGAAAAATGTTATTTCCTTTTCTTTGGCATAATATTCATTTAAATGTTAGTACTTGTGAATCTGGATTTATTATTTTGGTCGAGTTCTTAATCAGTTCAGAAAGTCTACACGCCAATTATTTCTATATCTATGAGTAAAACGAGAATAAACACTAATCGGACAATGAGTTCGGTTATTTTATTTAACTCTCTTTTAATATTATGCATATAGGTACTTGCTCTAAAATTTATTCAGGAAAACAGGTGGTGCAATTAAATGCATGGAGTGCTATCTAACGCGAAGAGCTTTCATGACTTTTTCCCTCCAAAATGCAATCAGAATGAAAACGACCGCGGTCTTAAACTCTAGCCCTTGCTCGCCAAAAGAACAGGGAGATAAGGGGAAATAGAAAGGCCGGAATTTGTAAGTCAGTTTTCCATAAAACTAGCGACTACAAGTCATCGTATAGAGTAGTTGGAGGGCAATAAGATGGCATTGTGTAAATTAAGGTGCACGTGCCTAAATGCTCCTCGTGTCTTTTAATCTAAAAAGGTGCTGAAAACTAAAATTTACATCTCAAAAGCTTATGACTATGAGCGGACAGCTGGTGGCCCAGTTCCTTTTTTTTAGATTCGTGCCCTTTATTCTTAATTCATGCGTGAGTGTAACCTAGTAGGAGACACAATGGCTTTTTCGGCTATTGAAGAGGCTCAATACATGACAGGAAACCAGATCTAAATGTAAACGATCGAAGAAAACGCTACAATGAAAAGTACCCCCCTCCCCCCAAAATCAATGATGAATCCGAGTGCAAGTCGAAGCCCGCCAATTTTAATGGGGTGTCATCTTTCAAAGCTTGCATCACTTAAGGAAAGAGGAAATTCATATTTAAACAACCAGCGCATTTAAGTAATTGTTACAGCAGTACTGCATTACAATAGCATGTTGGCAGGAGACTATGTCAGTCACAGTACTGAACTGGAGTCCATAGTTTATTGCTGTAAATGTTTGTTTACATTTTTTTTCTTAAGTCATGAAAGAACTTGGCATGGAAAAGTACCAAACACCACTGAAGAAAGAAATGAGTTTGGCTATAACATTTGCCGTCACCTTTGTGGCAAGACCTACAAGACAACGAATGGAAGAAAAAGGTACGTGAAATTGAAATGTCGATTTTTTAAAAGTAACTAGCATACCAAATTTAGTTATCACTAGTATGTTGAATTTAACTTAATAAATTAATTTTATGTTGCATATAATTAACCTCTGCTCAACTAATGTAATTGCAAATATGTAAACACCCCATCACACTATTAAAATTACCATTTTACTTCCCGAAATAATTAAATCAAACCTAGTAATTTACTCTTACAGACTAGCTATATATGTATACCATATGTCTTAGATTCCGGGCATGACGTTAAGATCTTGCTGCAATTTTTTCACAAAAACTGGCTGTAAAGTGATGGCAATCTTATTAAAGGTGTTTATTAACGGTTTTTAAAAATTTCTTAAATGTTTTTAAGAAAAGTTTTTTCGCATTTTTTTTATAGCTATAAACTGTCAAAAACGCAATGATTTTACCGTCAGCCGTCAAATGAGCAAGCCAAAAGCAGCCGTCAAATTTCTCAGATATCCTTAATCAAGATTTAAATAGGGTGAAGGTATGCTGTTTATGAATGATCGTTTCACAGAAATAGATTTATAAGCAAGTCCTTTAACTTTAGCGTGTCACGTAATTATAAATATTTTTTTCACCAGTTTGTAGATAGTTTTAGCCACTCGTCTTGATCATTATAACTGGACGAAAAAACGGATTTTCACATATAGCAAATGTGGAGCAAATGCATGGCAAATGCTACGTTTGTGCACGTTTCCTTAGATTTGCTGAAAAGCAAAGATCACATTTGCCACAGTTTTTCCACCCATGGCAACGCTCGTAAATGCCACATTTGTTTTAAATTTGCTGTTGTGAGTAAAAGTACGGATAACATGGTATTTTTTGTGACATTTCGAGGGGTAGTAAACATGATGTTAAAACTAAAATTTTGCAAGTACTTTTCCTGAAGTTGTAACTTTGATCAAACTTTCATCATTGCACCTTTTTACAAGGTAAGTAAAAGCGAGAAAATATTAGTTTTTGTACCCGTTTGCTCGGAGCAGCAAATGTCTTCAATTATGAATTTTTGCAGAGATTGCTCAGAATAGCAAATGTGGCCAAACGTGTAGTTTTGCAGGGTTTTGCTCAGGAAAGCAAATGTGTTCAAGGATGTATTTTTGGAGAAATTTGCTCGAGATATTAAATGTAACCAAATGTACCACTTTTTTCACATAATTGCTCTGCATACCAAATGCAGTCAAAGAACCAGGTTTTCATGCTTGTTTACGATAGGAAATTTGACTATTTGCTCGGGTAGCCCTGTGATCAAAAAATACAATTATGTTTTTGCTCACTATAGCAAATGTGATAACAATATCATTTTTGCTGAAAGTAGCAAAT
This sequence comes from Montipora foliosa, assembly GCF_036669935.1. Lineage (NCBI taxonomy): Eukaryota > Metazoa > Cnidaria > Anthozoa > Scleractinia > Acroporidae > Montipora > Montipora foliosa. The sequence goes on along the minus strand of NC_090874.1, from coordinate 18,151,774 downwards.
GTGAACAATATACTTGTAGCTTTTGGTCAAGATAACAGATGTGATCCAAAACATTAATTTTGCTTGTAATAGCAAAATGATTAAAATGTGATTTTACACCACTGTTCTTTAATTAGGCCAGAGGTGAATGCTTTTCCATCACTTTTTTCCTCAAATTAGCAAATGTAATCAAAGAATCTGTTTGGCATTTTCCTTGAGATGGAAGATGAAATACCCTTGAATCTCTGTTGATTGAATACTGCAACAACCATTTCAACAATAAAATAAAGCAGGTTTAATTATCTAAACATATGCAATAAAATGTCTCATTCTCAATTTTGACTATTAATAATACAAGTGCACATTGAGATGGCAATTAATTAAATAGCTCTGAAACTTGGATGGACATACAGTATTTGCAGTATATTCATGAAGCTATTTTATTGCCCTTTAGACAGTGCCTACATACAATGGAACTCAAAGGTGAATTATTCCTTAGAAACTAATGCCGAAAATAATCGATTCTCATAATACACCTGAAATACAAATGTTACTTGCAAAAGAATGTAGGTAAGGTAAATAAGATGATAGAATTACTCAACGTTTTTCTTCAAATTCGTGGCCGAAACAGACACTGTACCCTGATGCAGAAATTAGTAACAACCTAATGCAATACAACTAGCAGCAAATTATTATTCATCTTAATAAATAATTGACTTGCGTGACAGTAAGTTCCTAATTATGATAGATATACTGGTATTTAAATCCTAAATTAATTTTAATTAGTTACATTGTTTAGTTCGGAGCACAATAATATAAGGTATATCAAAGGCCTCTGTCAATTATTAGTCATCTCTTTAAATTGTTGAAATTATTTTGCCTTTCTATACATGTAGTACTTTGGCAATGTAATCTGGAGAAGCGGTTTCATTTTGCCTCAAATACAATAGCTTTTGTTTTTGCCAATACAACAATTCATTTGGATGAATGCTCATTTTGAATCCCAAAAGCACAACAAAATATCTTGGCAATGTTAAAGCCAACGGAGAGGTTAAGGCTGAGTTCAGATACCAAACATTTGATTGGGAATTAATAAAAACTTAGGCTGACCTTAGAACAACATAATAACTGCCATATAATACGTCACAAGTATATGCACAGTATACTTCCATATAAGAAAAATTCAGTATCTAAATCGAACCTGCCTGAAAGTTGAAATAGCAGCTAGGAGAATGACTCAGCCATTTCACATTGATTCATATGCTACATTGTATTTTCATGTAATTGATTTAAGTTATTAGGTTTGGTACCTGAACTGCGCCCAATACCATTATCAAACAACTTACACCAATGATGCACCAACCACAAACTGTGGTGAACATTTTGTTAAGCATTGTTTGAAAGCAAGTTCCGATGGTAGTGTACTTGAATCTAAGTTCTTCAAACACGTTTATCTA
>NC_090874.1:18142838-18145338 GCF_036669935.1 Montipora foliosa | reverse complement strand
TGTAACTATAGCATATCCGGGCCACTAATGTGTTCTAGGAACAGTATTGTTTGAAGAACGAGGCATATAAAAATAAGTGGCAAATAAGGGGCCGGGTACAATAGACTTCAGCTGTCAAAGGGATGCAGAGATCCATATCATTCATACCCCTTTCCTTATCATTGGTATTGTTTTAAATGGCCTTAAATTAATAACGTGACGTGAAATTACTAAGGGAGTACATCTGCAAAAGTAAAGACTGTCCTTGCAGAGGGAGGGATGTATGATGCGAATCTCAATTCAATGAATCAGCAATCAAACGTGTTATGAAAAAGAAAGGATATTCTATACAAAATTTAAGGCATATACTTTCAGGTTATTATCAGTGAGGTGACCTACCGAAACTCCTTCGGCAATCTTTTGCTATTCGGCGCTTTAAGTCTTGAATCTTCCCGCTCTTTTGCTTAAATCCACATGTAGCTGTTCGGCCATCCTTTGTTCCAAACGTTCGTTGAACTCCGTTTGCGTTAGGAAGAAGGCCTCTATTTCTGCCATGAATTCTTCATCGATTAATGCTGCTGGCGTTGGTCGTAACTCTTTCTCGAACACCGTCTCTGAACTCCCTGATCAGAATCCAGTACGTACAGCTGCATGAGTCTAGATTCAACGGTTCCATGTCAAGCAGCTAGCGAAGTATATTCTTGCTAGGTTTGTCTGGTCGCCTTGGAATTAGTGGGAATCGTGACTTGAAATAGGCATAGAACATTCCAAAGACCGACCATTCAACATTCATGACACTGGCGTGTGACACACAACAGTAGTTCGCCACAAACACAGTGTTTATGGCGAACTACTGCAAAACTACTAGGGCTGGTTCCCGACGTTGTGGCCTGAATGGTCGTTGCCCTTTCTTTCGGATTTCGTCGATTCTTACTGCCATTTCACTCGCACAAATGTCAAGGAATCGCCGTATAAAACCTTAGTCGTCCGAAAACGAAAAGAAAGAAGAAAGAGCACATCGCCCGCGCGAATTTCAAACCGTCGATAACCAAATTTCATCATCACAAAACCTCGTTTCCAGGGTCTTTGCGGCGGGGTGATTCAAAATGGCGGACAATTGCCCCTCCGGAAAGATCCTGGGAACGAGGAAGGCCTAAGAATTTTGTTTACCATTGGTTGGTTTCGTTGTAGGACGTTGCCGCTGATGAAACTCAAAAGCTTCCGAATACCAGTGCAATTTTCGTTCAATAATATAACGGTTATGTAAAAATTGAAAGTTTGCCTCAGCAGTAAAATGTGTAACAAATATCATATGCACATTGCCTATGACAACAAAACGAAGATGATGTAAATCGCCATATTTGCTCCCAGGTAACCATGAATATTTATAGCAAGGAAATTTGCAAATTTACAACGAAGTCATATTGCGGCAATTCATTCCTTTTGCTCCCATTGCAAAAGAGAGTAAATAAAATGCAAATGTACGTATTTTGATCCTTTGAAAATCAGTTCAAACAATAATGCAAACTATTGGTTTTGCGACATATTTGCTTGCATTTGCGGTTGAGGTCAAACTGCTATCTTTGCGGTGAAGCAAAGTTGAGCAAATCTGTGGAAACAGCACGCAAATGCCAAGCAAATAATTACATTTCCTTAACATTTGCACACAAATTCCTACAAAACAAACCTTCAACTTTAATTTGCGCAGGCTTTACCTGTCAAACCAAAGTTAAAGCAAATTTAGAGCCCTAAATTTGCCCCATATTTGCTCAATTCGCAAACTCGAGTAAATCCATTTTTTTCGTCCAGAGCGTTTTCACTCACGCGACCAAAATAAATGCTAATTTGATGAAACAAAAGAAACTATTTGCATAGAAATAGAGTTCAATAACCCATTTCCGAGTTGCTGCATGCCTCAGTTTCAAAGCCAGTCCTGGTGCACAACCATTCAAATTGAAATGAGTTGCGTATTCTTATGCAAATCAAACTCATTTCCCTAACAATAGTTGAGCACCAAGTCTCACTTCGAAACCGAGACAAACAGCAATTCGGAAATGGCCCATTTCCAGTGGATTAGTTTGGAACACCAACATGGCCGCCGTTTCTTTGTTTTGGAACAGCAACATAGCTGCCGTGACGTCATGTGAAAACGCTCTATCCAACGATTCCCTTATCTGATTTAGTCATCTAAAAACAAAACATTGTTTAGTCGTAATTTGAATAAATTAGTTTAACTATATATAGATGTAAAAAGTCGTGGGCGTTGGTTGGTTGTTGAAGTGGCGCAAGGTTTGTTGACGTGCAGGAAAGCAAAGAGTTTGAAGAACGAAATCCTGAGGGCAAAACGTAAAAGAACGGAGAACACTGCTAAGAGCCATTAGCGGGAGCTGCCGGAAGAATCAATGACAAAACCCCTTTGTTAGTGGCGGCTAATGAGGAAAATCCTTCAAAGAAATAGAGAAGCTTGAGATAAGCAAGAAAAAGAGAAAACTCCAAGAAAGAGACGCGGGTGCAGTAAGGT
>NC_090874.1:18120338-18137838 GCF_036669935.1 Montipora foliosa | reverse complement strand
GAGCACTAGCTGCCTAGAATATAACGTTAAGCAAGAATGGTTGAGTACATAAATGGGGAGAAATATCGTTCACCTATACGCAAAAGCCGCTCTCGATCAAACCACAGGCAGACAACCCTAAGAATGCGAGAGCGCTAGACGTCATCTTATTTTGAGACAGTTGTAACGGCCGATTCAACTGGTCGAGGAAAAAGTTCCATAAAGCTTCAAATCGCGATGTTTCTTTTCGAAAATTAATTTTATGGACAGCCAGATAAATAAAGTTCACTCACCCACTATTTTCTGCGTTGTCCTGAGTGATTTGATGGGTTTTTGGGACGCTTTGATTTCCCCTTCAGATCCGACGCGTCGTCATATACAATATAAATAGACAAGGCGTGCAGCTTCCAATACCGCTCACGGCCGAGTGCGTCCGGAGTGTAGCCGAATTTCTCCCACTTCCAAAGGTCTCTCGCTTCGCAGCCTTGGGCACGTAAAAAGTCGATAATTTTGCTAGCATCGTGCCAAAAGTTATCGCATTTACACGGCTCTGCCATCTCAAAATGCTGTTCGATTTTCAAGCTTCGCTCAGGTTTTTGCCATCACCATATGATCGGGACAGGAGTGATGGATAATTGGAATTTGATCAAAATCAAATTAACCAATCAAAAAGCACAGATTAATAATTTTGTCTCTCTTGGGGGAAATTTGAGCTTTTTGATTGGTTAATTTGATTTTGATCAAATTCCAATGATCCATCACTCCTGTCCCGATCATATGGTGAGGGCAAAAAGCTGAGCTAGCCTGGGTGAGTGAACTTTATTTTATTTATCTGGCTATACGTCCATAAAATGAATTTTCGAAAAGAAACATCGCGATTTTGAGTTTTTATGGAACATTTTCCTCGATCAGAAGAATCAGCCGTTACAATTGTGTCTCAAAATTGACGTGACGTGACGCGCTCTCGCATTTTTAGGGTTGTCTGCCTGTGATCGAAATGATGGAGAAGCTCCGCATGAGTGGGAACATATGTGGACTTGTCTCCCTTCCGCCGATTTTCCAGGCTGTCGCTCAACTACTGCTACGTGCTTTCTCAAAGTGTGCTTACTTACAACGCAGGCATCAAAGTAACTTTATGCTTTGAGTCTTTATCGATTCAGATAGTCAATGTCAGTCCTGGTATACACCGCGTCATCCTAGTGTTTCTGCTCATGCCACATGTTGAATGGCTCACTGATCAATTCTGTTACAGAAAATTCCAAGTGTTTTTCATATTGTGACCATTGTGAAGTTTGGCCTGAGATTTGCCCTGAAAATATTATGAGTTAGTCATTCATTTATTCATTCATTCAATTTAATACTATAATTTTGATTGATGAATCCGAGCAGAAAGAAATTGACCCACCCATTGTAAATCAACAATGTGTGGTGTATTCATTTTCATGTGGCCCGGCTGCGCGATCTCATGCAGAAAATTTGGGATACATATCTCGACAACTTCACCAACGTATTGTTGAACATAGAAAATCGGCGATTGGAAAACACTTTTCGGAAGCCTATGAGCTGGGACAACAGACTCCTCAAAGAAAGCCATTTTCACATACTCCGAAATTGCCAAACAAATTTTGACTGCCTCGTTTACTGATGAAATGCTTCTTAGAAAGCAAGGGAATCCGAAAACAAACAAGGGCAATCTAAGCCATATAAACAGGATTTTCTTGTAAATGCCACCCTCGGAAAACGGAACAAAAACTCCCAAGGAAGGTAAGTATTTATCGCCGGTTTCCAACAAAGATACAACATTCGTAACCAGATATGATTCACTTCAGTGGACTCGAAATGCGGAGTGTAAACTGCACTAATAGGCCAATTTCGATGTATTAAAATTCTGTCATAGGCAAAAGGCATCAACTAGAGGCTCCGGGCAAAAAATATAAGGATTTGTACAAGTTCATTCCCCAGAGCCTCGAAATGATGTCTTTTGTTTAGGACTGAATTTAATATATCGAAGTTGGTCTATTAAGTACAAGATTGGAGAAAGTCTATGATACTCAACATATTTAACTGCAAGCTTTTCACACAAACGGAATCCAGCACATGTGATATGTGCTGGTGTTGTGGCTGTCCTTGGTAAGCGTATGGGTAGGTGAGTATATTAGGTCCACAGCAGCTGAACAGCTGCCAAAACTTCAACCTGCTCAAATCATGACAACAAACAGACAAACATATCCGGGCAACTAGAATCCGAGGTCCCCGCGATGAGTTCCTTGGTCTAGCAACTGACTTACCTGGCTCTCGTCCTTCTTCAGTATCTTCTTCTTTTCCCTTTATGCATCGTCCCAGAAACCACTTCAGCGCCACGTTAACTGTGAGGAACAATAGAGCGATTCCGCAGAAGCAAATTACGGTTCCAGCAAAAACTGGCCAATTTTGCGAGTCAATTTCTTCACCGGCTTTCAATCCCGATGCGTCCTTTGTTGTCTTGAACCTCTGCATTGGGGTTAAAATGTAAGAGATTGTTTAAGAAAAGCAATTGAAGCTTTCCAAGAAAAAATTCACAATTAGAGAGAGCTGGTCGTTATTAAGCCCATCCAGGAACTCGTCAAGGAGAGCCTCTACCTCCAACAATTCCTTGAGTTAACCCTTTCCAGATTAGGAACAGGTTTTTCCCCGCGAAGTATCGTATTTCATTTGATTGGCTTTTACAGAAGTGAGAGTGCTGAATCTCCCAAGGGAGATTGGCATTTACAACAATGGGCGTGCTAAAGCTCCCAAGGGAGATTGGCATTTACAACAGTGGGCGTGCTAAAGCTCCCAAGAGAGGAGTTCTATAAATAAATATACTCTGGAAAGGGTTGACTCGTTTATCAAGTATGGGAGATAAAGGCTCCACTTGATGAGCTCCTGGTTCGTAACCGCCTAATACCATAAGCCGCTCCGTATTTAAGACCGCCTAATTCGTACTGAGGGAAAAAATTAAGAGTCCGCAACGAATATTAGCTTCAGTAGCTTACATTTGAACATGCTTATAAGATGATAATTCACTGTACAAAGGTCAACTGCTTATATAGTCGGGCATGCGCACAAGGGCCTTATTAATTAGATTAAAACAGGAGCCCATGACTAGGAGCGTACAAATTTATTGTTACTATCAAGTGAAGCTATGATCTTCGCAGTTATGAGCGCAATTTTTGCAATTGCGTAGAGAAGCCTGAAAAATTCAGGACTTCAACGGGGTTTGAACCCGTGACCTCGCGTGAACCCGGTGCGACGCTCTAACCAACTGAGCTATGAAGCCACTGACGTTGGGAACTGGTCATTTGTGGGTTCTAATGGTCCCGGTTATGATTCATTTCATATACCATTTCATCATTGATTCATTTCTAACGGGACCATTAGAACCCACAAATGACCAGTTCCCAACGTCAGTGGCTTCATAGCTCAGTTGGTTAGAGCGTCGCACCGGAATCGCGAGGTCACGGGTTCAAACCCCGTTGAAGTCCTGAATTTTTCAGGCTTCTCTACGCAATTGCAAAAATTGCGCTCATAACTGCGAAGATCATAGCTTCACTTGATTTCATATCCGCAGTTCATATATGATTCATTTCATATACCATTTCATCATTTATTGTTACTATTTTGTGGAACGATGTTTTCACAAACCGACAGCTATTTTTGGATTTATTTTTCAGCAAAACTAGATCTTTCCAGCCAATAAATTTCTAGTTTCTAAAGAAACTGCGGTGCTGCGTCGGTCGGGGAGTGAAACAGGAAGGGTTAACGCTCGAATTGTAAGCTTTCCAAATCGTTCACCGTGGTAATTCCACCGTTATCAACACGTTTGATAAAACCAAATTTTCCTGTTTCTTCTTTCCAGCTAATCACAAGTCTTGCAAGAGAGATAATTACCCATGAGATTAAAAATGGTCACTCGCGCAAGTCAAATCGTACTTTTCAACTCGTTTAAAAAATATCTTGATCTGTGAAAAAGCCGTTACAAAGACCTACGAGTAGTATTGGAAAATTTTCGAAGTTTTGGCCCTTCCCGCACCTCTTGTTTTGTGTCGATCCATTTTTCGAGGACCAAAACGTCGAAAATACACTGAAACGCTTGTTACGCAGGCTAAAAAAGTCAAGCCAGATATGACGTTGAGTTAGGTTATCGATCCCGAGTCACACTGGTAGAAAGCAAATGCTTTTACCCCTGTGCCAGCCCCGCTCCCTTCTATGATAAAAACTGGTTCAAACTCAATCCGGCTATTTTAGGAATATCAGGAACAGCAATCGCACGCAGATTAAACTAAACAATTGGGTCTCCTTTACACCACCAGACGGAATAAAGTGATCCTGTCTTTACTTGGTTCACGTTCATAACGAAGAAGTGTCGGAGGGGCGAGAGATCAGTTGTGAGGTTTACTCATGAATAATTTACTTTCGCGATTGGCCAGAAAACTAATTTTACTTTCAGAAGTTTCCGCACGCTTAGCCACCGACCGCCTGCATTTTGAATGATTTCTGATAGGTGCAATTGTCGACTGCGTTTTGTGTGATTTGCTAATGTAGAAACTTGAACAACACTTTTATGATTCTAAGGCCCCGTCTATACATATCCGGATATTTTTGAATCCGCAACTTTTTCTTTCCGGGTTCAAAAACATTCCCATCCACACGTAGCGTATTCAAATCGCCTTTGCCCGTCCACTCGTATCCGAAACATATCCCGATTCACTTTAGTACTCAGGACTCCTCAAGGAAACGAAGGTAACAGAGCATGCGCCATGAAGCCCTCAGTAGCCATCTTGGGAATTGATTTTACGGTAATTAACTGGGCTCGATCTTTTTACGTAATGCGGAATAAAAAATATCCCGATTTAGCGTGCACACTGTTCCGGGTTCATAGCGGAAATATCCACTCTAGAGAGCGATTCAAAAAGTTGCGGATTCCCCAGCGAATTCGAATTTGCCGTATACATGTGGACGAAAGGCGTATCCGGAAAGAAAAAGTTGCGGATTAAAAAATATACGGATACGTGTGGAGGGAGCCTAATACTTTAGAATTTGACCACAACAAAACGTGGCCTTACGTGCATGAAATCACGTAATCAGAAAGGGCGGGAAATTATGTATTTCAACATAACCCTTCTTTTCAAAGAAACAAATTCTAAAAAAGACCTTTTTAAGGAATCTTAACTTATCATCAAGCTACAATTGTCTTTTACTAAAGAGTGTGTCCTCTAAGGGGTAACATAGTCTTTAACAAGAGAAGACAAGTTTTCGACAGGTGGTCGAATAGGTCGACCCTTAGAACGGACTTTCTCTGAGACTACGTTATGATGTACGTGAAGATTTAACTTAATTGTTCCTGAATTCTTCCACGGCAGGCTAGTCCTTGTTTAATGCTCTCGAAACAGTAGGAGTGGCTGGCAGTCGGGTTCTTGTGAGGCGTCCATTAGCATCTGTGCGGGTAATAGGTCAATTTGGTCGATGAGAGTATTACGGTAGTCATGCAAGACAAGGTGAAAATCCTTTCCATCAACTTTCTTTAGAATGTTCTCGGCTACCGAAACATTTTGCAAACTTGAGGCGGCGTGGTCAATTGGTAATTGCTCGTTTTGGAGATCGTGAGGTGCACTTTTAGAAGATTGCGTTATTTTGAGACGATCTTAGCTTACAACTGTCAGCAATAAAAAAAGCTACATTAGTGAAATTGAGATCAGGTAATCGTACTCAACTCAACATAACTAATAAAACTAAACAAACTTTTGCAGCTGATGTCTTTTTCTGAGGTGAAATAGACCTTGAAAAACGATACATATTAGTCTAAGAAAGTAAACTTCGGTCGCACGAGAGCATAAAAAGCGAATATTTGTAACTTCTCACGTACAGATTTTTTTTGTTTTTTGTTAAAATGGATAAAATCAGGAAAGGAAGTGATCTACGGAAAGCTGCGAAGTTCTCAAAGCGATTGTCTATTCGCACTGTCACGCCATTGCGTACACATTTCCGAGAAGACCCGGGCCCACAGCTATCCCATGATGCCACATGCTTTCATGTTCCATTCTTGTGAAAAATATTTGCGCTTTTAGCATCGTGTTTACCTTCGTGATCTGCGATGTATGACGTGTGCGTGACATGCGCGAAAAAATGCGCAGTAGCAATGGGCGCGAACGTCCTTAATCACGTTTCTTTCAGATGTGAAAGACAGATGAGTGCCTGTGAATTAGCTTGATAGCTAAGTACACTTCAACTATAAACAAAGCACTTACATTAAACTCATGGGTGTCTAAATCGGCGCCATAGTCACTGACGATGATCTCAGTGGTTGGTCAGTGTCTTGCTCTTACTGTTTGGCAAGAGTGATAATTCGAATAACTTCGAGTAGCAGTCGACTATAACCACATAATTTTGTCTCTCGAGTTCAAAGAGATCGACAACGATCTTCTACCATGGCCTCTCAGGTATAGTTCATGACTCTTGAGTGGTTATCTTGCCTGCGAAGTAATGCACTTGTATACAATGTCCGTTATTTGCACATTTATTCCTGGCCAAAAAACTGAAACTCGATGAAACTTCTCTTGCTCTTCTTTGACAATTTAGGTTGCCTTAGTGGCTGTTGTCAGGAGCCCATTAATCATTAATGGACTCCTGCTGTTGTGTATTTGACTATGCATCTCTTCTAAGCGATGTTTGTTAACATCATGGTACTGAAGAGTGGCATAATTCTTTGACAGCATTCCTTTAATGGCTTGAAATGCTTTCATCTGTCTTTCAGACCAGTGCCATTCTACTCCCTTGTGCAGTAGCTCTCTCAATGCCTGGGCTGTAGGTCCGCTACGTTTGGTGAGAACTTGCTAGTGTGATTCACGAATCCAAGAAATCTTAACAATACCGGCTTGTCCGTTGGAGATGGCATTTGTTGCACTGCACAAATCTTGCTGGGATTTCACGGTTTCAATCCATTTGCCGTCAGTTCATGAGCAATACAAGTTTTATTATAGGGAAATTAATCATTTGTCGTTTGTGATCTTCATTTTATTGCCATGTAGCTTCAATCTTAGTGCTATAGGTGCCTTCTAAGCATCCAATGCCATGGAATAGTTCTCTCGCTTCTTGATGATTTCACTGACACCTTAGCTTGGTTGGATATCAGGCAGATCTTCATCTGCTTGGGTATCAACTGCACTGACATTTGAAGGACAATTGTGGGTGTGGCTCGTTGTTCAGTAATTTGATTATGACATTTCACAAGCCCTGGGTAAAACTTCCCTCTCAGTTTCACCTGGAGGGTGGCTTTACCCATTACTGGTATCTTGTGGCAAGTATACGACACAAGTCGGGTGTTTTTTACTTCAATTTTGCAAAAGACCTGATCTGGAAAAACATTGCTCCGAGCGCCAGTGTCCAATTTCACATTCAAATGTTGCTTGTTGATAATTATTCTTTGCATCAAATCTTTTTATGTGAGTAGCTTAGTTCCCACAACCCCGATAACGAATCATCCAATCTACATTCACTCACTTGCTTTGGGTTGTCCTTTGATACTCGAGCCATGAATTTTTTTTTTTTTTTTTGTGCACGTAGGCGACAAATCTGTCCGTAGGGTGGACATTAGAGAGTTTAAGCAAATCACTACGGCTGGTGCTACTACGGCTACCGTGCCTGAAAAGGTCTGGGGAGAGTACGGCGCGGTGGTCTGCTAAATTTTAAGTTTAGCAAAGCAAAATACATTGAAGCATGGGCTAAGGAGTTTAAAATCTCTTTTATTTAGTTTCTCACAGCCAAATGGCTTCGCTCAAAGGACGATGGCCGTTGTTCCCCTTGCTAGGACGAAGAGATTATTTCTAAGCTATACACCTTGTACAATAACAACAATTTGATGGATAAAATATATCATTTCAGAGACAAATATCTCAAAGAATATCGAGTGAAAAACACAAATATATCAATACTCAAAGAAGCAAAATAGCATCGTATAGTATCCAGATATAAAACATCTTCTCTAAATCCTCAAAGCAAACTTAACCGAAGAAAAACAACCTCGTGCTGAACACGAATATTTCACTTGACTCACTTCGGCATTCCAACACTTTTGCCAAAACTTATCGTAAGTTCATGATACGGATTTACAAGCTTATAAGAGGGCAACCTTGACACAATCCTTGACTTAAATTGACTTTAAAGGATATAGTATCCAATGGAATTCTTAAAATGCCGAGATGTCCGTTGAAAAGGGCCAGAGAAGCGAAATAAACTCGACGTAGTAGCCGCTACGGCAAAACATCCCGACTCACGTAGTCAGATTTCACACTACGGCTGGATGCAACCGACGTACATGCGCAGTGTCTCATTTTGGGGGAAATTTACTTCCGGCAGCCGTATTAGCGCCAGGCGTAGCGATTTGCTTAAAGTCCCTATTACCTCGGAGCGTGCTGTTGTCCGCACTTATTACAAGAGAACTGCTATTTCTTCGTATGTCGACATCTTGCTTTCGCCCCGATAACCTTTCCTGAAGGCTTTGTACTGTCGTCTTTTACCGTGTGCACTTCACGGACATCCTCATCCACAGCAATGTTATTGAGCTGTTTACCTGTACATTTCAACCGCTCGCTCCAAATTTAAATCATTTTCTGTCAAGAGGAGTTTCTTAACTGCATTGATTCCAATGACACTCGGAATCAAAGAATGAAGAAACTCTTCCTCCAACTATCGCAAGCTCGCGGGAAGTAGCGGGAGTTGTATGTTACATGAAACTTTCCCTCCGTCTCACGGGGAAAACTCATTGCCATGGTCCCTGTCCACATTTTTGAAAAAGCCCTTTTCGTGTTTTCGTGTGGACAGTGAAAACGGCACTTTTCGAAAACGATGACATCGCATTATTGGCTCCAGCCTGCGTCGTCCGTCAGCCGCGCCAAGGATAAACCTGAGATGCAAAATGGCGCAAAATGTTGTCTGGCATGATCCGCAGCCGACACTTTCAGAGGTCTTGGTACTTTATATTTTATTGTAACTTTAAGGAGCAACTCGAGTCAGCCTTGCTCTTACCTTTTTACATTGGCCTGCCTGCGACATCTTTAAACGAGTCAAAAATAGCGCGAATTTCTGTCTTGCAGGCTCGTTTTACTGAGGAATACGCATGCCCCTTTAGCGGCATTGGTAATGTCGAATTGTTTTAGCGCATTCGTGTGAACAGGTGAAAACGATTCGACAACAGAGAAAAAGTTCCCTTTTCACACAAAAACGTATGTGTAGCTCAACTGGTTACCGTTTCAGTTGTCCGATGTATATGCAATGAAAGACCGCTCATTTTGGCCAGCGGCTTGAGATTCAGAGGAGGTCTTTAGATTGCTGCACTCGGTCGACGCGAGAATGTTGTTGCTTTCAACTTGATTTAATGTAAACACTTTTCTCAATATTTATACTAACAAATGTGTCATAGAAAAGAGCAGATATACGAGGAAAAAAATATCCTCAAAGAATGTGAATGCTGGTGTATGGTTTCCAATTTCTTAGTTTGACCTAATCGAGAGCGAATAGGAATGGCAGAAAGCTCAAACTACTTTTGCTCTCTAGGTCAATTAAAACAGTGATTGCAATGAGAACCTCACCCGGAAACCGGAATCCATCTCTGCAGATTACCATATATATATGCTAAATCAAGGTATCCAAAAACCAGAGGAGCAGAGAACTGCTCGTTACTAATAGATAGCAATAAGGCGATATTTATATTCAGCTATTAATTAAACTGTATATTTACTTCGTTTATCCTAATTGTACCCGTATTCTGAATTTAATGTATTCTACAAGACACTATACACAAAGACGAATGTTCTTTATTTACTGTTTTCTTTTTTCAAACCATTTCTAGTATTTTTCTTTTATCAAACGAACATTATAAATGAATACACTCAACTGCTGTAAATATATAGATTTCTTTATATATATATATATATATATTTTTGTTTGTAAGATTCGTGAAAACTGCTCGTTCGGCTAGCAGGGTATTTTTTGATAAAAGCTTTCTTATAATTATTGTCACTTGGCCACAACCGACCAAGTTGGCCAAGTGACCAACTTTTAATTTAATAAGAAAATCTTTTATATTTAACAAATCGAAAGTGGGTCAGAGTTGTCTGTACTCATATCGACAACGATATTCGTCATCACAGTGGTCAAAATTTGTTGTGCACTCACTCGGCAGTGAGTCCACAGCAAATTTTGACCACTGTGATGACGAATATCTTTGTCGATAAGAGTACAGACAACGCTGAACCACTTTCGATTTGTTTTTTACCACAATATTCAACGCCAAAGAAAGTTTTCATTTCAGAGCGTGACCAAAATCATGACTCAAAGAAAGAGCAAGCATTAACTATAACTTTCTCGCAATGTGATTGGTTTAATAGGAAAAGAAAACAAACAGCGGTTACAAACATTTTCATTTTATACTTGACTTTTCGTATGTTGCAGCATACATCATCAGAAGTGACGGTTAAAACTGTTACACAGAATTTTAAAAAACTAGAGCGAGGAACTGGTGACTAGTTAAAAAGTGTGATAACAAAATCGTAAGGCAAGGGGCAAGGGCAAGGGGCTTGCGTTTCTGTCTCCCACCGAAAGCTGTTGACGGAGTAAGCGTAAAATGCGCTTTTGAAATGCTCTACCGTGATCTTATTGGTTTGGGTCATTCATTAACAAGTGAGGACCAAGACAGATTGAAATGTCAACTCAAAAATGCTTCTTACAGTTACATCTACTCTTATGATTATTCTAAACAAAAGCGAATTCTAACTAAGGAAGAATGGATGGCTCTTAACGATTCGCGAAATGATACTTCTATTATTATTACTAAACTTGACAAAGGAAATGGTGTTGTAATTGTCAACAGACATGATTACCTCAGCAAAATGAAACAGTTGATTTCCGATGGAACGAAATTTAAGTTGTTGTCGCACAACCCAACCAAGTCTAGGGAGTCTTATTTCCTATCTTCGTAACCTCAAGCGAGATTGTATAATTGATGAAGCTACATTTAGAAAAATCCTTCCTTGTGGATCTACTGCTGGTGTTCTTTATGGTCTTCCTAAAGTCCACAAAACTGGTTGCCCCTTTCGCCCGATTGTCTCCTCAGTTAACACATACAACCACAATCTTGCCTCTTTTCTTGTTGATGTCCTTAAACCGATCTCCACCAACCAATTCACTATCAAGGACTCCTTCTCTTTTGTGGATTGGGCGAAGACTCATCAACACAACGATGAAATAATGTGCTCTTTTGACGTGTGTTCCTTATTCACGAACGTTCCACTCGACGAGACAATAGAAATTTGTCTTTCCAAGTTATACTCTCTTCCTGACCCTCCTGTCTTACCGCGACATGTCCTCAAAAACTTGCTCGAGTTTGCAACGAAGAAAAGCCACTTTGTATTTGATGGTCATTATTACGACCAAATCGATGGCGTTGCAATGGGGTCTCCGCTAGGCCCAGTATTAGCTAACATTTTCATGTGTGACTTTGAACAGAAATGGTTGGCTAATGTAGATTCTCGTCCCTCCATTTGGTTTAGATATGTGGATGACACATTTTCTTTGTTCGACAGTGAAGCCACTACGGCCAGTTCTCTGCATATTCTTAACACCAGACATCCTAATATCAAATTTACAATGGAACTTGAAGAAAACCAGGAGATTCCATTTTTAGATGTCCGCATTAAGCGCAATCTCAACAATTTCACAACAACAGCACATCGCAAAACATCTTTCACTGGCCTCTACAGCAAGTGGGACTCTTTCACTCCTAGAAAGTATAAAATAAACTTAATCCGCACCCTCACCTATCGCTGCTTACGCATCTGCTCGAGTTCTTCCTTGTTACAGTCGACTCTCTTCGATCTAAAGAACACTCTCTTTCAAAATGGTTACCCAAGAGGCGTTCTTTGTTATAACATTAATGATGTTTTGAACAGACAAAAGAACAGGTCTGCTGAGCCTGCCACCACTGTTCCTAAGAAAGATATCATTCTTGTCTTGCCTTTTTTGGGCTTTCAAAGTGAAGCTCTTACTCGACGTGTTAAATCTTGTATTAGTAAGTTTTATGGCTCTGTCAATCTCAGGGTTATTTTTCAAAACACTTGCAGGGTTAAGTCTTTTTTTCCCTACAAAGATCGTTTCAGTCGTTCTCAAAGATCAAAAATAGTATACAAAGCCAGTTGTTGGGGCTGTGATTCCTTCTACATCGGCAAAACAAAAAGAAGATTGCATGACAGGAAGTCCGAGCATTTCAAAGCTCTTACACAAGTCGGCCACGCCTCTGCTGTTGCAGACCATACAATTTCTACCGGTCATAACATCAAATGGGACCATTTTGAAGTCCTCGCAACTGGAAAGTCCGACTTGCAGTGTAAAATTAAAGAAACGCTGTTAATCAGTGATTTAAAACCCTCTCTCAATGAAAACATTGGTAGTGAGAAGCTTTTTCTTTATTAATTTCTTCCGGAACTATCGTCAATCGGAAGTTACTATTTTGTTATCACACTTTTTAACTAGTCACCAGTTCCTCGCTCTAGTCTTTTAAAATTCTGTGTAACAGTTTTAACCGTCACTTCTGATGATGTATGCTGCAACATACGAAACGTCAAGTATAAAATGAAAATGTTTGTAACCGCTGTTTGTTTTCTTTTCCTATTGAAATTGATATGGCCAAAGGACAAAAGTATTTATGATGATTGGTTTATTTTCCAAAATGAGCGTTCCTGATTGGCTACTACACTGCGTGACAAAATGACGCCAGCATGACGCGTACAGCGTTGTCTAGACTCTCATCGACAACGGCAAATTAGCCAATCAGATTGCGAGATTACAAGCAATTGTGGTAAAAACTTATCTCGACGCTGGTTGCTTATCGAAAGACCCACACGGCAATTTTTGCGCGCACGAGAGTTATTCTCGCGTACTAGGAACGCCTAGTTGAAAATTGAAAATTGATATCACTTTAGGACACGGTTTTATTTACGACTTCAGGATCTTCAATGCCAGACTGTTGTCGTGAAGTTCACAACGTGCTAGTTGAAGGCTTTAGTTGTTGTTAAACTGACGTGAAGAAATTTCTGCTTCAAGAACAATTCCTTTAGAATCCTTTCCCTTCCTTTGATGAGCACCAACAACAAGGGGATGATGTCAGTTAACATTCACGGCTATGGTTTATTTGGGATTTCAAAATCCTCAAAGTTCACTTCCTCATACGGAGGAAGTGTGCACTTGACCTTCAAACCCCTATGGGGACACCTATGGGGAGTGGCCCCCCAAGTATGTATTCGTACGTATTAAAAGTTGCTAATTTTCCTCCGAGAAGACTTCGATAGGCAGCAATTTGGGGGTTAACATGTATTTACGGGAAATGGCTGTTTCGGCGAGTTTGGCACGACTCAAGAAAGATGTATCCTTAGTGGTCCCAAAGTCGTTGATAGTTCGCAATGTACTTCCTTTCGTCGTGAAACATTGACGGTCTCGGGTTCAGAAAACGTACAGCTCACTGGCAAGAGACGGTTCCCTCGGACCAACTTCATGAATCTGCTAGTTTATGGAGGAAATTTTCTTTTTTTCGCTTGAGGATAAGACTAGCCGATATTATTTTCGTCATTTTCGATTTCCCATATTAACAAGTGAATTGGTTACCATGCAACCGAGCGTTTCTGGGGACAATTTTGAGCTCCCAGTGGTTTAGGCCGGAAAAAAGTCGTTGCTTTCAAGGGGGATTGTTTCAAGATTATTTTAACTTCATATAAAAGGCCACTGACGATAGTTTAAAATACACTGTGTTTAGATTTACAAAGCGATACAATTTTCAGCGCAGCCCCAAACAGGAGATCTTACATGACAAGGAAGCAATGTTCAACGAAAGCTGACAATGTGCGCCCGGTAGATCGTTAAAATTTATACTAAAAAGGAAGAAACACTGCGAATAAGTTGTAACCATTATAATACAAAATTAGTCGAAAAATGGCCATCAAACTAGCTCTAGTTGACGGCTCCTCGAACGTCATATGTTCTCGGTAGTGTGTAAGAAGGAGCTCTTCGCTACTTAACTCCTCCTGGCAGATCCAACAGCTGTGGTTTACACCCTGGTTCAAATTGTGTTCTTCCACAGTGCAGAAGCGATGAAACCCTTCTTCAAATTCATTCGTAATTGCAGAACGTTCTTGTGCTTTTTCATGTTTACTGGCACTATTTCTGTTGCCAAAAACCTTTCCTATTTGCTTACGTTTATAACGCTTCTCTATAGTATGGACTCTTCCGTGTTTTCTCAGATGTTCTGCTTGGCTAAAGCACTTGCCACAATGTTTGCATTGATAGGGCCTTTCTCCAGTATGGACTCTTTCATGTCTTCTTAAATCTCCTGCTAGGCCAAAACGCTTTCCACAATGCTTGCCTTTGATAGGGCCTTTCTCCAGTATGGACTCTTTCATGTCTCTTCAATTTTCCTGCCTGGCTAAAACACTTGCCACAATGATTGCACCCATAAGGCGTCTCTCCAGTATGGGTTCTTTCATGTGTCAACACTAAAGCACTTGCCACACTGCTTGCACTCATAAGGCCTTTCTGCAGTATGCACTCCTTCATGTGTCTTCAAATGTCCAGCTTGGCTAAAACGCTTACCACATTGTTTGCATTCATAAGGCTTCTCCCTAGTATGGACTCTTTCATGTGTTCTTACATTTCCTGCTGCGCCAAAACCCTTTCCACAATGTTTGCATTGATAGGGTCTTTCTCCAGTATGGACTCTTTCATGTCTTCTCAAATATGCGGCCTGGGTAAAACACTTGCCACACTGATTGCACCTATAACGCGTCTCTCCAGTATGGGTTCTTTCCTCAAATATCCTGCTACGCTAAAACACTTGCCACACTGCTTGCACTCATAAGGCCTTTCTGCAGTATGCACTCCTTCATGTGTCTTCAAATGTCCAGCTTGGCTAAATCGCTTAGCACATTGTTTGCATTCATAAGGCTTCTCTCCAGTATGGACTCTTTCATGTGTCCTCAAATATCCTGCTACGCTAAAGCACTTGCACACTGCTTGCACTCATAAGGCTTTTCCCCAGTATGGACTCTTTCATGTGACTTCAAATGTCCAGCTTGGCTAAAACACTTGCCACATTGTTGGCATTCATAAGCTTTCTTGCCAGCATGGACTCTCATATTCTCAAGCTTTTTTTCTGTTTAAGAACCCTTGATGACAGTACGGGAATTCATGTGCTTAACTAATGTAGACAGCATTTCCGAATTCTTCTCCCACTTAGCACTAAAATATAAAAGAAAGAAGAACTCATTTCTATAAATAACGTCCAATCAACAGCTAACTTAAAGTCAAGTCAAGGTCATGTCATGGTCACATTTTAACTCAGTTATTGCCTTTTCTCCTGTGGGTTGTCAAATACTCCGACAAAATATGATTCACGGTACATCACAATAGACATGACAAAGTGTCCCCTAACCCTAGGCCTAACCCTTAAAAAATCGTAACCATTTTGTGAGACATAAAGAGCGGGACACTTTGTGACACTTTGCGATGTCTATTGTGACGTACCAGGAATCTCATTATGTCGGAGTATTGGACCTGTGTGTTTCTCCTCACTCACTCCCCCCTTCCCTTTTTTTTTTTTTGACTTTTGTCCCCTGTGTGTCATTTCATGACAACTTTGGCTTAATACAAAATATAATTAAAACCTAACGTCTCGGGTCAGTACGCAGCTACTACAAGGGCTCTCGGGATTGGTAAAAAAAAAAAACAAAAAAACAACGGACACAAAGAACGATACAAAAGAAACAATGGGCCCTTGCACCCTAAAGGGATCGAATGAAATTATTAGAGGTTGGAAAGAGCTTCGTCTTATCTTAATGTCTCACGCTATAACTGAAGAGAGCTCTGTGAAAAAATGAACATTGTGCTTATCAATATCTATATCGTCAATTTTATATTGCCGCGGAAATTGGCAACATGCCTGCCTTTCATGGGGCACGTGTTTGGTTTCCTGCTATTGCAGTTCTTTTGTCCTCTTTTCCTTCTCATCAAAGGGAAGTGCAACCACCAAATCATCATTCCCCTGGCCGAAGTCTCTACAGCATCCACACAAAAATAGGTACGCAAATACGTACGTGTGGTAGTGCAGTAACTTAACATAGTGCTTTCTTCCATAACTGTCAACTCAGCTGCGTTTTGTTTTCCAGGATGAAATATGTAAAACACTAAGCCCAGAAAGGTTGAAGGAATAAATGGCAATCGAGAATCATTGGCTTCGAGGATGATATGAAGTTCAACTTCTTTTTTTACAGCACGTTTAAGCGTGTAGACTGAGCGTCTGACAGTTTCCACGACAAACGTTCATTGAAGTTAACCCTGTCCAGCGGGGTTAGTATCTGGATGGACAACCTCAAAATATACGACTTGCTGTCGGAAACATTGGACCAAAAATTATATTTTAACGCTCAAAAATGCGAACTAAGCATGGTACAGATTTTGCAGGTGTGCTTTATGCAAAACAACTATTGATGCAAAAGTAAACAAATATTGATAAACACAGTTTTAAGGAAGAGCACAATGACGTTTTTAGGAAATGTCGATCGAGAATTAAAAAAAAATTGCCACAAGCAACAAAAGTTGCGACATGAAAACAACATAAATTTTGTGCCGCGAATACATTTTGGGAGATTCTTGTTACGTCTAAATTTTCTATTGTTTTTTTAGCTGCACAAGTAAATCGGAAATCGAAAGTGACATCGATTTGCGCGGCCGCCTGTGATAAAGTTACCTTGCGTGTTACTAACAACAGGATACATCGGTAGCAATACATCGGATTGTTGTTTTGATAGCTTTATTTTCGTTCAAGTGTTATTACTAAAGTCGACAAGAAATGTGCGAATTCAACTCAAAGATTACAATTGTCTAACTCTTAAAGTTGACCATTGCTTCTGCAAAGTCAAAAATTCACTCTCCTAGACGAGATTATTTATCACCAGGTAATTCCATCGTTTTTTAAACAAAAACTGCTTTACTATTCATCAGCGTCACAAATTCTTGCCGATTTTGGGGCTCGTTTGTTGAAATTCAAGAAAGGTTACAACAGACCTGTTTATTTTCGTGTTTCACTCAGTTATTTTCCGGTGCGGCTGTTCAATGACATGAGGATTTGAGAAGGCTTTTCACCTTTGTCTTCCCTATCACCTAAGACACAGGCGGCTTCCCCTTCTACATTTTTCATACAGATTTAGTTTTTTTTAAAAGAAAAGTGGAGCGAAATTAAAGTAGTGTTGCCCAACGTGCACTTACACTCGATGACTGAGAGATTTCGACATATGTGAAACCTAAGTTGCGATTTTTTAATGTTTCTTTTAATTCTTTTCTATTACTGGACAAAATGTTTGAGCACAGCGCCAACAAGCTGATGAAATCTACATTTTTTTGCTGATCGATCGCTATGATATGTGCTAACCACTATACCATAGGCGACAACCCCGGGCTGGAAACA
>NC_090874.1:18102838-18112838 GCF_036669935.1 Montipora foliosa | reverse complement strand
TGCAAGGCCCAACCAGACAAAACACTTGCCAGCTCTCATGAAAAATTTGAGAAGGTTGAAATTCAATGAGAGCTCTCGAGAGTCGATGAGTAGCAGAGAGTTCCTGGCCAAATGATCTAGCATCAAAGCAGAAGAATATTTTATTTGGCCGCCATTCTGAAAGAGGTTTATAAAGTACTTTATTTTGAGGTTGAAGATCTGCTAAAGAAGCATGCACAACTGCAAAGATCTTCCACCAAAAAATTTTTCATTCCATAGCTCAAATATGTAGTCTTTAACACAATCTCCATCCTCTACAGGTTTATGTTTGTGCATAAAAGTTGAAATACTGTATTATTGAAGACAATAATTTTGTTCCTAGGCTTTACATGTAGGTGTTCTGGCGTTACTTGTAAATGTAGTATTATTTACAAGGAATCGAACTAATGAATAGATGGAAGAGAAAAACACTCATTGAAAAGTCAATCCTATGAAATGGCTTAACAACGTATCGATATGTTCTTATAAGAAATTTAATCACCAACGTCCTTTTTAATGTTTTTGAGACTGTAACTTGACAATTTTGTTCTTCGTCAATTAATTTTTAGTCCACTGTTTGAACTTTTTTCCTTGCCAAAAATAAAATTTTACATAGCTTATAATAATATTAGAAATTCTATTAATTTTATCCAGGAAATGGAATAGCTTTTATCTTGAACTATTGCATTCAAATCAGTGCTAATGGAAAACTATTACAACCCTTATAAGACGTTTAAAAAAATAAAAGCGTAAAGCTTAACTTTCTACCTTGCTTCCTTGCACGACAGACTACATGTATCTTACGCGACTATTCAGCGAGAGACTGCCCAGGTTTTGCGAGCTTAATGTTAGGTTGCTGTTAATTGGTCGAAATCTAAAACTTGTCAAACCTGTCAATCAAGTCAAGCAAATCACATCCCATGCATTTTATTTCAAATACTTGCATTACATGAAGGAAATCAAAAATGGAACATGGGAAAATTCTTCATTATGAGGTTTCCAAAGATATTAACAATGATGATCTTGGTCTCCAAGAAAACATCCAGTCAAAAAAAAAACTCACTTCGATGAAGAAATTACATAAAAGATTGTAAAGTTCCCTTGTGGAGTTTCTTCAATGGCCCTTTTTTCTTTCACAGACTCTCACCATCGAATCAATGCAATGAGGTCAGTTTTGTCTTTTTCGTTGTATTTAGGTCTCGGTTTTCTCCAATAAACACAGACAATTCAATGTCCTCTAGGTTACAGTTTGTCTCTACGAACCTAGCCTAGTTTAATTCGTCAAAAATCGCAATATTTGGCAAGCATTCATTGTTTCTTTTTCGTTGTATTTAGGTCTCGGTTTTCTCCAATAAACACAGACAATTCATTGTCCTCTAGGTTACAGTTTGTCTCTACGAACCTAGCCTAGTTAAATTCGTCAAAAATCTCAATATTTGGCAAGCATTCATTGTTTCCTCTGGGGAAAAATTAGCATTTTCAGCCATTTTTTTAAATTCACTTAAGTAATGGTGGAAGAGACCTTTGTGAAAAACCGGTCAAACCAGTACAAAATTAATACTCGGGGTGAAGAGGAATAATGAAATAAGAATTATAACAGAAATTTTGTGGGGCAGAATAACAACTTCCTTTGGAATAGTGGATTTGTCGACTGGAATAAATCGATTTTTTTCAACGGAATTATGAGTTCTTTTTTACTGAAATAATGGAATAACAAAACTTTTCAAGCAGCTGAGGAATAATGGAATCACCCCCGAAAATACTGTGAGATATTTGTGCTCAAGTTGAAACCTATTTAAAACAACTTCAACACAAATAAATATCATTCAGTTAAATTTTATGCACTGTTCAGATGAATTCTTTGCAAAAAAGGGGAAAATACAGTAGCTATTTTAGCACAAGGTCAATAGCCTGAGTAGCATTAAAATGTTTTGACATACCTTACAAATTAATACTATGCAGCTATGTCTATGTTTGAAATCATGGACTATTTCATCAATTTTAAAACAGCAACAAAACAGATGGTTTCAAGGAATACTTGAGAAAAACCAGCCCAACAAAGTCATACAATATCACAAACATACTCATGCATGTAGGTGTTAAATATGTTTGACTCTAAAAAGGTACAGTGGGATACGGATATTTATCGTACGCTCTTTGCAATTTTGAGATCAATAGTAACGTGATGATAGTTTCAAGATGATCTTCAAGTAAATTCAATCGTAGTGTAACCATTGAACTACTCTGCTTAGTCTACCTGTATTTAATAGAGTTTCACGGTTTTCGTTGAATACCTGTTGCTCTGCTTAAATTCTCTAATTTGGCTCCATGTTATTTGCTTGTTTGATAAATAAAATTTTATTAGCTAAAGAAATAAACAATAAACGTTTTTCCACAAGAACCCCTTTCACACTTAATTAAAAGGCAGTAAACAAATAAGCTAATTAAACTGCAGAATACCGGGCCACTTAGGTGCATATGAATGGTGAATGGCGTATGTTGTAATATGGGCTAAACTTCAGAATACCCCGCCACTTATTTGCATTTCATTTAATAAGAATAAGCTCTATTGTATTAAGTCTCGTTCTTCAAAAGATGCCGCATAGGGGAAACAATAGCGGTTAGCTGTGGCGGAGTATTCTGAAGTTGCTTCGTAATATGCCTCGTTCTTCAAACGATGCCGTTATAAGAACACAACAAATTTTCTTACCTTCTATAACAGAGCTTTTCGCTATAAACAACAGCTCCAAGCCTCTCTGGCTCCTTGTCACGATGTCACCAGTTCTGGTGTCATGCGCAGAACCTGAAAATCTCCCGTCAAAACGCCAGGGGACGCAGGGGCGGAGTGTTGGGATATTCAGCGGACATTTCGTTCTGAATGTTTGATTACGTGTAAGCTTAAAGTAAAACTAAAGGACATTCACATAAGCATACATGAAGAGAAAACCGTTTCCCGCGTAAAACGTAAATATGGCAGACAACGGGGACGAATGCACTTGAAAAAGACCGAGAAACGATTTTTTTTCGTCGCAGTATGCAGCAGCACTTAAACAAATGATATACAATACATGCAATTAATCCCGTGGCAGTTTTTCACAAAGTTTTTGAAAAACCTCTTCTTATTAGAGAAACATTTTCAAGTTGAGTCTATACCCTAACAGTTGTTTTTGAATTCGTAAAAATAAGAATAGGTTCCATATCAGTCAACCTCAAGAGTGAAACTGTAACAAGTACTCTTCCTTATCGCACCACCACTCACTGAAACGGGCTGAAAACATATCAGTGGAATGGGGGGTGTAAACTGCGGAAGGTAAAAAACACAGGTCATTGTTTTACCAATACAGAAAGTATCCTAGACATTCATTAATGCTAACCTTAGGCCTAATGAGGCTTAAAAACCTAAGGTTACCTTTTATCCTAGACATTCATTAATGCTAACCTTAGGCCTAATTAGGCTCAAAAACCTAAGGGTAGCTTTTAGTAATTTTTAGGCCACTTTCTGTATTGGTAAAACAATGACCTGTGACCTGTGTTTAGTACCGGCTGGTGTAAACTGCAGGTTGCCTTTGTTGCAGGTCATTGTTTCACCATAGCTGAAACAACCCAAACCTTTACTAATGCTAACATTAGGCTTAAGCATTATGCTTTAGATAATTTTTAAGCAGTTTGTAATGGTTTGTTGCAGGTTAACCTGTACGTTATGCAATAAATTATACATTGGTGAGACAGGTAGACGACTAGGTGACCGATTCCGCGAACACCTTCGCGATGTTGAGAAGAATGACAAGGATGCATCTAAGCCAGTCGCTCGCCATATTAATCTGCCTAACCACTCAAAAAAAACACATGGCTATCTGCGGCCTTTCCTTACATCTAGGTACGACGGAAAGCCGCAAGAATCTGGAACAAAAATTCATCTTTCAAATCGCCACCCTTAATCCTCACGGTATTAACGAAGGCTTTTCATTTAACTAATATATTCCCATTTTTCACGTTGCCATGTTACCACCAATAGCGTAGCTCCTACTCTACTATAAAAACTACACGTAACCCATAATCCCTCGATTCGCTCTGACGAAGGGCTAACGCTCGAAACGTCAGCTTTTAGAATCTCTGTACGGTGGCCAATTTACATTATCAACTCCGTTGATAAAACTAAATATATGGCAAAGTTTCATCCTCATGTGCATTGGAGATAGTTGGTGACACTTACATGACCAAAATACTTTTAAAGGTATGTCCACTGAATACCACCACACTCCGCCTGTGCGATAACTTTTCCCGTTCCAGCGTTATCATTACAAAGTTTTCCATTTTTTCTTCCATTGAGGTGATTTTTAAGAGAAACAAAAGGAAATGTCGTTCGGGTGTTCACTGTAAAAGCGGACTGTAAATCTTTTTGTAGAAAACAGACCGGGGCAGCCTGCAATCAAATAATTTAGCTTACCAAACTTGCCAACTCTCCTGGGAATCTCCCAAGTTAAATGAATGTCGATTTTATATATTTTTTTCAGGCTCATTTCACCGTTTCTTAATGCATTTCTTCATATCTCAGATTCAAGCACATGCTGAAATAAACTAATCTTCGTTTGTTATCATGGCCATATAAACGATTATTTGATCGGATCTCCGCTTAAACAATAAAAATTCTCGAAATAAGTACCCTGTTTTCCCGCGAATTCCCCGCTCAAGCTATTCCACCTCCCAAATGCTCGTAAGATTCACGATTCACAATGCCGTAGATTTTTCTTTTATTCAGAAGGAGTTGCTGGGCTTCAGGGTGGTGGAGTGGGTGCTTTTTTTCGTGGGGGAGTGGACGGGTTGATTGTGGGAGGGGGGTTTGGACGGGTTGATAGTGTGTGTGTGGGTGTGTGTGGGGGGGGGGGGGGGGGGGGATTGTGGTTGAAAAAAAAACTCCAGACTTTAGCCGTCTCCAGACGTTGTCATCTCTGCCAAAGCCTCAAGCTTGAAGATATCTTCACCGTGAGATTTCTTACCTTTTATATTTTTCATGCTCTGGTAATCATAGTTTTAATTCAATATTCTGTAAATGGCAGGTAAAGTTAAAATTAAAGTTAAAGCAAAATTTTGATAATCGTAAAGATCTTTCTGTGTTGAAGAGCACTTGTTTTCCATTAGTAAACATGGTTTTCAGTGCAAGAAACACCGTAGTAGAGAATTTTTTTAAAGGTAAAATGACTTTATTCTTGGCCATAAAAGGACGAATTTTTCTTCATCATTAGCTATCAGTAGCTACAATGATTGTCGCTGGAAGTTGCCGTCGCGATGTTGCGCAACTTGCACGTGACACGAGTCTCGCCCCAGGCCTTCTCCGCATGTGTTTCTCGTTGGTAATTTCTTCTTCGGTGATCAATATTATTCAAACTTGCTGATCTTAACATTTATCTTTCTAGCGTCTGCGCCGCTGAAACCGAAAATATGGAAGATTCCAACTACCTCTTCAGAGTTAATTGTAACAGTGTCGAGCATTTCACTCGCGAGGGTTTCTTTTCGCTTCCTGTCACGTCGAAAAGTGCTGAAACCCATCGTCACCACTTTTCTGCCACATTTCCTTGAAATGTCATCGCCTTTAGTGGCATAAGCTGGTGATTCATCCCCCTTCTGACTTCGTGTTATGATTCTTGATTCTTATACTTTCGAGTTTGGCCACAACAAACAACGCATGGTGGTACACAACTACAACTCACGATTTTAATGTAGGAAACACGTTGCCTTAATTACGTGCATGAAATCACATGATCAAAAAGGGGCGGGATATAACTCATATTTGACACTTGAATTGCCTCACCTTGGCTCTATGAATGTGATCCCTAAGGAAAGCATATTTGTCTTCAGCGATGAATGAAGAGACAAATGACATGCACTCCCCGATCGATCCAAAATCAGCTTTAACATACGACTTGAATGCGATTCCATATCCATGCTTCTCTTCATAAAAATGAATCATAGAAAGCGACGAATTTTCGTGTAGTGCGAGATATTCGTTTGCTGTAAATATCTCCTCCAGCAGTCCGTCTACTGATTTGTTGACCAAGGCGTTGTGTACTTCATCAAGGTCTTTAAAGACTATTGACAGTTGGAAAAGATTGAAAAGAAGTCTTATATGGTGGCTCGTCTTTCATATACTGTGTCCGAAATGATTGGTGTCCATAAAACAAAAGAATAAAACCAATATAACAATACCTAATCACAAATTCCTACTCGGAATAACGATGATTCTTATGTCTCGCGCCATTTTAGATGGTATAAGAAAAAATGATAATGGAGGTGAATAGACAAAGGATCATCGGAATACTACTGAAGAATGAATATTAAACTAAGCAACTAAACTTCTAGAGGAATGACAGAATCTCTTTGAAGAAATGAGGTAAGGAAGGTTTTAGCTTAGGTGCTTAATACAAACCTTCTACGTTAGCCCCAAGCTCTACTGCTTTCTGCAGCGCAATGCTATTTTTTACGACCCCGAGCTGCGAATCAAATAAAAGCATTCAAGTACATTAATTCAGTAATTTCCGTTAATAAAGCTCCTCCCAGCTTGAACTATTGATTTTCACTCACGAAATCACTAGCAGCTATATATATATATATATATATATATGTATCTATATATATATATATATATATATATGTATGTATATATATATATGTTTTAAACAACCCCTTCTCTACCTATATGGATTAACGATTATCGTGAATTCCTAACTTGCCCTGAATTTACTACTATCGTTAATTTAGGAGACTGAAAGTTTGATATGGATTGCGGACAATAGTGTTTTTTTTTTAAGACAACCCAAGTGTATGGAAACAGAACTCGAAGCTGGGACTGTTTGTTGATAATCCTGTCACCAATGACAAGATTTCCAAGATTAACTTCGCACTGCCATTTCTCGTGCGCCCACCACTTTGTTTTTCTTTCATCAGGCTCGACAGAGTGGGCGTAAAACGGTCGGGTAGTAAAATAAAGGAAAGATCACAGTAAGAGCTAATTCTGGTATCGCTTAAGGATGATCTCTTTTATTTATACCTTCCTCCCAGAAAGGACTCCATAGTAATCCACGGTTACGTTTGTAAATGCGCTGGATAGAGTGGCAGTCAGCATTGAACAAAGAGTAATACCAATCATTATCCATATTACAGAGAACAGCTGTGCTACCAATGACTTCGGAGTCTTGTCGCCGTAACTGTAATGACAATACGAATTATTTCTACAGTGAGAAAGAATACATGCCACCTTTTACACAATATTTCTCTCCAAATCCCCCCTGCCTTAAATATTCGGCTAATAACTTATTGGTCTCAACTGCGAACTCGAAAAGATTCGATCTCAAAACAATCAGGTTTGGGAGGTCGAGATACGACTTAGCGACGCTGTCAATTTAACTAAAAATCAATTCCACTGATTGCCGTCTTCAAAACAAAAACATTCCGCGTCATCATTTATCTGCATATTTTTTTTTTTATTGTTTAACCTAGACCTCTCACGGTAGAGTTAAGAATTTGAGAGTGGGGATTGGAGACATGCTTACCCAACAGTTGCCATAGTTACAAAAGACCACCAGAAACCATCGAAAATTCCCAAGTAAAACGGGCTTCGAAATTCTTGAGTGTTTTTCTTGGTTTCCTGTGTTCAGAAAATTTAAGAGGAACAGTTCACGGTGACTTGTTAGCCTTTAGAATAATAAACTTTGAAGTGAAATTATGTCCATAGCTTCGAGAAAGTGCTTCTTTTGTGGAGAGTCATGTCTGCATCAGTATCCCTTTAAGCTACATTCTTTTACCTTTATACCCCTGGATACAACTTATTTTTGCATTCCAGTGGTTGAGATTTACGTAAAAAGATGAATCTTGTTTTGCATGGGTCGAGTCTATATATTTTGAGGGCCGGGAAATTGTCTTTAACATTTGCTTCAACATCCGTTCGAATTGTTGAATAATGTTGAACAAGGTTGAACGATGTTAACTGCTGGAGTTTTGAAGCAAGCAACCGTAGACAATTTTCCTGTCGGTGTACGTTGGATCAGTGGCTTGATCTGATCGGCGTTATTTCAAGTTGAGAAACTAAATGTTTTAAGCAAGAGCCGATACAACGTAGATTTGATTTGATTTGATTTTAGTGGGTAAAACTGCTGGGTAGGCAAACGGTTTCAACACAACAACAACATTTTGATTCAACAAAGCTGACGACGGCCTTGTATTCAGTCCCAGGCTGCAGCCGCGGTTGTTACTATGGATACGGAAGTGGATACATCATTGAGAGACCGATAACTGCGCACGCATATGCCCAGCAATGTTAAAAGAGAGGTCAAAACGGCTTCATCTTCACTATTCAAGATTAACCTGCGATGAATTGAGCATCGTTCTCATGTCCTTTTATGTCAACATTCACGAAAACAAAAGAAATGTTGAATGGTTGTTGAAGCAAAGATTAAACGCCTTTAAACTCATTCAAAATCGATTCAACTTCGATTCTTTTAACGCATGTTTCAACGTGGTTGTTACTATAGATACTGATGTGGATACGTCATTGAGGGACTGATTAGCGCGCACAAAATCGAACGGAAGCAAAATCGAACGGAAGCAAATACTGAAGCCATCCCCCCCCCTGGGCTTTAATAAGATAATAAGATGTGTAATGTGTAATGAATTATTACTACAAACAATGGAAAAGATAAGATAATACAATCTCTTTTTTATAAGAAGGTTTAGCCTAAAGTTAACCAAAATATCAAGAACATACCCAATGCTGAGAGTCCCTATTTTGATTATTTGTTTTGTTTTTCTTTGCTTTTTTTGAGTCGTGTAAATAAAGGTAAAAGAAAGACTGTAGTCTAACAGGACAGTTGACTTAAATCCTTCGGGACGCCTTTCAATATTAATAATATGATTTTTTTAGTTGCATGATACCTGAATAACAACTCAGTTTGTAGTCGGACTTAATATTCCACAAGACTTTAAAAACATGTTAAGAAAGTTTTCACGCTAAAATCACAAAACAGTAAGAGCGTTTAGCCTCATGCAGCCCTAAAATTAGAAGTTCTTAGAAAGAGTGTTTATATTAAAATGAAATCTTCCACCTGAAATTTTTCTTTGCTATAACTTTGTCTTACGAGGAAGCAAAGTACTTTCTTTGAGATTATGTATTTCTTGTTGAAAATTCTTCTCCTCTTTTGTTGTTAATTCCTTGTTGGTGTCCTTTTTCCTGGCAAATCAGATCCGAAGTTGTCGCGTGTCTAGCCTGCGTAGCAAGCGTTCCCGTTTAACAGAAGAGCATTGAAACGATTTTCCACAAACTGGCCGCGCGAAAGTTCGGGCAAGAGTCTCTTGTTCCAACTTTCGCGCGGCCAGTTTGCGGAAAATCGTTTCGAAGCTCTTCTGTCGAACGGAAATGGTTGCTACGCAGCCTGGGCTATCGCCATGTTAATTGAGAATGCGCAATTAATGTATTGCACTCCAAAGACGATTTTCAATGATAAATAATTTATGTACGACGTGATATTAGATAAACGCACTAAGCAATCCATTTGTAGGTTTTAAAATAACGAGTCTTAAATATGCTTGAAAAACTTAATTCAAGTATCACTTCCTGGCCGGAAGTCAGTATTTGTTAGCCATCAACGCTTAGTCAGTATATATAGGCTTCCTTTTTCATTTACCGCTGTTTTCTTTATCTGTCTTGAAAATGCAAGAAGAGAAAGCGGATCTGTTTGCTCTGGTGGTTGACTCACCTTTCAAATGTAAACATTTGCAACGAAAAAGGTGTCTTAAAGTTCGAGAAAGACACTCTCGCTCTACAGTTTTAAGTGTTTGTTTGTTTGTTTCTGGATCACCGGAGCCAGGAAAATTCATCGTCAAAAAGTGAAGATCTGTTTTTGCGACACTGCCGAATAAATGACAGCAATGCTACCCTCTCAGTGGATTATTTTATAAAAATTACTTTTCAAACTTCAGCAAAGCCTCACGT
>NC_090874.1:18080338-18095338 GCF_036669935.1 Montipora foliosa | reverse complement strand
TAAGCCAGTATGACTGAGGTGTAAAAATTTCTTATTAGGATCCTTTCATTCGCTTTCGTGTACGTTATGTTTATCCTTTAGTTCACAAGTTCGTTTGTTTTGCATCTGGAAGATGTAATTTTCAATTATAACCTCTCCCTAGGGGTTATCACGCATAGCTTAACCAATGAAATCCCCGCGTCCTAATTGCTCGGAATACATGAAATTCTTTGTGCATTTCGTTGCACCGAAAAAAGACAACCGAGATTATTCAGGTATTCGAAGTAATAATTGTTGGTTTTTCGATCGATTTCCCTCGATGTACCGGTGTGACAAATAATTTGGAACATTGCAATGCATCTGGAAGCGCAAAAACAAAGCACAGATGATTTCAACGCGTACGATCGCATCCCCAAAAGGTGCAGCGACCTGCAGTCATGATAATGTGAGTTGTTGACAGATGTAAAAGAGGATTGTCTTTCAAACAATCTTTATTTTATCCTTATGACTCATTTTTTTATTATTAATATTTATTTTACCCTCAGTCTGCATTTTACCTCCGGTCTGCAGTCTGCAGTCTGCGTTTTACACTGACCGCCCAAATAACCGATTTTTCGACGGAAAATTCATCCCAGAGGATAAACCTATTCACTGGACATGTAATAAAGGTAAATATGTTCGAGCGAAAGCGAAAACAAGCGAATATTTTGACGGAAAACACGATAATGTGAGATCAAAGGAACATGTGGTGAAGACACGCAATTGCGGCATCGCTTCGACAATAATCTTACCTTTTCAGCGATTTTAACGCTTGAAATTCCATTCAATCCACCTGGTCTAGTCTTTGAATTCACTATTATCGGTGCCCTGTGAATCTTCAGTGTTCTACATAACAGCACACTTGGTAAAAGACGGCTCGACGGGCGACAGATTGTTGTCGATGTTGTGGCCTGTCTTGTTCAGTATCCAATTGATTTGCCATTATTGAGCTTCATAAGGGTATATTTTATTTCAAAGATCTACTAAAACGCCATTCGCGCTACATGACTTTCGACGCAATTGCCGGTTAAGTTAATCGTTATAATGTGTCCACCAGAGAAATCTACGCATTTCCCACTACCCTCTCGATCCTAAGAAAATACGTGCAGCGGGGCTCTATGCACAAAGACACCACTTAGCAGGGGAGTGACAGGCAAGACTTTTACCGACATGGAAAAAAATAAAAAAAATAAAACGGAGAAATCTACCCATTTTCCGACTGGGATTGCCATAGGGCAACCCAGTAATTACAATTGTATCTGTGACGTAATAAGTCAATAAACACTCTTTGCTATGCCTGAAGAGCCGCAACAGCGGTGAAACGCGTAGCGCAAAAGAAAAGTAAAAGAAGCTTAAGACTTTCGTTTTTCATTGGTTTATATATATATAAACCCATCTTTTAAAGTCGTCTTTGAAATTGAAAACATTTAGTACTTTGGCAAGGTAGTCCCATTTGACTGAGTCGAACGCCTTTTTGAAATCAACGAGGACAGTGATACCAGGTAGCTTTTTTGACTTTGTAAAGTCCATAACATCTTTAATTAATCGAACATTTTCACCTATATATCTTTTTTAAACGTAATTATAACCGGTTTGATTCTCGCGACTTACTTCAGGAAGTTCTTTTTCCATTCGTTTTGCTAGATCCTTGGAAGCTATTTTGCAGTCGGTGTTAAGTAAGGAAACTGCACGTAAATAATTGAGTGTGTAAGTGGGCTTGCCTTTCTTTGGAAGTAGGATAATGATGCCTCTCTTTTGACTGATAGACAATTCACCGTTGTCGAAGAAATAATTAATGCTCGCTACGACGTCTTCAGCGATATTGTTCCAAATAAATTTATAGAATTCCAGAGTGAGGCCATCTGAACATGGAGATTTGCGACTTTCCATTTCAGCGAGGGCTTTGCCTCATTCTTCTATCGAGATGCGACCCTAGCATGCGTTAGCATTTTCATCACAAAGTGGAGAAATAAGGTCATTTTTGAAAAAGACGTCGTAGACTAGATTTTCTACATTGTCGTTGTTTGATGTATAAAGATTTTAAAAAAGTTTGCTTGTACCGTGAGGATAGAATCCGGGTCATCTAACTCCAGGCCATTCTCCAGTTTGAGTTTCAGGATTCTTTTTTTGTCAGCATGCCTCTTTTCTAAATTAAAAAAAGTTTTTGGATATATATACTGGTTCTGGGATCCGGGTACTTAATGTAATATTGTATTTGATATGGTCTCATAACCACTTGCACTCGAGCTAAAACACAATAACTGAATGAAGTACTAAGAGATAATGACCAAAGAAACTGATTTTTTTTTCAACTTGCACTGAAGCCTTTATTTTTATCAAATCCTCTTTTACACCGTCAATCTTGGTTCCCGATTTTTAGTAGCTGACTACTGCCAATTACACTACTTTGCAATTTAAAACTTGGTTTATTAGATAGCACATTTTTGCTACTGATTACACGACGACATCTGGGCAAGGCTCACTGCACCAGAATATACCCCATGGCAGCAGTATGCCGCCTCCCATTGTCTGGCCCATAAGCAGCACCGTTGCCACATGTAAGACTGAACACAACGGAACCAAATCCTATAAAGGAGTCGCATGTGGAGCAGTGGTACTCGTTGTTAGCGACGAAGCCGATTCTGACTTTAATCCAAGTTGTTGGAGCGGGAACAACGTTAAACCCTTGCTTGTTACAATGATATTGTAAGGAGGCGGTAGGTCCAACAAGCATCTTCCATTTAGAACGTTGGAGAGAGGTGGGACGGTACATCCCGTCCGCGATCAATGAGTAAAGGGACCTCGCTTGTTTGTCAATGACAACAAAGTTGATCTGGTTGCCGATCTTCATACCCAGGCAAATCTTCGAGAAGTTTGTTGTCCAGTAACTTGGCAGCTTGGTTTCTTCTTGGTTGAACCCAGTCATCCCTCCAGTGCGGTTGAAGGCTGTCTGGTTGCTCCACAAGGTGGAATCGTACTGGAAGGTACTCTGAAGTTAAACACAGAAAAATTATGTGAATGAATCAACTATCAAGGCAGTAAAAAATATAAAGCTGAAGAAAACAATTTAGTCGGTAGAAAGGTCACTTTGCTAATTGTTCATTGCTGGGACCTTTCCTAAAAGCTCCTTTTATTGGTTTTACTCAATTTTTTTTTTCAACAGGACCCCAACCCCTACCATTGTTGAAGATCGTACCAACCGGCATTGAACGAAAAGCCTGGAAGGATGGGATTGGCGAAATTGCCTTTGTACTTGGGAGCTTGTGTTACATTAACCAATTTTGTGTGCAATTTGTCTCGCAATTTTGCTGAGCTGCGACACAAGTTGCATGACAAATTGCCTGTTGAACGTTAACGTACCCTGCCAAGCACAGACGTTCCTCGCGATTGCTTTGTTACCGCAACCATTGAAAGAAATAGAAGTCAGTTCTCTACTTTGTGCAAATTTTCTTGCACCACTGTATATGTTTTTTAGTTGTCGCATATTTTAATATCATCGCTGCAACTTGTGTGACAATGTTTAGTGTATCACCCAATGACCGTCGCGAGCGGGACAAGTTGCAAGAAACGTTGCGCGCCGCAGCGCAACACGATTCAAGCAATTGAAACTGTTTCACAACATAATTGCGAGTCAAGTTACAGGAAGTATTGCCGGTGAAACAGCGCCTATTAAAGGGGCACTGTCATGCTACATTTGCTGTTTTTAGGTCAAAACTGGGTAAAAATCTAAATTAGTACTTTAGCTCACACGTACAACATTCCTGACAACCCTTTAGCAGATATGAAATGTATTTATGGCACAAAGAGCTATTCGTGTTTAATTTTTGGCGACTTTCTGAAGACATCGTCTCCAAAGCCAGTTTTTTTCAAGTTTCAATCCATTTCCATCCCCTCCATCCTTGGCCGAATACAACAAAGAATACCTTCAGTGCAGTTCAATGGTTATTGGTAACAAAACTACAGCATTATGCAAAGACGTCTTTTAGTGTTCTGAAGTTTGGCTAAAATAGCGTGTCACTGCCCCTTTAAGACACTATAAGTGAGAATTTGTCCCAAGACTTTTGCCAGTCCTTGACTGCTTGCATTGCCAAAGGAATGATACCTTTCTGCCATCAATCTTCATGACTGTCGTCCATCCTCCAGTTCCGCATCCGAAATCTCCCATGTGACAGTAAACGGGGATCCTTTCTGAACCAAGCAGCAGTGGATACAAGCCACTCTTAAGCGAACTGAAACATAAAAAAACGACACGGAATTTTTGACAATTAGTGCTTTTCTCTCTCGTCACATGATTGTCTTGTCATGAGACTACTTTTTACTATGATGCAGTCAGTCAGACGGATGAATGCTGAGACATTCAGCCGAAACACATCGTATAACTCCCATTTTTTGAGTCTGCGTGATACTTTTATCCTTAGAGTGCCAGAATTTTTCGTAGGGCAATGATTTTTTCCAAAGATGTCCGAAGACGACCTAGGATTTCCGAAGACGTTCCGAAGAGTTCCGTCTGCCCTAGTCTGCAGTGTTTTCCTTACAAATTACAGCGGAAGTAGGATCATTCACATTGACCAGGTCTTTTCTCGCGTTGGTTGAAGTTTATTTCACTTCAGGTTTTTTCAAAATGTTTTAGTTAAACCTGTTAGACCTTAAAATTTTCCACCAGATCGAAGTTTTTGATCAGTGGTCAGGTTTTCGAGGGATAGATACTTTCCAGACTCTCTGTAAACTTACGTATTTTTGTTGTAAAGTTCCTTACAAGAAGAAGCAACTATAAAGAGAAAACAAGAAAAGTGTAATTAAATCTTAAATACTCAAACTGCTGAGACTCTGTGGCACTACCAGCTAAACTCAGCATATATCCTACCTGGTGGTGGTTGATGACAATTTTCTTTGAACTCTGCAATAAGATTTATCATTTTCTCTTCAAAGGACTCTATAGCCTCTAAAATAACAAGAAAGAGAGAGAAAGAAAGAGAGAGAGAGAGAGAGAGAGAGAGAGAGAGAGAGAGAGAGTTGTAAAAAGACAAAAGACATCGTTGTTATGCAAATGCTCACTTGTGTCAGTAACGAGTTTAAGAAAGATCTGCGACACGACGGGAGCGAGAACGCCACAGATTTTGCGTTTTAATGGTTGAAAACAATAGCTTTGCATGCTCCGTGTATTTTTCATTTTCTTACTTTTCTTTCCCCTTCTCGGCAAACTGCAAAATGAAATGACCAACTTTCATGTTATACCAAGAACGTGATCACACAGCTGCAAATTTGAATTTTCTTTCGTATTTCCGGCTAGCCTGCATAGCAAACATTTCCGAGGGGGACTGGGATTTAACCACTAAGAAAGGGAGAAACAATTTCGAAAATGGGAATGGGATTTCTTTTCTTTAGCGGTCTCAGGCTCTATAATTTGACAAAACTACTCAAATTAGCCTATATTTTCGGGAATACAGAAATACAATTCTACATCAGTACACTTAGAATTTCACCCCAGCACTGCCTGCTCTAGCTGATAATAATAACTTTAATAATGCATTTTTGACAGAGAAATACAACGGATTTACAATATAAGAAATAATGTACAATTACAATAAAATAATCTCCAGACCTCGCGGTTAGCTTCCAGGCCTCACTCTGTCACTTTCTTCGACAAGGGTAAAAAGTCCAAGAAAGAGGGTTCACTTGCCGGATGAGAGATATGCTTTAGTCCATAGGGGGGTTACGTGTATTCCAACGGCATTCTAATTAGTGCTTTTAATTCATCATGTCCATTAGTTTGCAAAAAGACGCTAGGAATAGGATTTCAGATTTGGTAACTGGTATTTGTACGTTGGAAACAACACTGAAAAGTTTGTACTTTATATGTACATGTGTAAGATTTCGTTTGCTATTTTTTAAAATTGTATTTCCCCTAATTTTTGGGGAAGTTCAAGTGTAAAAAAAAATTTCCGGGAAGCATGCCCACGGAACTCCTTCCCACCCCCCCCCCCCCCCCCTACTCTAAACTCTAATTGGCTCATAACTAAACTCCATAAGGGTGTTACTTACCACCGCAACAAGCGTTCTGTTTTGCTACTGATGCAACAGTCATCATCAAAAGTGCCAGCAAAACAATAGCAGTCTTCATTTTAATGAGGTGAGGTCTGGATTGGAAAAATGCCAGATACAAAAGAACATGAACTCAATGCATCGTGATGGAACTGTATTTTTGTTAGGACTTTCTGATTTATTCCTATCCCGGTTTAGGATTATCGGAATAACCGAATTAAAAGGTCCCCCAAAGAAACACACTTCCCGAAAATGAAATATATTTTTTTACAGAGTTGTCCTGACGACCAATGCTTTGGAAGAGTCTGGAAACTACTTAGCGGGGTGTCAAGCGGCCAAAATAAATAGGAACTTAGGAAATTATATTAAAAAAAGGAGAAGTACACGCGACAATCCCGAAAAGTATTGCGAAAAATGCTTTATTCACAATTGTATTGACTTGACCGATTCATGGAAAAGTGCGGAAATGGCGAGACAGACTATAGATATATGTTAGAAAGGATAAAAGAAAGGGAGTGATACAGCTCCAGTTCCAGTTAAGTTGATCATATCTCAGGCTACCTTTCGGAATTTTCGTATGCACAAAGCTGTATACTCTGGGTAAAAATGTCGGTGAGCAATGAACGGACGAAACTCAAAGCTGAAATCAAAGGGCAATTTAACGGTTCAAGTATATTAGCAACATAATTGTTTTTCTCCACTAAATACTGCATTTTGTACCAGCCACGAACAGACAGCAGAAAATAGGAAGGACCACAAAAAGCAGGTCTCTAGAGTGGCTTTTACGGCTAAGGGTTAAATTTTAAACATTTTTAAGGCTAAAGGTAATTTTTTTCCCGTTACGGTTAACTGAAATGTTAATTATTCATTACCCTTGTTTTACATTACAACATAATAATTAAATATATATATATATGTATATATATATAGTAATTAATTTCCATTGGTGTAGAGCCTGGTAAAATCATCATGGAAAATTGCAAGAGCTGTCAAAACGTCCAGGAGGTTGTCAAGTCTGTCAAAGTGCGTGGTACAATCCATTTCAAAGACATATCCGCCATTTCCAGCATTGTAAAATGACAGTATTCGTAATTAGCGGAATTAGTGAAACGAAAAGCAAATGGTGTTCTGAGACTTTAAGTTTGCACTAATATATATTTTTTTGCGGGTAACCCTTTTCAATTTATATTACGGCTAACGGTTAAATATTAAGCCTTTTTACGCCAAACGGTTAAATTTTTGGTCCTTTTACGGCTAACGGTTAACCCCATTGAGACCTTCCAAAAGTAGGCGGTTTTCACGTTACGTCATCACCGCCATGTTGATGAACGAAAACAAAAGATCTTTCATTAACTCCTTTTGTTCGTCCACCAGCAATTGTACATTGCAACATTGTTATCTGTGTCTCTAGAGATTGGTTGCAAAACACCTATAGTGGAAAATGGGAAAAATACGAACTTGACACCTTGGATTTTGCAGCCGGTCGGTGGTCCGTGTGCGATTTTCGCGCCAAAATAATTCCATAAGAACGGATTAAGATCGCAAAATTCTTTGTATTTCGAGGGTGCTTTCATTTCAAAACCCTGGCTGGGTAAGCGGTCATGTACGGTGGCTCATAATGGTAAACGAATCTCCAAACTACCAGAAAACGACTTGGAGAGCCCGAAAGACTAAACGGCTTCTGTAGCACTTTTCCTAGCCAAGGCTCACTAACAGCAGCTCGTCAAAGCTGGTGTAAATATTGTTTTGTGTATAATAGCTGGGACTAGAACAGGGGTGCAGGGATGGCGCAGTGGTGAGAGCACTCGCCTCCCACCGTGAATGTGGCCTGGGTTCCATTCCCAGACTCGGCGTCATATGTTGGTTGAGTTTGTTGGTTCTTTACTCTGCACCGAAAGGTTTCTTCCGGGGTACTCCGGTTTTCCCCTCTCCTCAAAAACCAACATTTAACTTGATTTGCGTTCATTGTTAATTTCAGTTTACAGTGTCCCCAATTAGTGCTCCAGCGCTAGAACGACTGGACACTTAAATGAAGTTCCTTTCCTTTCTTTCCTAAGCTAGGATAGTATTTTCGTGATATCAAAATACACCATTCTAAACCTCTCGAGCTCACGTTGATAATGAATGCTTAGATTTCAAATATCATCACCTTGGTGAATCATAATTATTATCTTCCATCCTTATTCATTGAGAGTTAAATTTATCATACAGCGATCTAAACCGCTCTCCGTCGATTTTCTTGCAGTTTTTTTTTTTTGTTGCTTTTTTGGCTTAAAACATCTAAAAAAATAGATCCGCAATGCGTACGTATGGGAGCTTAAGTGTGAATAATTTGGAATCAATTATCAAAATTTGTTTTGAATTTAATGAGCGCCGTAGCTAGTAACAGGCAAACCAAGGCACTTGACACATTCGTGATTTTTCGTTTTTGATGCCTTCTGGCATCATAAAGACCTTGGAAAAGTATTCAATCAGTGGCTCAATGATAATTTAATTTTGTTTTGGCTATGCAAAAGCATGCCAAAATTTTATAACTTTGCTGTGAATTTCTAAAAACTGCAATTCTATTAATGCCAATAGTTAGCAAACAACGAAACAGCCAAA
The DNA here is from genome assembly GCF_036669935.1 of Montipora foliosa. Classification (NCBI taxonomy): domain Eukaryota; kingdom Metazoa; phylum Cnidaria; class Anthozoa; order Scleractinia; family Acroporidae; genus Montipora; species Montipora foliosa. The sequence continues at coordinate 18,086,674 of NC_090874.1, read as the reverse complement.
CAGCTATAGTTAAGGTGAGAGACGACGCAACCCTAACGTACAGTGCAGGCTCAACTTTTTCTTGATTAGCTTTTGCTAATATTACAGCCCTCTCTGATATCCACCCAGGATACAAATCAGATCACTCTATGATAATATTAAAATTATCCCTGCACTCAAATTCTAGGGGACCGGGACTTTGGAAATTAAATGCATCTTTTTTGACTGAACTCGATTACATCAACCAAATTAAGGAGACTATTCAGGAAACTCTTGATGAATACAGAGATGATGACTTCGTCAGCCCCTCACTTCTTTGGGAAATGATTAAACTAAAAATTCGTGAGAAATCATTATCTTATGCAAAGCACAGGAAGAAACAAACAAAACAACATGAAATGGAGTTAGAACAATCAATAGCCAAATTAGAGGAGAAACTCGACAATGGAAACCCCACTGAGTCACAAACCTCGCACCTTGAGAATGAAATTAATAAACAAAAGCTTGAGTATGAAAAAATAATTGAATATCGTACAAAAGGCGGAATTTTGAGATCAAAAGCCAAATGGTACAATGAAGGAGAGAAGAAAACAAAGTACTTTTTAAGTCTAGAGAAAAGGCATTTTAAACAAAGCACAATAAGTCACATTAAGGTTAGTGATAACGCTTTCATCAACTCCGATGGAGATATTCTATGTGAGTGCACGTCTTTTTATAAGAACCTCTATGAATCTAAAGTCACGGTAACCAACTTTCTTGACACGTCAGCTTTCTTTGACGGTGAAAACGATACGGCCCTTAAGGATTACGAAAGATTCTGAAATGCATGTGAAGGAAAACTTAACGAAAAAAGAGGCTCTAGATGCTTTGAAAACTATGGAACCTGAAAAAACTCCAGGCACCGATGGCTTACCGGCTGAATTCTATAAAGCCTTTTGGAGCGACATATCTTCTACTTTAATCGACGCATTAAATTACGCCGCACGAAACAGAACAACTTTGAATCATCCAGAGAAGAGGAGTTATTAAGCTTATTCCAAAGAAAGACGCCGAGCTGTATTTTATTAAGAACTGGAGACCTTAAACACTGCTTAATTGCGACTATAAAAAGGCAGATTCATTTGTCAAAACATTAGACTATTACAAAGTATATCATTTGTTATGCAAAAGAAAAAAATATGCCAGGACCACTTTTGTTTCTTGATTTTGAAAAAGATTTTGACACAATAGAATGGACTTTCATTTAAAATAAAACTCTTAACTATTTTGGTTTTTGCACAAGCTTAATACAATGGTTCACAATTTTTTTACTGCTGTCCAGAGAGCTGCATCTTAAATAACGGATGGACGAGTAATTTTTTGGAAATCCAAAGAGGTGTTAGGCAGGGTTGTCCCCTCTCACCGTATTTGTTCGTTTTATCGGTTGAAATGTTAGCTAAGGAAATCCGCAGAAATAAAAAAATTAGTGGTTTTCTGATAAATAATGAAAAAATAAAGTTAAGTCAATATGCGGATGACACTGTGACAACGTTAATACTAGATGGATCAAGGGATTCTCTAAAAGCTTGCCTTCAAACTCTGGACGACGTTTACAAAGTTTCGGGTTTGAAATTGAATGATAAAAAAACAGAGGCACTATGGATTGGAGCAAAATGTGGGAGCAGTGATCTTCCTTTTCCTGAGAGGAATTTTAAATGGCCAAAATACAAAGCGAAAACTCTAAGAATCTGGCTTTCAGTTCACCTGGAAGAAACCACTGATTTAAATTACGACGAAAAACTTGTTAAGGTCAGGAATATATTAAGTAGCTGGAACTACCGCAGACTGACACTAATGGGTAAAATAGCAGTACTTAAAAGCCTTGTTTTCTCGCAACTTGTTTATGTCTTATCACCACTACCTTTAAATGTAAAGGCTATTAAAGAAGCAAACAAACTTTTTTTCGCCTTCCTGTGGAATGGAAAAGGAGACAAAATTAAGCGAAACGCTCTCATTAACGACTATCCAAACGGGGGCCTTAAAATGATAGATATTGTTTCTTTTAGTAAGTCCTTGAAAGCCACCTGGATAAAAAATATTTGGATGCAGAAAACCGAGGCAAATGGAAACTGTTCTTTGATCTTGAGTTAAAGGCTTTCGGCGGAAAAACAGTTCTTACTGGCAACCTTAACACAAATGACTCCAAAAATATTCTTCAATCTAAAGATAGCTCCATTAGTGAAGTTCTGAAAATTTGGGCAGAAATTAATTTCGAAGACCGAATAATTTCAGAGAATCACTTTCTCAACCAAAATTTGTGATATAATTCGCTGATCAGAATTGACAACCGCCCCGTTTACTACCCTGAGTGGCATTGTGCAGGTATTACAATGGTGAAACATTTGAAGGACAATTCCAATAATTTTCTTTCTCTCACAGAAATGCAGACTAGGTATGGAATAACAGTTTGCCCTCTTAAGTGCTGCGGAACTTTGTCCACATTTAAACTCTTATGGAAAACACATCAAAACAGTTTGTACCCAATGATCCTAAAAACAAGTATGAAAGGTTTTCAGCTAAACTACTGAAAGCTCAAAAAGCAAACAAACTAGTTTACACAAAACTTATATCCAGGAAAATTGTACCTCCTAGGCAGGCTCAGCAGAAATGGGTAACGGAATGCAGCATAGAAGACGAAGAATGTACTAAGCGGCATGATACTTACCAACTAGCTTTTAAGTGCTGTACAAGCACAAGACGTCTTGAATTCCACAGGGGCACCCAAGGAGAATACACTTTAAAACCACTTAAACATAGCATTGTTAAACGTATTTTAGTATTTAAACGGTAGATATAGGCATATTTTTATCCCCTAGGAATTTTTCACCTATTCGGATTTCCTAGCTGAAAGTCTAGGGATCCGAAAATTATAGGGATCAAAACTTACCTTTTCGAAACTTTTAGCCAGGGAAAAAGGCTCCCAAAAATTCTAGGTGACCTTTTTAGGGAAAAGGTCCGTTAAAAATGGGCAATTATACGTACCATTTTTCAGACGTTTGAAAATCCTAGGAGAGGCAGGCAAGCAAGAAATTTTAAAACAAATGTTCCGAAAATTCTAGATCTCAAATCGTCTTCGAACAGATATTTTCCGAAAATTGACGTTGGGTGCTCCTGATTCCAGTTCAAGGTTTTGCAAAGACGAATAGCAACTAACGAATTCGTAGTTAAAATCGGCCTACAAGACGACCCAAACTGCACCCCTTTTGCAAAGATGAACCAGAAAAACTTAGTCACCTCTTTTGGTCCTGTCCCAGAGTGACCGCTTTTTGGACCTTCTTAATACAACGCTTTATTTCGTCTCAGATTATTCCAGAAAACTACCAATTCAATCTTCTTATAGCATTAGGTTTGATGCCAGACTCCTCCAAAAATAATTGTCAAATGAATGTTTGCCTCCTTTTAGCAAGACATTTTATCTGGATTTGTAAAAGCAATAAAACGCTACCAAAGGTAGAAGGCTTTTTCAGATACCTTAAGTCGACCTATCTATTTGAACAAAAGGCTGCAGGCACCTTACAAACGAAGTGGGAATTACTGAAAACTTTAATTTAGAAAACAGCTCTTTTTTCTTGCTTCTTTTACTTTGATAAGTCCCTAAACCAACAAATCCTTCACCGCCTTTTCACAACAGCCTTGCAACCGACGGCCCTTAAACTTTAATGGTTTGATTTCCTTTTCAGTATGGGAAGCAATGTATACTGCTTTACTGTAACTATGTAAATATGTCTATCCTGTAAGTAAGTTGTTTGTTTTGTGTGTGTGTGGAATAAAAATAGCAGCGGCTTACATATACAGAGCAGAAATATTGAAATTAAGGAAACGTAACAAAACAAAGGTCTAAGCTACAAGGTGACATGGATTTGACAATCAAAGACAAATAAAGAACTATAGGTGACATATCGATGTGAATTCAAATAAGTGACTAATATCATATTGGGAAAAGTCAACTCACAACTACTCAATTGTAGTAATTAATGCAGTGTTTTGATCTAAATTCCCGCCTTTTGTTAAGACCATGAGGATTAAGGGTAAATAATTGCGCAGTCCAATAGGCCTCTCTAGTGAGTAACAATTGTTCAAGATGTAAAGAATTTTCAAAAGACCTAATTTGTTCGATAATTATGAAATATTGATTTGTTAAATTTCATGTTCAGAGTTATTAAAGTGGATGGCCAATTCACCAGTTCTTTTGTTGTTCAGCATGTTCGACTTGTGGTTATGAAATCTTACTTTAAATTCACGGTCAAAGTGGAGCCTACATATTGCAGGTTGCATTTGGCAAATTTTGTTGCAGTACTAGAAGACTCGGTTATTCGAGATTTTGTGGCAGGATTAATCTTGAAGAAATCGATCAAAATCAGGAACATCCAGCCAGAATAGCTTTAATCTCGCTTTTTCAGTTCTAAATCCGTTTAACGCCTTTGTAAGCCGACAGAAGGTATAGTTATATTGATCATTTGGGGCAAGGGGAATTTTTTGGTGCTTGGTTTAAACGATTTGAGCACAGGTTCCCCCGCAATGTTAAAGATACTGTGCCCATATGCCCAAGATAACTATTGTCGTCTAAGCACGGTCTGTAATGATGCTATTAATTAGTTAATGAGATTTCACGGTGACACGTATACCTTAATAACAATATTAACGCTAATACTTTTGTTCTTGGGCCATCGTAGTTTGATCAAAAATAAGACACAAACAGCAGTGATAAACATATTGAACTTTTTCATTTTGATAATGACTTGACGTTTCGTATGTGCTCTACATACATTTTCAAAAGTAACCGTTGACATTTAAAACAGCTATTTATATATAACAAATCGGATGAGGGGACTGGAACCTAGATTAAGCAAATACTTAACAGTAAAATATATAATAATAATAATTATAATAATAATAAAAACAGAAAAGATTAATAAAGCATCAGCTTTTCACTTCCGACGTTGACGTTGAAAGCTGGCTCAAGTTCTTGAATAAAGAAGGTCTCTTTTATTTTACAATGATAGTCAGTTTTGCCCTTCGCTAAAATATCAAAATGATCCCACTTGATGTTATGTCCAGTGGCCTTGACGTGGTCAGCAAGGCTGAAGTATTGTCACTTTTAGCTAGGGCCTTAAAATGTTCGGTTTTTCTATCGTGAAGCCGCCGTTTAGTTTTACCGATGTAAAAATCATTACAATCCCAACAATTTGCTCTGTAAATAACTCTGGATTGTTGTGAACGATTAATACGGTCCTTGTAAGGAAAGAAAGATTTTATACATCCAGTGCTCTGAAAAACAATCTTAAGGTTAACACAAGAGTGGAATTTGTACACACAAGATTTCAGGCGTTTAGCGACTTGGTTGCTTTGCAAACCTAAGTAGGGAAGTAGGATAACAATATCTTTCTTGGGAACTGTAGACACTGGATCGCTTTTGAAAATGTATGTAGAGCACATACGAAACGTCAAGTCATTATCAAAATGAAAAAGTTCAATATGTTTATCACTGCTGTTTGTGTCTTATTTTTGATCAATATTAACGCTACTTAAAAATTTTACTTACAAACTTTCTATCCCTTTATTTCTCTCACCCAAAGTAAAATTAAGTCATTATTAAAGACTAAACTTCCAAAACATTGGAAATAATGCCGCTTCAAATTTCGTGGTAATTTGCATAAGTACTTACAAATTTTCATGATTTGTTTTACGGTCATTGTACTTTTGAATCTGTTCGCCAAGCTTCCCTAAAATAATCTCTCTACGAGAGCCTTTTAAAGCAAGGAAAAATTCGCGAAGGAATAAAAAATGTCGCGGACAAGTTTTGCCTTTCGAGAAGAGAATGTTAGCGCAGAAGGAAAATTTCCACGAAACAACGTTTCCACCACAATGTGAATCCGATGCAATTGCAGTCGTAAGACAACTCATTGGCGTAGCCATATTCTTAAATAACGGCAAGGATAATGCTTAGCTTCGCTGTTTCGCCATCCTCTTGAAAGTCAAACTTACTCATTACCCTCTGAAAAGCTGTCATGAATAATACTAGTCTTCAGAGAGCTTTCAATTTCAGTACATAAAAATTGAGCAGAAGGCTAGCTAAGAAAAATCCGGGAAACAACGCAAAAACGATAACCTTACTGTCACCACAACGAATGGTATGTTTCTTCAGGACTTCAATAGCGTGCGAGATCAGTACTGATAGGATCACAACCAAGAGAGTATGAAGGTATGTCACAACTGAACTGTGACTCTAGCTGACTCTGAATGACCGATCATTTCATGTCGTTACTCGTAAGACTGACCATTGTTTACTTCCGCCTTTTTATGATGTTAGCCTGTTCC
>NC_090874.1:18053438-18075238 GCF_036669935.1 Montipora foliosa | reverse complement strand
CAAAGCGCTGGCGCGGCCACAGAGAAAGCTGTATCACCAGTTGCTCTTTTTCAGGTGTCTTAAGAGACAAATGCTTTAATTGTGATGATAAGTAGGGGTATCAGTTCAATCTTTCGTTACAGCCCGCGCTTCAAACAAACTTTTTTTTCCTCCATGACTCTATTTTGTAATCCACCTTTGTTTTTCCAGGTACCAAAAGAACAGTATTTGATACCGTTGAGCTGTTTCATCTTCCCCGACAGCGTTACATCTCACTTCGATTTCTTGCTTGGTATTTCTTAGGTAAAGCGACTAGAATGTTTTTATTTGCCTTTTATGTCTGCATGTTACCAATGGCTTCATCGTTTGTTCTTAGAGGTGCGTCTCCAAGGTGAATATTGAGTGGTAGGCCGAATCGTCATTCCGTGCCACCACCGGACCGTCTAACTCTGTACTAAAATTAAACTAACCGACTGTGGATCTGATCGAACGACTGACGGACGGACTATTTGTGAGTCTTCTCAGAACCCGGAAAATAGCCTGACTTCTTTTTGTGTTTGTTTTGGTGGTCTTATTTGGTCAAAAACCGTTCCAACTAATCGACCTACGCCGACCATCTCCTGATAAATGCACCAAAACACCGGGCGCTCTGTGCCGTTCTTTGACCGAGCGAGTCACTGTCTGAGTGAGATTGACTGACTTACTTATAGAATTATTGACCGTCCAACAGATTATTAGCCTGCGAACGCAGACGTATTTCGGCCGTCGTTTCCCTCTAACTGACTAACAAAAGCTTGGTTTTATCAAATGAGTCAATGAAGATAAATTAATCATGGCATGAATATCTTTGACTTGAAGTTTCCAGCGTTCATTCCCTCTGAAGAAGGGCTAACTGTGGAAACGTCAGCTGCGGTTACGGTGGTTAATAACCCTGTCATTCGCACGATCGAAACGTTGATCCTCCCAACTAGTACCGTAAAGTTCTTTGTTGGGTAGTCATGAGCATTTGTACTATATCAAGATCACACCTCTTAAGCAGATAATCATCTTCATTCTCAATACCAGTCTGAATGACATTTCGTTGAGTTTGTGAGAAGAATTTACAAACCGATCACTCCTGGGGTTCAGAGGGTTTTAATTAATTTACCTCTATCTTTCCCTTTTTTTTGTCTTACTCCCTAACGACCCAGCACCACAGTTTCCTTTTAAGGCCATCCTCTTTTTTTCTCCGTTTAGCGTCGTCCGAGCGACAAATTGTTGCTATTAAAAAAAAAAAAAAGTAACGACGTAGTTAAACCATTTTCATGTCGCATAGGAGTTTAAGTGGTTATCCTTTTTGCCATGTTGTTCTTAATTTTACAATAACATCAACCAACTTTTCCGCCATATTGATTTTGGATTGCTGGTAAATTTTTTTTCAATCCGACCGACCGATCCAGTATCAGGAAACGCATTCGAAGCTAAACAAAAAAAAAAAAAAAGGGGGTGACCTAAATTAATCCTTGGATTTATCTGACTGGATGAGCAAAACAAAAGAAAAAAGGCCTGTTAATCATCATCATAAATGGTTAACTCTACGGTAATAAGGTTGTCTTCGTTATTTTAATGACAATTCAATTGTTTCAGGTTTGACAATTCAGTCGGAAACTCATGACAGCACTGAAGATGCCAACACAGCTTTACAACTTTACAGAAAATACGAAGAGTTATCAGCCAGAGGGGAGTTCAAAAACGTTTTAAGACAAGTGTACGAGCACGGTAGAAAATCCGGTTGGAAGATAGGAGACAGCTCTTTAGACTGAGTGAAGAAGATTCGCAAACACTTGGATGATGGAGAGAACCTCTCCATCATATCTTGAGTTTGACTGTAAAGGGAACCTCCACTTCGACAAAAAAATAACTTTAAATCACAGGAAATACCGTTACAGTCAAGTCAGTCTAAAGTATTTTCAAAGAAATTGTGTGTATCCGAAATAAATAAGGTTTATAATTGCCTATTTTTGTTTTCAAATTTTGCGGGCGCCGCCATCTTGAATAAGTGTGACGCGTTACGGTTGCGCTATTGTTATTAGACAAACGCTCTTTGTGTAAGAGCAATAGGGCAACCGTAACACGCACAATTATTCAAAATGGCTGCGCCCGCGAAAATTTGAAAGTGAAAATAAGCGAATTTAAATTCACTTTTCTCATATAAACACTGTTTTAAACACTGCAAGAGTGGAGGCTCCCTTCAAAGAACAGCTAACCTTCAAGGTTTCACCTGGACACAAAGGAAAGCCTGGTACTTAGAAATGGGCAGAAAGTGCGCACACTGCATGAATGCTTCAATTCATAGGCCCAATATAGACCAGCGTGAGCTCAGGATAAATTAGCCTGGAGGAATGGATTTGCCTCCAAAGCAAATTCTAACAACGGAGAGTCTATTATCGTGGTAAAGTCGCGCGTAGAAATCGTCGAAGCCCCAAGAAAATTGAAAGCCTTTCCTTCCTCTTTTCTTTGCGGCTTCTCTGTTCGTATCATGGCTTGCCGCCGATATTTTGACGCGCGCAAACGACCTCGTCCGCTGCGCGAGCAAGGCGTTCGTTTTTTTTTCCGTCCTATGCGTTTAGCCTTAGTTGAGTTTTCGCGATTCGCGTAAGCGTTAAGAAACATGAGCATCAAGCCTTCCTGGTTTTTTATCATCAAATTGTTTTCTGCGCTTGGGTATGTCTATGCATATATCATCAAGACCAGGCGTAAACCCGATAAGACGCTGCGTTATACGGTGTACTTTATGAAAGAAAGAGAAAGCTTAGATACAACCATTTCAATCAAATGTAAGCTGAGCCTTACGTGAACGCCAGTGACTTTAGCCCACCTATAAAAAACGCATCTTGTCATTCTCTTCTTGAAATTTCGGTTTTAATAACGAGGTGTGAACATCAATAAAAGTGTCAGTGGTTTGACCGAAGACGGAGCTAGTGAAAGACGTGGATACATTTTTCATTGGACGTAATAATAATCTTCATTTAAGAGGTAAGTCATTTGGTACTGGTGTACTAAGCTGGAATACAAAAAAAACCAAATTATCTCAATCAAATCAAATGTTGGTTTTTGAGGAGAGGGGAAAATCGGATTACCTGGAGAAAAACCTTTCGGAACAGAATCAAGATTCACGAACTCAACCCACATATGAGGTAGTCTTCGAGCAAACGGTGTGTTTGAACTTGAGCGTTCAAGCTCAAGGTCTGCACGCCGGCACCATACGAGGTTGAGTCCGGAATTCGAACCCAAGACACATTTCCCTCCCCGTCCACAAACAGAAAGTTCTTTAAAGTCCTTCTATGACCAGAAAATCAATTCTTCTTTTCCTTTTGATTTTAAAACTGTGTTAAACTAAACACCAAGTGACGCACGTTTTAAGCCCTGATTTAAAAAAGACGTGTACACCAGTTTATTTTAACTGGAATTTCATTAGTTCCTCACTTTAAATTGATTGTCCGCCATTACTAATGTGAAGTCTTCAGAGAGCTGGAGTCTAGGACAAAATGACGCCCAAGACTCAATCGTTTAAGAATGCAATGCGTGCGTAAACGGCTGAATTAATAAGTGACACAGGAAGTTTGAGCTTTCAGACTTTTAAACTCGTGTTTTGTATATATAATAAGCCGCGTTCCGCGATGAATTTTTTTAAGGGGAGTGGCACTTCACTACAGAAAAAGATAATGGTTGGTAAGGAAGCTTTTTAGTCAAGAGCCCTGAAAAGGGTTGCATGGATGGTTGTGTGAACTAACTTTTTCAATGGAAATCTGACATCGCTTCAATCCGAAGGCGCATGCGCAACTAGTCCCATTTCTCTGGGAACAGGTATTTTGACAAGTGTATCAAAGGAGGGCCTTATGCATGACGTCATATTTTATGGAGAAATAATTTCTTTTGAAATCCATGCTACAGATTTTGTGTTAGAATGTTCTCATACTGTATTGGGAGGAATGGCGATGGAATCCCCAAGCAGTGTCGTTGCTAAGCGGGTCATGTGAGCGTTCTGGGTCTGATTGCCACTTACAGGTTTTTTTTCACGATTTGTTGTTGTCATCTACATACATAACCGATTATACGTATAATTTACAGTCTTTCATCTCCCCGAGAAGGTAGGAGAGATGAAAAGACTCTGGGATCGCAAAATCCCAGTAACGAAGACATAAATCCTTTTTTATATACTTGATTTATTTTCCCGTTTTTGATTCCTATATTGGAGGGAATGGCGTTGGAATTCCCAAACAGTGCTTTCTAAAGCCCTGGCCAAACGAGAGAGAAGTTGACGAGGGCTGAAACTCTCGCTCTCGTTTGGCCAGTAATTCATGTAGACTACGCTGTTCAAGTGACGCATATTCTTAAGTTAACTTGAAGTTACATCCGTCATGTTTATGCTCATAGCAAAAAAAACGGCTGCTTTGAAGAGCACGTTGTATCTCCCCTCGTTTCGTTAAAAACTGAATTAATTTTCCGCAACCCCGCACCTCACTTGTTTTCACACAACCACTTATATATTGCAAAGTATCATTTCTCTATTAGAGATGATTAGTGAAAAGATCTGGGAAACACTGTCACCGTCACACTTCTTTCCTCGCATGCGAAATGTTCACTTCCGGTTGCCGTCCGCGTATCAAAAACCTCGTGTGCTTTGAAGCTCCCTAGTTTGGCGGTGTCACTTGGAATACCACAGGAAGACTACGTTTTAACTTCAACACAGCTTCGGTTTAGTCGTAGTCGCATTTATTAATTTCCTACGCACTTGTTCTTTTGAGAAAATTTGAGCCCTGTTGGCCTGGGTTACTATTAGGAGAGATGAACAAGAACAACCCTGTTATTTACTTTTTTGCCTTTTTTTTCGATTTTATCCCAGTAGTTTACACAATTCATTTCTATTATTTCAATGGCATAGCCTTTGTTTAAAGGGACAGTGACATCAGTGCATCAATTAAGACCAAAAAATAATGCTATAGTTTTGTTACCAATAACCATTGAAGTGCACTGAAGCTATTCTTTGTCATTGGATAACGCTGAACGCGCTCGCTAATTGGCTACTCAAACTCCGGTTATCCTTTGATATTCACCTCCGAGCAATTCGCGCGGAATTTGCGCCCGAAAATGTTGTTATCTTTGCAGGAATAAATGATTTAAAATCATCTTTTTGTGCTATTTATATTTAGTATATAATAAAAACAAACTATTTGCCTCAGTGTCGGTGGCTAGTGGTGGATATCTACCTTACCTGAATAGTCGTTAATTGTTTGCGGCCAAGGATGGAGAGAATGGAAATGGACTGAAACTTGAAAAACCTAGCCAGTGTGGAGACGATGTCTTCAGAAAGTCACCAAGAATTAAATACGAATAACTCTTTGCGCCATAAATACGTTACATATCTTCTCAGTGGGTTGTCAGGAATGTTGTACTTGTGAGGTAAAGTACTAATTTAGATTTTTACCCCGTTTTGATATAAAGACAGCAAATTTAGCGTGGCAGTGCCCCTTTAACGACAAACAAGCAAACTGTCGGTTTTCCAGGTGAACGCTGTTAGAAGGTGTCTTAATATTGTCTTAACTTCACGATCTTTTTTCTCTTTTCGTAGTGGGCCGCTTTTATCTGACTGGCCGGAGGAAAATATGGTGTTTGGAGACAGGTATGGGCAATTATGGGACATAACACTTCACTTCAAATAAATGTGACCTACTTTAGGTCCAGTATTACAAGACTTGTGTGAGACGTTTAAAAACCAAGGCACAGGCCTGTTTTAAAAGATCACAAATGAAAGCTGTATCATTCATTACGTTCTGGGGATATACAATATGGGAAGCCCACTAGTCATTAAAAATATTTGTGAACTGCGTGCAACCATTCCGGGGCAATCTGGTAATGCCCCTTTCCCAGAAATTGTTGTAAAGCATCATAACGATTTCAGAAAAGAACTTTAAATTAAACAATTACCTTTTTTTAACCACAATTGCTTGAAGTCTCACAATCTGGTTGGCTAATTTGCTATTGTCGGTAAGAGCCTAGACAACGTTGCTCGTGTCAACTAATAGCCAATCAGAAAAGCTCATTTGGGAATAAACCAATCACATTGCGAGAAAGTTATAGACAACGCTTGCTCTTTCTTTGCTTCACGATCTGGGTCACGCCCTGAATTAGTCCACAACATTTGATCACTGTGATGACGAATATCGTTGTCGATAAGAGTACAGACAACGCAGAACCACATTCGATCTGTTAAATGACCGTATGTTGGATCTGAATAGCACATATGTTTGTTAAATTGTGATAAATTCTGAACTTTCGGACATTTCCCTTTTCGCATTTAAAATAACTAAAACACATCTCAAATTGCCAAAAGTTTGCATAAGTACGCAAAGCCTATCGTTTCAAATGAAGACTTGAAAAAAAGTCAATTATCTGAATTAAGAACATCATGCACAGGTATTGAAACAAGTCCCTGCATATCTATTAACAGACCAACTCCCGCGATCGATCCCGAGATTCTCCGTACCATGATTGTAAGGCATTTTATTGGTTATGCACCGAATCCAGGTAAAAGAAAACGAAACCAGGTATTTTGATGCCTTTAATTCAGTACGGATATGCAATGCCGAGAATACATGCCTCTTACTAACTGAGTTTGAAGTCCGTACTGTAGGTTACGGACCGAGTTTTGAACGGGAAAAAACGAGGATCCCTAACTTACAGTACGGGCCAAGAAAACGAGGTTAGTAAGATATTTGCTATATCTCTGAGGTAATCAGAAGTGCGAGAAAGGGAACAAGTTTAAGTCAAGCGGAAGGTTTAACTGCCACAACGATTGCGCTTCAAAATCCAAAAAAACGAATAAATCTTCTCTCTCTCGCCAGAGAATGTTTTATCAAAAATTCAAATTTAGCGGGCAGTAATGCCTACTGCCGGCCTTACTCCACTAAACCATCCACTCACAACGCGCGTACTATCTTAGAGATAAAATAAAATCGGTAATCAGACGTAGTTTGACGCCGCTCTGCTGTAAAGAGTAATGAATGGAACGTATTAGAGATCCAGTGTCATAAGAATTTAAGGTATTCAAAGAATAACTTAGCATTGATGTTTTCGTTCATTCATTTTGAAGCTCTGCATCGTCGTCCTGTACGTGTTGTCTATTTGTTACACATAGGTGAAGGGTTTATTAACGATAGATTCCTCCTGCGAAATAATTGTAGGTGGCATACCATTCCGTAAAGGATTCCACAGTAATTCCCCCTGAAGAGGAAAATACTGTACCAGAGTCACCCATGAACCGAGGTATGGCATGACAGTGCTCAGTATTTGATTAGAGTATAGCATGGTTGAACTCGTTATTATCGACCTTTAAAGGGGCGGTGTTATGCTAAATTTGCTGTTTTTAAGTCAAAACTGGGCAAAAATCTACATTAGTACTTTAGCTCACACGCACAACATTCCTGACAACCCACTGACAAGAAATGACATATATTTATTACACAAAGAGCTATTCGTATTTAAAGGAGAACTGAAGGCTAGAAGATCAAATTTTTTGTGTCTTATTATTATCGAAATATAACGTCCTTTACCTAAACAAACAGGAAAAATCCTTTTTCATCTTGAAAGGCCTTGAATTTGCCCAATATCTTTGGTTGTTTTTCCAATTTGAACGCCCGCCATTTTGTTTGCTTTTTCTTCCGGTTACTTCCAAAAAAGGAATGTCAGCCGCCATGTTGTGACGTCATTGCGCACAAGCAAGCAGCTGGTTTTCACTGAAATCTTCTGTTATCGTTAAGTCTCAACATAGTTCTCCGCTTTCTTCGTCGTTAATACACGTAAGTTTATGGCAGAACTTGAACCATATTCTTTCGATCCAATGCGAGAAAGTTCAGGATCGGAGGAAGAGGAAGCAACCGAAAGGGAAGACTCAAGATGGGGAAATACGACTTGGTGCAGCTGTGATTTTTGCTTGAACTGGGAGACCGGGACAGCAAGAAAAGGAATGCATCTGCTGCCGCGAGATAGAGGAGCTATGAACAAATCTCAGGCGAATTGATTGTATTCAAAAGGCAATATAAACAACTTGATTACTAAGAGATTCTGTTGGCTGCTTTTGTTTTGTCTGTCATTTCGATTCAATTTGAGAAACTATTCGTTGTGTAACGCAGCATTCTAGCTTTTCGACCGTGTTTACAAAGAAAAGTGCTGTAAACTGCCATCGCGTGTCTGAGTGCTGCGATTAATGAACAACATGTATGTAAACACATAAGCTCTGTTCGTAGTTTTGCGAATTTTCAAACTTCAATTAAACATCTTTGTGATCGTTGTCGAGTTTATAAAACCCAGCTTGAAGTGCGAATGCCAATCACGAAAAAACGTGTCCCAGTTGCTTGCAAAAACAACCTTTCGGTTCACTTCTCCGGCGCTTGGTTTGCCACTGAAATCTCCCGACTAAAGAAAACATAACTTACTCACTGGGCATAAATGGAATCGATGGAGTCGCAAAGTTATTCATCATTTCATCAATTACATGCAATTGTCGCATCGACCGCTGTGGCCAAGACACCTTCAAAACAGGAGGGTTCAAAATGATCCGAACAGATGTGACAGGGCTGGATATTTGGCTAGTTTTTTCTTCTAAATTCGGATGATCCATTCTTCGAGAAGGACTTCATTTTAAAGAGGGAAACGATAAGAGTTCTACTAGAACAGCCCACAATAGCGCAATGAACCATTTTTCAAGTTTCCCGCGTTCAAGCAAGTGAGCGCAATGACGTCACGCATAGCGCCCAAGCCTGCTATAGTACAGCCAAAATGGCGGACTTCCATCGAGTGACCAATACGGATCTTTCTGGCCTCATAAAAAACGTCAAAATGTAAGGAACCCCTCAAATACTCGAATATTTCCTTTAACTAAGTCAGGCACGACAAATTTGGCGAAGGAAAAAATATTTCATTTTTATCTTCAGTTCTCCTTTAATTTTTGGCGACTTTCTGTGGACACCATCTCCAAACTTGAAAAACAAGTTTCAATCCATTTCCATCCTCTCCATCCATGGATGCAAAGAATAGCTTCCAAAGAATAGCTTCAGTGCACTTTAACTCTTATTGGCAACAAAAATCCACCATTATTTTTTGGTCTCGATTGATGCAAAGACGTATTTTAGTGTTTCGAAGTTTGACTGAAATAGCGTGACACTGCTCCTTTAAACAGCTGCAAGTTTACAAGAGCGACAACATGCGTAAGCACAAGGAAGCATGCCCAAGAAACACATTCAGACGCATTTAATGATTGTGACGAAGTGTCCTCCAGAAGGTACTGTGAAAGAAATGATATATGAAAGGAATCATATATTGGACTGCGGATATGAAATCAAGTGAAGCTATGATCGTAGCAGTTATGAACGCAATTATAGCAATTGCGTAGGGAAGCCTGAAAAATTCAGGACTTCAATTAACGGAGTTTGAACCTGTGACCTCGCGATGCCGGTGCGACGCCCTAACCATCTGAGCTATGAAGCCACTGATGTTGGAAGATAGTTATTTGTGAGTTCAAATGTTCCCTCACTCTGGTCAGTTGACCAGCTCCCAACATCAGTGGCTTCAGGAGCTCAGTTGGTTAAAACGTCGCACCGGCATCGCGAGGTCACGGGTTCAAACCCCGTTGAAGTCCTGAATTTTTCCGGCTTCTCCAAGCAATTGCTAAAACTGCGTTCATAACTGCGAGGATCATAGCTTCACTTGAGATTCTACTGTGTTAATGATAAAAAGCTGCTGAGCTAACTACCTGTATTGCTCTTGCTTATGCATAAGTCGCCAGTGAAAAATAGCGTAAATCTTCACTTCTACAACATTTTGTAACAATTCCTGTTTTTCCGTCGTTAGAAACTTGATATTTAGGAACCGTTTTTTCAAGTTATACAGCATATTGTTCCGAAATGTAGCCTCTCACTTCAATATCGTGGCCGGACACATTGAAATAATATAGGTCCTAACAGAATTTCTCATCTCTTTCTTGCTTTTAGACGAGGATCCTGGTAGCATTATACCAAAGCACTACAGACGAGTGGAGATCAAGTACTCCAAACTTGGTTAGTAACGTATAACGTTTGGAATTAGATATCTCGGTGAGACAGATAAGGCTAAGGTAAAGGTCCTTATTTCACGAGGGTAACGTGTGACAGTGAACAAGAGTTACTGTTAAACTTGTGGCCCTTGATGCGCACCTTTTACTCCCCTTCTTCCGTCAATGCTCTGTTTTACGGGTATTTAAAGCTAGAGATACATGGATCAAAGCAAAGTCGAAACAGAGTGTGACGTCGATCGAATGAGACGGAGATTCAACTGACGACTCGTCCATCTCAGAAGTCCGCGCACTGACCGACTGAGCTGCCGCCTACGTCTGTCTCTAAAGACAGGAGACGGGAATAGGCGATATAAATACTCATTAATCGTATTCGGCTAAATATTTCAACATTGTTGGCGACCTGTTTCTTGTTGACCCGTGACAATCAATATTGGAATAAAAAGTGTTGGCCTTGATCTACTACTTGACACTTATTACACACGGGCGAAGCAGGCGAATCAACAATTGCGCAAGATTCTAACTTCTCGTGCCCAGTCCGTCTAAAAATAGAATACAACAAGACAAAAAGTCCTCTACAATGTATTTAGCACCCAAATCAAAACCCAAGAAATTAAAATAAATATTCGAATTCTTTCAATGCTAAACGCCCAAACGAGGAAAAGAAACAATCAAAATCTCCTAACAAGACTGCAGCCCCATTAGTGATCTGACCAGTACTCGCGATCTTCAAGTAACTCAAGAGAAAAATCTGCCTTTGCAATGAGGATTGCAAATGGGTTAGACCTTCATTGACATGTCTTTCTGGTGGTCTCACGTGACCACTGGCCAATTGCTCTGGGCCCGAACTTTATCTTTCCATTTTTAAATTAAATGGTGGCGATAAAGGAAACCTACATGGTCCTTCTTGAGATCGAATTCGACTCTCAGTCAACACAACATCACATTTTCTTGAGCAATTAAGCCCTTGATTCATTTAGTTATAAGGTGTTTGTGTAATAATGGTCAGATCGCTGGGAAATTGAGGGTCCAGAGATATTAGCTGCAATGAGCTACTCGATTTTTTTTTGTCACAGTTGGTGTCAATGGTCATGGATCACCGAAGAGCTACAGAAGACTAGTGACAGTCAGGCCATTGAAGTAGAGTGATTCGAGTCAGGCGATGATAGTTCATCCCACGCACTGCATGCTAGGACTGAAATCCGGACTGAGGGGATGGCAGCTTCCACGTGTCTCCTAGGTTACAGGACTGCAGCCGTATCCGAGCTAATTTCGCAAAGTTACAGCGCTAGGTTTAACTTATGTTAGTAACCCTCGGAATTTTTTTATATTCCAGGCATCATCGATAAATACACATCTGTGTTCATTTAGCTACTTAAAGATTAACCATCTCGTTCCTAATACAAGTCGATCATGATTATCTTAAGAAAATGGCATTTTGCAAGAACCTTGATGCAAAGAATCCTTAAATCGCGCCTGGACAACAGTGAGAAAATGTGGACTCGCCCAAGCGGCCAATGGTAAAACGTTCAACACAGCAACTAGAATGTGTCTTCTCCATTCCTTTCTCCAAACTGCCGTGACGGCCAAATTCTGATATCGCGTTTCGATCGCCAAGGATATACTTGTGAAAAGCCACTCGATCACTAATGGCACTGCAGTCAACTTGGCAAAAGATACCAACAATAACCAGAAGGAGGTGTTCTCATAAATGAATTGATACAAATGGAAGAATCCATTGATAGAGACAATTGCGGAGGACTCATAGAGCATGCTCATAATAGCGATATCCGCTGTTATTCTCTCGGTACGCGGAGTTCTGTAACGCCCCCAAGGAGCTGAGGCTCGTTTCAAGATGCGTTGGCATATGTGATCGATGACAACAACAGTGCTTCGTTCTATGACTTCGGCAGCGCCGTGAATTATTCCAAGATAAGCGATGTCTTTTAAGTTGCCCAGATCCACCTGCAGAACCCGGAATGTGACCGCTGAGGCACCGTACAAGGGCGCCATCATAACGTAAGAATAAGCTGGATGTGTTATTCTCCAAAGTCTCTGAACACAAATACGTGATGTTGTCTTGAAAACCACCCCAATGAGCGGAGAAAATAGAGCGATTATCAGTTTGCCGTTTTCGTTTTGTTTCTTATACGCAGGATAAATATATGCAGAAATGATGATACCCGCTGTAAAAGGCAAACAATAAATGGCGGAAAAAAGCATGAAAACAGTGCGTTTTTGTCGCCTTGAGTGAAGGCAGAGATGATTTGTTAACAAATAGTTGTGGCCAAAAATACCCATGATAAAGAGAATGTCATTAGGGATGGCTTGTTCGTCGGAAAGCGGGAAAGATAGGATTCCCAGGGCTTGTAAAGTTACTCGATACAGTGACTCCAAGAAAAACAGGAACATGCAACATAGAAAGAGTTTTGTCTTGACTCCTGACAGTTGATATGGACGGAACAGAACCAGAGCAAGTACAAACACCCAAATATCCAAAAAATGCAAAAGATGGAATGATAAACAACCTGCATCCACTGTAACTTTAGCGAAATTGAGTTCTTTGGTTGAAAATAACAGTTGAGGTAAGTTTTATAGACAAGATAAGAGACCATTGTGAACAACATACCAATAGCGATGGCTGAGAGAAGCGAAATTGAAGCACCGATGACCGTTGCCTTACAGACTGTTCGCAAAGCGGATGGTCTAAGCTGCTTCCAGGACATTGCTCGATGGAGATCCGCTTCCTGGTTTTCGTTTTGTTCTGCGATATTTGTGGGGGAACAAGCGTCTAAAAAGACCGCCTTAACTCTACAGGATGCTGGTAAAAAATCATCCACAGTCCCTTCTTTGTTGCTGTATTCCTGATAAATAATCTTGTCCACTGGTTGAGCGTACCATTCTCTGCCTGTATTCTGCAAAAGGCTGTATTCTAGAGTTTCTTGACTATATTCAGAATCCTTTGGGCTGTATTGTTCGGATACACTACGTGTAAAACTAAAGATTATGTGTCCGAACACTTCGATGCATGTGCGTCCAGCCATTTTGTAGTTGTTTCAAGAAAAGTTTAATCGTGCAGTATTACAAAAAACCTCTCTGCCATCTGTCCAAGTAAAATTTGTTTACTCGACAATCTTATCTCGAATATAACTATCTCTTATCCAAGACCGTTATTTATTAATCCGAATTACTTCCGCCCACGTGCATCTCTTCCGCTAACGTAGAGGTTCGAGACTGATGTTGAAATATTCAGGAGTTTTTCTGTTATTCCAGGTTACTTTTGTTTCAAGAAAACTGAAACACTGCAAATGGGACGCTCAAACTTATTGATAACTGACAAAGACGACAAAAAAAAAAAAGGTTAACTCTATCAAAACATTAACAATAAAAGCGCACACAGCCTGCATCGTCGTGCTTTCATCTGTTTCGCGGCGTCTGGATACCCCGATGATGCACGACGCTCGAGTTTTTGATTTATTACATCCAGCTCTCGTCCTGCGCAACTTATCTTATATCATGGCGCTGGACGACTAGAACATCCTTACTACAATGGCCAAACCCGGTATACTGTTTTATCGTATTGTTTAAGAATTGGGCGAGTTGCGACATACTTAGATCTGTTAAAGTGTATTTCCGGTTGACTGTAGCTATTAAAATAGCTACTCTTATTTTCGTCAAAACTTCGGCGACGCGTTGATTAAACTCTCGGCCGACCCGAAAGGAAGACATTTCTAAAATCCGCAGAGTAACAGCCCAGTGGAGACGCATCGAATGAATCGGGCTGGGCATATTGAAACAATGTTATGAGCAGGTCGTCATGGTCATGACCTCGTGATATGATTAAATCAAAACTAAGAATCAATGCCTGGTTTTGACTCGTTTTTAGAAAGTTGTTTTAAGAAAAATTAGCATAGATAGGAAGGTTTAAAACGCGTTCGGTTTGGAACCAGTGTGCTTTTTTTATCCTATTGAAATCACAGTACGGTCCACAAGCCCTCTTAAAATCATAGGAAGGTTTGAACCGCGTTCGGTTTGGAACCAGTGTGCTTTTTTTATCCTATTGAAATCGCAGTACGGTCCACAAATCCTCTTAAAGATTTTCTTCTTTCTCTTTGCTGATGACATTAAATTGCTATATGCCAATGAAAATCCAAAATCTCGCGAGATAACGGTCAACAGCGAACTGCTTAAAGGGAAAGTACGGTCCAGAAGCAGTTTGTCTAAAGTACTAGAACTTTTCCCCGGGAATTCGAAAATAATCCCGGTTTTGTCCAGTTCCCTGTTAAAATGTGACAAGAGCACTTTGAAGCTGCCTCTTTCGTGACTTGGAGAGCACATGTTTTACGGCTTGCCTGTTACCGAGATCGCAAATCTACGACGTGTACAGAATGCGGTCGCAAGGCTGTTGACTGGATCAAAGCGAATAGAACATGTGATGCCTATACTAAGAAATCTCCACTGGTTATCCGTTGACCAAAGAATAAAGTTTAAGATCGCTCTTCTTGTCTACAAAGCACTAAATGGCATCTCTCCCAGCTACATATACCATATACCATATACTCCTGCACGTAGACTGAGATTATGCAATAAAGCGGCCTTCTTAAGATCCTAACATGAAGAACATCCAGTTTTGGTGATCGAATGTTCAGCGTTGCAGCCGCAAAATTATGGAAAAGTTTTCCTGACAATATAAAACTTAACAACAGTTCCTTTGATGACTTCAAAAGAAGTTTAAAAACTCATCATTTTAAATTACCCTTTTGATTTCTATATTTTTATGTTTTTTGATTTTATAAATAAAAATTATTTTTTTTATTTTAAACCTGTATTGTAAAAAGCATTGAGACTTGCGTGACATGCGTTTTTAAAGAAATGAAGTATTATTATTATTATTATTACTATTATTATTATTATTACTATTATTATTATTATTATTATTATTATTATTATTATTATTATTATCTTGGATATGGCTTGTTATGACGTAGCAATAGTCAACAAACGTGTTGGACCTTACCAAGTTCTTCGTTCCCCGATCTCTTTCTCAACGTTGTGTGACCTTTCTGCTCCAAGAAATTCAAATGTAGGATGAACTGCTGTAAACGGTTTTGTTGTTCAATAGGTAGTAGGCCAAGTAGCCCACAGATGCGACAGAAACTTAAGTCACTAAATACTTGTAGATCCTCTGATCAATCAAACTAGGCGGCAAAAATAAGCCAGAGCAAATGCAAACAAGACAACAATCTTGAACAATCGAAACAGAAATATTCCACTAGCGTTCCTTCTTTTTAATTCACTTTCTTACTTCTGCGACAGCCGTCTTTGATGCTTCAGCAAACGTATTTGTTTGCTTTCACTCGGGGAAGCATTTGGAATAAGACGACGAAACCTTCAGTTTTTGCTCAAGACATATAGCAAGGCTTTTTCACAGTAACAATTACCGCTGTTGGGGTGTGTTTTGATCTGCCCAAGTACGCTTTCGAGGGAGATGAAACTAGACACATGTCTAGACTTGAGAACACATAAAGAAATTTTAAAAAACCGAAGCTTCCACCGGAAAATGACAATTAAAAGAAAAATTGGCCATCGAAAATAAAACGTGGATGGACTCCTCAAACCTGAAAACCAGACTGCTATATTGTTTGTTCGGATCTGTCATCTTACCAAGGAGGACTTCAAGCGGAATTTTCAGGTATATGAATATTGGTCTTAATGACATTCGCTTAATACTAAAATCACAGCCAACCAGTCCAAAATATCATTATATTGGTGCCAGAAAACTGAATTAAGCAATATATAGACGACTTTCAATGTTTTGCGCTTTTCCAGGAAGTAAAATAAACTTGACTTGAAATGTAGTTAAATTATATTAGCTTTATAGATCCACTTCAACGTCTCGTAGAAGACCACGGTAGACAGATTAAACTCGATTTCCAGGCGTTTATTTCACAGCAATGAGCGCGGGATAGCACTGCAAACTCTCTTTCGCTTTGTAAAACTCGTGCATATAACTTACATATAAACCCTGCTTAACGACCACGAGGTAAATCTATTCTGATGGTGGAGCCAATATCAATACAATTTACCCTCTGGATTAAGATTCAAGTCTACAAAGTATCACTCTTCCTGCCTGTTTACATCAAGTACATCTAGCTAACCGGAGAAATCCTTGACTGTTGTACGTCATAGCCTCGTTTGCATACACAAAAACAAAGATGGAGGATTTCAATTTAAAATTGCCTATTTTTGAAGCATTATTGTTGGCTATTTAGTCCAAATGAGTGGTCAAGTGTGACAATACAGGTAAAGAACTTTCGATACAAAGAGACTTTTCCAAGGCCGTACTTCAGATTGCCTCTCTGCTGCTAATAAGCTGACGTTAACAAGTAAAACTATGCAATCTTTCGTGCAGCCCACCCCACCCACAATGCTGTAAAAATGCACCCATAAATTTTTCAGACTTTCAACATTGTAGTGGGTGCCGGGGGGGGGGGGGGGGGAAGGGGGTGTGGGAACTGCCAAACTATGGCACTGCTTTTGAAAGGAATGCTGAAGTCATCAGTAATCACAAGTTTTGCATAGCTGTCCCAAGGAATTTGGTGTACGGTTTTTTGGGTTACTTAGGGTGCCCGTAAACGTCCTGGATTCAGCTGTACAATCCCGCATTTAAGTGCCCCCAACAAAATGCTGCTCCATATCATCCAACATGGAATGCTAAGAGACAGTTTTGAGTGGCTAACACTGTGACGAGCTTTAGTAAAGATCATGCAATGTGTAGCAGTGGAGCTGAGACGCAAACCGCGGATCGAAGCCTTCCTCCGGACAGCAACTCTGCGTTTGCGCTTGCGCGCTTTACTCGCTTTCCGATCCCGGAAACAATGTTAAAACTGATCTTACATGAAGGTATGTTCCGAGCAAGTTAACCAGTATTCTGAACCCATTCTCTAATAGCCCCTCTCAATTGAACAAATAAGTCCTGCGTACTTGGCCAAACAGTTGCATGACTTGCACAGTTGTCAACTCAAAAGAAGGGGCCTTCGAATTTAGTATTTTACTTGAGGTTTCGCATGCAAAGTGACGCAACATTGTTGGGTGTTACATGTTGCGTCCCTTTGCTCATCCTGTTGCGTTGGTGGGAGTTGTTGCGCGAAACTTGAAACTGGTCAAACGTTTGAGCCAACAACAACCGACGTTTCTTTTGTTCCTTGATCACCGAAGCCTAGTGCAACAATGTTGTTCGGTTTGCACAGTTCTTCCAACATTGTTGGGGCCACGCACACACAGTAGATATGATCTCCATGGAGATAGTAGCGCATTAATATGTTGAAAAAGCATGTCGGCAGCCTAACATTGTAAATTTACAAAGTCTTATGGGTCGTTTCCTTCCCATAATACACTGCACTTCCTTACATTGTTCAGAGTTGTTACATCCGCTTGCACAGCACTACCAACACCATCCAACATCTGCCTGACCTACTTCTCTCAACACGGAGACTTGATGTCGTTTTCACCAATGTTTATCTAAAAAGTGCTGTGTTTTGTAAATTCAGGTGTTGAAGACTTCGATTTCAAGCATTACAATAGGACATCATTCGCTGGCTTGGAAACTCACATTCCTAATGCTTACTGCAATGCTATGCTACAGGTATACTTAACAAACAAGTATCAACCAAATTGTTCCATAATGATTGAAGTGTTCTTCCCAATTTACGTATATATCAGGCTTCTACTACATTTCAACCCATAGCCAATTGGATACCAGCTATTTCCATTGTCCGGCAAAAAGCTGCAGAGGATAATGGATGCGTCCCAAAATATTTACGTTCCCATTCGCCCTCTCATTCCTGTCTTCACCCTAACTTTTCACCCTTTCATTCCTTATCCAACGCACTCATCCTTGATGCCATCCCCCATTTCTCATTTCGCTGTCATTTTCATTCCTCATCATAAATTGGAACAACTGATACCTTGTGTCTTACTCCTCAACAGGCCATTTCCATTCTTCTTCCTTTTTAAAGCGAGTCTAAGTGCGAAGTTTTTCTTATGATCAGTAGTTTTCTTTCATGTGGTAAGTAGAAGTAATAGGCCTTTTGCAACTAACGATCACATAGTACAAAATCCGCCATGCTGGAGGGCAAGCTCATTATTATTCCCCCACTGGGACATTAAAACAAAGGCAAGTCAAGCTTGACTGGTTCAGATCTCTTTGTTTTAGTGTCCCAGTGGGGGAATAATAATGAACTTGCCCTCCAGCATGGCGGATTTTGTACCATGTGATCGTTAGTTGCAAAAGGCCTATACTTCGCACTTAGACTCGCTTCGAAGAGGAGGCAGACATGAACTCGGAAATTGACTATTTGATTCATAGTTGGTTGGAAGAATATTTCAACGGGCTCGCATTGACGTACAAGCCTGATACTTTGTCTATCCCTAGTTTTGCAGCAGCAAGAAAGCTGCGAGCAAAACTGTGATGATGACGACGGTCATTTCATCTTTCTTCGGCCGTTTTATGAATTCATTCGTAGCACAGTCTTCCAACGAATTTCTTGTCTTCCTTCTAGCTGCTGTATTTTTTGGAACCTGTCAGAGTGGGTTTTCAGAATCACTTGTGTCACCGTGAGTTTTGCTTGGCCTGTGAACTCGGCTTCCTGTTTCATATGCTGGATTTGTCCTCTGGTCAAACTTGCCAGGTATGCGGAGGTCTTACGGAGATGGCTGGAACCGAAGTCTCACAGAACGATTGCTGTTGGTTTGGTAGCAAGTACGAACTGCGTTTTACCTAGTTAAAACAACTCACCAACTTATGAAATACGTGCAACACGTTTGCCTTTCGGCTCTTGCGTGTCCTCGCAATCAGCATTTTGCGATAAAGTGAAAATTGCTGACAAGCAACGCCTTGCCGATTTCTACTGCAAATTATGGCAAGAAGGGAATTCGAGATACAATATGCTCGTTGCCTTTGTTGTCCCCAGACCTCAAGATTTTCAATGAACCCCAAGTTTAGGTTTAAGGGCCATGGGCAAGTTATCACACGGCCGACGAAAGAAAACGTTCGTTATCACAAGCGAGATTTTGCAAGAATCGGATAGCAAATTGTGTGCCTTTTGTTTCGGAAGGCGGACTCTTCGGGGTTAAACATGGTTTAACTGCTATCAAAGTTTTCCCTGCTAGCGAAGGTTTTTTTTTTCTTTTGCGTTCGCATGGCTGAGGAGAACGGGAAAAGAGACTTCTGCCAAGGGTCGAAACTCATTGTGTTGAGCATGCGCGTCGGTTACTTAGCGACCGAATCCTCACGTGATACTTCATGTTGTGTGGGCTCACTTAAAAACAGCAGAATTACTGTAAAGGAATTCGCGGGAGACAGCGGGTTCAAGTCACAGTCAGCAAACATTTTGGGGCATGCGCGATTTGAAGAGTGCCGTCCAAGATTGTGGACGGTGGTTGGATCAAAGTGACTTTCGACCAATGTCAGAGCTCTCTTTTCCCGTACTCGTTAGCCCAGCGAACGCTAAAGAAAAAGAGACGTCTGGAGAAACACAGTGTTTTGTACTCTGGTCGCGTCCATGATAAGCATCAGATGAGCAACTTTTTCTTCACACATATTGTAGCAATACCCTTCTATTAAAGCGCGTTGTCAATTTTAGTTTCTAAAGAAACTGTGGTACTGCGTCGGTGGGAGATTGAAACAGAAATTGATTTTATCAAACGAGTTGATAAAGGTCGAATAACCACCGTGAAAGATTTGCCGGGAAAGCTGACGTTTCGAGCGTAAGCCCATTCGCTCCGACGAAGGGCTAACGGTCCTAACGCTCGAAACGTCAGCTTTTCAAATCTTTCACGGTCGTTATTCGACCTTTATCAACTCGTTTGATAAAATCAGTTTCAGATGCATCAGGTAGTCTCCCTGTTTTATAACTTGTAAGCCAATTGCCGTGGTCACCTTTTCCAATTAAATGAAATAGAGGCAATTCATGATATGCCCCTACCCCTACCCCCTCCCCACTCTCCCGTCCACAAACTTTAGAACTCCGCATTCGGGGAAGGCACTATTTTCTCTACTCTTTGAATACGTTTTGGACTAGCGTCCATGTTCTCGTTCAACTATCTACCATTTGACGTCCTGATTCAAGAGGAGTAATAGCTATGACCATTGTGAATTGCACATGTTGTTACAAATGGTGAGTGTAGCACCCTCTTTTCCATTATATAAAGACCCCGAACGCATGACCGACAGGGATTTTGAACCTAAGCCGTAGAAAAGCAGTCCAACGGTAGTGAAGTTCTTTGGACAAGGCAGGTCACGTTTCAAATCGAAATTCTTGTTTGCGTTTTTGACAGTTTTTCCTTTTAATTCTATAGGATACCCTTGAACCACCAATAACCACAGAAGCTGCTGACCCGCAAAACCCGTAAGCATTTTATTTGAATCAGTTTTAATTTGTAGTGCTGCGAGACAGTAAAGTTTAGATTGTGTTGTGTTGGACTTTGTGTCATCGTCGGTTGAGGTCTTCAGGAGTCTTATTGATCAGATGTGCTTCGGCACAATCGGAAAGTCTACGGATAAACTTCGGCCATTTTTTCTTTTACGTAGAAATTCAATCAAAAACTTTTTAAAACTTCATGGGAAATATAATGTCCTTTAAGATAAGGATATTTTTTGGCTGGGTGCATTTCACGAAAAATACACACCGGGTATGTATTTTTCGTTAAATACACCTTTACCATCTTTCACAATCTAGCCAATTTTTGTCATTCTCACGTTCCATTCAGAAAATTCATGTACTAGCACTTCTTCCTAGCGTTTTTTTCCCGTCTCGACAACACTTCACGTCGTATTTTTTGGTGTACAGATGCGTGATCCCAGATGCGTAACGTTTCATGATGTAAGGCTACTTCCACTTCAAAAACACTCAGTGATCCATAGTTTACACAATGCTGTTAAAAAGTCACGAATTGTAAAAAGCCACGGAATGACAGTTTACTGGCGTCAAAGAGGTTTAATTTAGAAACTTTCTTTCATATCATCTATTAGGACACTCCAAGTTCACTCTGGCTCTTTATGAAAGCAAGTGCAAGTCCGGTATCACTCTTATTAAAATCAGTTCTTATTGTCATGAAAAGTACATCTAATTACAAGGATAAGGACACGAGGCTGCTGCAGCGACGGGCAGCGGTGGTACTTACACCACCACTGAAAGGCTAACCATTTTGAAATCGGTGCTAAAACCTGAATAGTCCAAATCATGACAACATACCAACACGTTGTGCTGTCTCTATCTGATGCCGAGGAATCGTTTTTGTTTACTCACTCCAGTGAGGGCTGGGAATATTTGTTGTGTAAAACGGAAGAAAATGTCGCGTGAGGTTTCTGTGGTTGTTGTCTCATGTTATCCATTATCTTTATATCTCCGGCTCACCATGTATGTCTCAGGACATCCAATCTGTCCTCATTTAGAAAATGAATGTGTGATTTATAATGGTAATAGGACTGAGTGGAGTCCAGTTTGGTCTGTAATCATACGAGTGATTAACAAAATCGGATGACTGCGTAGCGGGAGTCCGATTTGTTTAATCAAGAGTATGATTACATACCGAATTGGACTCCACTCAGTCCTTTTACCAATTAATCATAACCATTACAATTTCCGAGAAAAAAAATTAATGCGTTCCTTTTTCGCTGTCTTATGTCACAAATTTATCCATTTTGGAAAATTCCCAGTTTGGTTGGTGGTTG
>NC_090874.1:18015938-18050938 GCF_036669935.1 Montipora foliosa | reverse complement strand
TGGACTTCGCTTCTTTTTGGTTAAAAGGTAGCATGAGATTTAAGACAATCACTAATCACTTTTGGCCTTCTCTTGTAAACCGCTCATTCACTCGTGTAGAGTGTTGATTGTTCCTTATTTTCATTTCCAGGGTGTAACGTGCAGTCAGTGGTATCTTTTCAATGATTTTGCCATTACTCCAGTATCACCGGTAAGCTTTGCCGTCAGCATGACAGGCGCTTGTTTGTTGGGGCGCCATTTAATGTCAGACTATTTTTATATTCTTCCCAGCAATCCTCTTGTCCCTGAATCCGAGATCGCAGCTAGGCGAGGCATCTGATACTCACCCTCTTATGTTGTCATGACGAAATTCACGGTATTCGACGGCACTATTTAGGTCCCCAACCATCCCACCCATGATGAGGAAAACTAACAACGTCTATGAAAGTAACATGTTTTGGACATGTGTCAAGCTGACATTTGCGTGAACATCAGGCCATGCATGGTTTCTCAAGTAACGGAGTCTGCTTGTCAAGTGAGAAAAATAGTCGAAAACTACTAGTTGTTCGCTCCTTGTCAGAGGCTCTCGCTTTCAGTTAATGGATTCCTCTATTAGATAGGGTTTCGCAGCAGCTTGCTGTCTCCTTTTTCTTCGTCTCATGGTCAAAGCAAGAAGCGACTAATCCGGGTTTGTCATGCTCACCGCTATTCTCCTTCTTCAGTTCGGAAAGGAAAAAAATACATTTGAGCTATGGCATCCAGTTATAACCAACTAGAAACACCTAATCTTTCTCTTTCATCTTTTAACAGAACGACGCGGTTTATTTCTCATTAGACTGGAAAATACCGTGTGCTGTTGTATTCACTCGAAGAGACATCAATAGCCGCCATGAAACAACAAGTAAGTTAAATGGCCGGACGACATATACGAATAGCTTTTATGTGCTCTTTAGGACTTTCAGTTGTTTTGACATCGGACGTCTGTGCGGGACGTCGTGCCTTCAAATTCCGGCCGGAGCAACCGTCAGGGTTTTTAAATGACTGGGAAGAAAGTGTTGTCTTTGTAATGACAACATTCTTTAAATGGTTGGACTTTCAGTCCTCCCGGATAAGGACTTTAAATCGTAGGGCTTGTCTCACGGCACTTCTGTGGGACGGTAAAGAACCAACACACTGTTTGAAAAATAGGGCAAATAGTTTCGGGTGTTATGGTCTGTGATTTCAGAACTTGGGGTACCTGTGGCACTTGTGTCGAGAAAAAGAACGAGCCTGATGCTCTATTCGAACGACTAAATCGCTACCACCCTAATATTGTTTTCACTGTCGAGGAAAACCCCGACCATTTTCTCGATACTGCCTTTAGTTATACCAACAAGTTCAATTGCAGCGCCTTCAAGAAACCGGGGAAACTACCAACACATTGGAAATCTGAGGTCCCTACCAAGTGGAAAAGGAATTGCATCACTAGCGCACACCACAGAGCCAAACGCATCTCTACCGATTTTGACAAGGACATAAAAACTCTAGAAACTTCTTTCATCAATGCAGGTTATCCGAAACGTTTTATTTCCCATACAATCAACAGCTTTCTAAACGACTCGCCCCAAGATGACAACATCATTCCGAATTTTCTCTTCGAAGAACGAAAGAAAGTTTTCATCAAGCTCCCTTTTTGCGGTAAAAACGAAAAACTCAGTAAGACGTTTATTGAAAAACTCAACAAGTTCACTAATTTCAATTTCATTTTTATAATCCTGTGGCAAACAAGGCAAATCAAAACCCTCTTTAACAACAAAGACAAAAACACTCACAGATCCAAAGTTGTTTACACAGGTGATTGTTCTTGTGGCGTTGATTACATTGGCGAGACTGTACGAAACCTAGCAGTACGAATTGCGGAGCATTCAAATCCTGCTCACACTTCTGAACCTGCAAAACACCTGCGGGAAAACCCATCACATGCTTTCACTTGGCGTGTTCTCTCCTCGGCACAGACTTTTCACAAGGATTGTCGAGGGGCTAATGATCCAACAATTCCGCCCCAGTTTGAACAAACAAGCCATTTCTTATGTCTCCAAACTTTTCCCTTTGGGAATTACATAAGATATAAATGTACGCGCGAACGGTCACCCATTTTAACCCTGATGATGGCAAACAGCCGAAAACGTTTGGTTTGAATATTTTAATTTTTTTAAATTTTGAGCCTTGTATATAGAATATAGTGTCTTATATAGTTTATGGAAAAATTACTCAACTTAAAACGACGTCGACTCAAAACGTTTCTCGAGTCGTTTTTCGAGTCGGCTTTGTGTACGTTTTTAGCTATATATATATTTAGTTCCTTCCGATAAATTTTTTTTAACAATTTGTTTATTTAAGGGGGATAGTTTTGTACACCAAAATTATGCAATAAAAAATATAGATCACCATGCTCGTTTAAGAGTAAAACGTCGTGCCTGTCTATCTCAATTTCTTAGATCGAAAGGACAAAATTCGCCATGTTCTTCGAATGCGTGTGCAACCTCTCTCACGTGTTTTGAGAACTGTTTCAGCCTGTATGATCAAATTTGCGTGAATTGCAAATTTGATCCAAATTATAAATATGGACACACATATGCGCAGTACAGGATGCGCAATGCAGTACTGAGGAATCACTTTGATGCCCCAAACTAATAACTTTCATTCTAATACTATAACTTATTAGTTGCCATTATTTTCCTTTGCTTGAACAGTCAGTCAAAGAATCGATGACAGCGTACTTTATCAAGATGTTTCCCTTGTAAGGAGGGGAAGTATATCCCGGGAGTTCACACCCTTGGGGACGGATGAACTGCCTAGCGAAGGGGACCTCGTTGGATTGGACGCCGAGTTTGTTACACTGAATCAGGTACCCAGTGGTTTCTGCTGGTTCTTTACAGCCTCAGTCTCTCTTTACTCTCGAGGATTTCTCTTTACCTACCTGTATTATAATATTGTACATCAGTGGAACTCGAGGTTTTACTGTTACAGCGTATCTTGAACAAGGTGTAAGCGATCCGGGGGAGATAATTCACATCGGTCGTCAAACTTTGTTTTAAGCTAGTCATGACAAAAAAGCAAAAGAAGTGTCTACTTTCGGCGACATCAACATCAGTTTGAATTAATGAATCTTTATTTCACACTTTGATAATTTCGACTGATTAGCATTATGTATTACGAGAAAGAAAATTGATGGAAAACAGATATTTAAAAGAATGAGAGAGGCTGAGGTTTTCAACTTGGCCACTGCATATTGAAGATGGTTACAAGGTCTGAGTTAAGTTTGTTTGCTTCTGTTTTATTTTGTGTTAGCTTTTTCATCCACGGCAATGTTAAGCAAAAATTCACACCTCAATCGAACCGAAGTTGTTACTCACTGTCATCATTTTCTTTTGATTCCTTCAGGAGGAAGCTGAAATAAGAAGCGATGGAACGCGGTCGACAATAAAACCCAGTCAGATGAGCGTAGCACGTGTTTCAGTTGTGCGGGGGTAGGATTATGCAAATTCCGTTCTCACCCTTTCCATGAGAGGCAGGTCAAAGCAGGTCATGTTACAGCGCTTTCAGAGATCGAAGCGATGAAAAGCGATGCGAACAGAGACCGAGGAATAGACGGACATTTCTAATTGCTGTAAACGTGGTCGCTCGTGATACAGGGTTTTCCTTTGTTCAATGAGAATAATTTGGATTATTCCTCTGAAACATTTTAGCTCTTGCATGATTTTTGGAGACGAAGTGTTTTTTTTTTTTTGCGGAACTCCTCGATATGTCCAGGATTGCCCGTAATGAGATGTAGATTTAAATAAGCATCACGAAGTGTCCTCTTTCTTCAACGTCACTCGTGTCTCGGAATACAGACAATTTATGTCGCAGTGTCCCCCAAAGGCTGCTTATCAAGTAAACATAACCAGCTGCATTTACCCTCACCAAAAGTAATCCGAACCCCCCTCCCCCTCCCCCAAAGGAAGAAAAGCCTAAGCCTTAAAGGGACACTTCGTGATGGATGTCAAACTTGGGCGTGCATCTAATTGGAGTCATTTCTGGACAAAAGTGCAGAGAATAGCCCTTTTCACGGTTAGTTTTTCTCATTTGCATTACATTGTAATCTAGCATGTATTTGAGGCAATTTCGGACTATTTTGTAGTTTTATCCCGAAATTGCCTCTCACCCACGTTAGATTACATTGTAATGCAAATGAGAAAAACTAACCGTGAAAAGGGCTATTCCCGAGAATTTATGCGGAAACGACTTTGGACTAATAATTCAAAGGTATTTTTGCGCGGTTTACTGAATATGCGGGAAAAGCAGATTTTAACAAGTGCTATTGAAATCCAACAAGAAAATTGGGGGTAACGTAACCACGCATTTTCGAAGATAATTAATCAACAATATTCGCAAAAAGATTTAAAATACAAAGCAATGTTGGCGTTCTTTTCCAAATTGAAGCTTACTTGAGAAGCTTACTTGAGAAAAATGCGTGGTTACCCCTAATTTTCTTTTAATTTGGATACCAAGGACACTTGCTAAGTTCTTCTTTTCTCCCCATAGTTTTTAACGGCGCAAAAATATTCCGGTAATAATAAGTGCCACCCATAGGAAAGCCGAATGTCTCGAGATGCGCCGAACGCATGCGCAATAACAATATTAGGCACCGTCCTTAAAAGGGACACTGCAGCGTGTGTACCCATGAGTTTTACACAGCTAATTTATTTTATCTCTGTTCTTCAGTAACGGGCCATTGGCTGGTGTGCCATTTATAGATGATTATATTTCAACGCCTGAACAAGTTAGTTTGTATCGGAGAACAGAATTGTCCTTGGCTAGAGAAAAGAGAAAAAATGTTGATAAAAGGAACTACACTGGAGAGTTAACAATCTATCTTTAGTTCGCCCTCTTCCCTGATAGTTGAGGGACCTTGAAATCTACGACAGTGACGTCATCGAAACATCAACAAGGAACTTAACGCTTGATTGGCAAAATTTTGAGCTTTGATTTTTATCCAAAAGCTGTTTACTTTGAGTGTAAGTTTTGGATTTCACGGTCCGCCATTATTCACCTCAAAACTCACTAGCTTAAATTTTGAATGGCGTATATTTGTCCGGACTACTCGCGCTTCATCTTTCACAAAGAAACTTAGGTCATGGTTGTTCAAGATTCCTTCATAATCTCAGCTTTATTACATATAAGGAGGTATTGTATCCGCAAGGTCAAGGCGCCGGAATTGCATTGTGGAATTCCCAGGTTGAATTCCCGCTTTGACAGCTCCTGGCTGGATTTGTTCTGGGTAGTCGACCTTTCAGCTGCACTTGTAATTAGCTAACTGGTCTGTGTCTGGGAAGTTGGGATTTTTAGTAATTGGTTCTTTTTTTGTGCATCAGTTGTTTCATTGCCCGTTTTTATACTAGAGATGCATAATCCGTACAGACGAATTATGCATCTCTCATGTCATCCGTCAAGTGTAAAGATGGAACGAACTATATTAGACGTATTAGGCAAATATCTGTGTTTTGCCTGGTTGTGCGTTTCTAGTATAAAGACGGTCACAGGACGCATTATCCGTCTGGACGATTGATCTTCCGTTCTACGTTGTTGAAGAAGCACAATGAAAGATAGTTCGTCTAGACGATTAATGCGTCTCTATAGTATAAAAACGGCAATGCATTGTCTCTAAAAAGCCCCTTTCCAGAGCGGGTGGATTACATCAATCTAATTATAACTATTATCATTTTCGTCCAGCTTTGGTTTCTGTTTTTCCAGGTTGTTGATTACCTCACCAAATTCTCTGGTATAAAACCAGGAGATTTAGACGCCACAATGTCCTCCAAGCATCTCACTACCTTGAAAACGACTTACCGCAAGCTGCGAGCTTTGGTCGCTAGAAAAGTCAAGTTTGTTGGTCACGGACTGAAAAAGGATTTCAGAGTAATAAATATTCTGGTACGTAATGATCATTAAAGGAAAACGCATTGCCTCTTCCTGGTTTTTTAGTGCTTGTGTACGCTTGAACCCTTGAACTCTTTTCTTATTCAAACAATTTGGGTGAAAAGACCCTATGTACCACTTTCATCATGGCAGCCAAAATAAAATGTTCTTATGTTTTAATTCTTAAAATGCCTTTCTAGAATGTACGGTCACGAGGTTAAGTTCTGTTGGACGTGATTCATGCCTGGATGGGTGACCGTCTCAAAATACCCTGCGCTGAACGCTGTGGGGATTCAGGCTGGCGCATTGGTTGTGAACCATGCCTCCCATCCCTGCGATTTATTTG
The DNA here is from genome assembly GCF_036669935.1 of Montipora foliosa. NCBI lineage: Eukaryota > Metazoa > Cnidaria > Anthozoa > Scleractinia > Acroporidae > Montipora > Montipora foliosa. The sequence continues at coordinate 18,044,673 of NC_090874.1, read as the reverse complement.
ACCGGAAGTTAAACCTGGGACAACCAGAGTCAAATTCAACCAGTGACGGGTGTTGAACCCGGGATTGCCGGGTCTCAAGGAAAGCGCACTGACCAATGGGCCACACTGCAGGGTTGCCACGGTCAGGGAAAAGTCAGGGAAAAACAAAAATTTTTCAAGGTCAGGGAAAAGTCAGGGAATTTTGCAAAAGGTCAGGGAAAATCTCAGTTCTTGTCAAAGTCAGTGAAAAGTCAGGGAATTTTGTTTTCAGGTTTTGTGAACTTTATGAAGACATTTTCATTCGGAAAATGAAGCTGTAGTCGATCGAGTTATGCGTTCAAATGCCGGGTTTTTCGGTCAGTGGCTTTCGTTGTGAATGCCTTCTTCCAAATAAGGAAGAGAAATCGGAAGAAGCTTGGGAACCAGTGTTTTCCTTCGGCCATTTTTATCGAAACGTGGTGGAACTCGCCTAATGCAAGGTCAGTGAAAGTTGTTTTCAGGTCAGTGAAAAGTCAGGGAAAAGTCAGGGAATTTTTTGGGTTCTAATGAGTGGCAACCCTGCAATGCCTCTTGAATGCTTTTAGCAAACAGGAGGCGATATCCTGAGCTTGACTCTTCACGATTTTGTTCCCAAGACTCGCGCTGGTTTGGGACTAGATGTCCATCAGGCACCCGGCACGATTAATTCACACTCTGCATGTGTAGTTGTGTTGATTTTGCGCTTGGCACGCTGTGCGAAGGGTAAGATTGAATATTTGTTTCACCAGTCGGTCCGATTGACACTAATATACTAAAGAGAATAATTGGTCTGCCACCAGTTATGAAAGTGGTCTATTAAGCATCTGTTAAAGAGTTAAATTAAGGTTATGGTTGACATGACACTATCCCGTTGAATTCGCCTGAATATCTCGGGTGTCTATATGAAAATCGTCGTGATAACTTGAGTGCGAGCATCACTTTCCGCCATCTTTCGTCTATAACCCGCACTTCAAAAACCATTTCTTTCATTAGCCCTATCACGGCCGGGAACACGTGAGCCCAACAAATTGGCCTGCTCTCAACTGTGTGCCGGGCTACATAGCTCTGGTATAGCCTTCGACCAGGCTCCGCATTTGGTGTTGGACGAAAAGGAACGTGGCGAAAAAACTTGGCAAGCGAAGCCCAGGCTCCGCGGTTGGGGTTTGCACCAGCATCGCAGAGGTCATGGGTTCGAATCCAGTTGAGGCCACCTGGATTTTTCTGGTGTCTATAAGAGACAATTGCTTAAAATATGTATATATGTACATTATTTATATCGTATATATTAAAGGGAAAAGCAGAAATATAATAATAATAATAATAGCGTCTTTAAAAATATATGTCAAATTTTACAGAAATAGACCTGTTTAAAAAGATAAGTTTTTAGCTCTCTCTTTAAGATGTTCATATTGTCCTCTGCCCTAAGGGAAGGTAGTAAAGTATTCCAAAGCGCTGGCGCGGCCACAGAGAAAGCTTTATCACCATTTGTTCTTTTTCAGGTGTCTTTAAGAGACAAATGCTTTAATTGTGCTGATAAGTGCGAGTATTTTTTTCTACAGCCCGCACTTCAAACAAACATTTCTTTCCTCCATGACTCTATTTTGTAATCCACCCTTGTTTTTCCAGGTACCAAAGGAACAAGTATTTAACACCGTTGAGCTGTTTCATCTTCCCCGACAGCGTTACATCTCACTTCGATTTCTTGCTTGGTATTTCTTAGGTAAAGCGACTGGAATGTTTTTATTTGCCTTTTATGTCTGCATATTACCAATGGCTTCATTGTTTGTTCTTAGAGGTGCGTCTCCAAGGTCAATATTAGGCTGATTTAGCAACAGAACGGGAACGTCAGTGCCGACGGCGCGCGCAGAAAAAACACCAATGAGAATTCAGAATAGAATAGACTGCCACTCTTTTCTTCTCTATTCTAAATTCTCATTGGTAGTTTTGCTGCGCGCGACGTCGCCACTGACGTTCCCGTTCTGTTGCTAAATCAGCCTATTGAGTGGTAGGTCTAATCGTCATTCCGCTGACCGCCGGATCGTCTAACTCTGTACTAAAATTAAACTAACCGACTGTGGATCTGATCGAACGACTGACGGACGGACTATTTGTGAGTCTTCCCCAGAACCCGGAAAATAGCCTGACTTCTTTTTGTGTTTTGTTTTGGTGGTCCTATTTGGTCAAAAACCTTTCCAACCAATCGACCTAGGCCGACCATCTGCTGATAAATGCACCAAAACACCGGGCGCTCTGTGCCGTATTCTTTGACCGAGCGAGTCACTGTCTGAGTGAGATTGACTGACTGACTTATAGAATTATTGACCGTCCAACAGATTATTAGCCTGCGAACGCAGACGTATTTCCGGCCGTCGTTTCCCTCTAACTGACGAAAGCTTGGTTTTATCAAATGAGTCAATGAAGATAAATTAATCACGGTATGAAATATCTTTGACTTGAAGTTTCGAGCGTTCATTCCCTCTGAAGAAGGGCTAACTGTGGAAACGTCAGCTGCGGTTACGGTGGTTAATTAACCCTTTGATTCGCACGATCGAAACGTTGATCCTCCCAACTAGTACCGTAAAGTTCTTTGTTGGGTAGTCATGAGAATTTGGTACTATATCAAGATCACACCTCTTAAGCAGATAATCATCTTCATTCTCAATACCAGTCTGAATGACATTTCGTTGAGTTTGTGAGGAGAATTTACAAACCAATCACTCCTGGGGTTCAAAGGGTTTTAATTAATTTACCTCTATCATTTCATTTTTTTTTTTTGTCTTACTCCCTACCGACCTAGCAGCACAGTTTCTTTTTAATGCCATCCTCTTTTTTTCTCCGTTTAGCGTCGTCCGACCGACCCAAATTGTTGCTATTTTCAAAAAAAAAAAGTAACGACGTAGTTAAACCATTTTCATGTCGCATAGGAGTTTCAGTGGTTTATCCTTTTTCCCATGTTGTCTTAATTTTACAATAACATCAACCAACTTTTCCGCCATATTGATTTTGGATTCACGTCTTGTTGTTTTCCAGGCTCCGCAGCAATGATGCTGACGTAGCAGGCTTCCATTTCCGAGACTACTTGTAAATTTTTTTTAGGTTTTTTTTTCCAATCCGACCGACCGACCCAGTATCAGGAAAAGCATTCGACGCTAAACGAAAAAAAAAAGGGGGGTGACCTAAATTAATCCTTGGATTTATCTGACTGGATGAGCAAAACAAAAGAAAAAAGGCCTGTTAATCATCATCATAAATGGTTAACTCTACGGTAATAAGGTTGTCTTTGTTATTTGAATGACAATTCAATTGTTTCAGGTTTGACAATTCAGTCGGAAACTCATGACAGCACTGAAGATGCCAACACAGCTTTACAACTTTACAGAAAATACGAAGAGTTATCAGCCAGAGGGGAGTTCAAAAACGTTTTAAGACAAGTGTACGAGCACGGTAGAAAATCCGGTTGGAAGATAGGAGACAGCTCTTTAGACTGAGTGAAGAAGATTTGCAAACACTCGGATGATGGAGAAAATCTCTCCAGCATATCTTGAGTTTGACTGTAAAGGGAACCTCCACTTCGACAAAAAAAAAACTTTAAATCACAGGAAATAACCGTTACAGTCAAGTCAGTCTAAAGTATTTTCAAAGAAATTGTGTGTATCCGAAATAAATAAGGTTTATAATTGCCTATTTTTGTTTTGAAATGTTGCGGACGCCGCCATCTTGAATAAGTGTGACGTGTTACGGTTGCCCTATTGTTATTAGACAAAAGCTCTTTGTGTAAGAGCAATAGGGCAACCGTAACACGTCACAATTATTCAAAATGGCTGCGCCTGCGAAATTTGTAAATGAAAATAAGCGATTTTAAAATTCACTTTTCTTGATATAAACACTGTTTTAACACTGCAAGAGTGGAGGCTCCCTTGAAAGAACAGCTAAACCTTCAAGTTTTCACCTGGACACAAAGGAAAGCCTGGTACTTAGAAATGGCCGGAAAGTGCGCACACTGCATGAATGCTTCAATGTCATAGGCCAATATAAACCAGCGTGAGCTCAGGATAAATTAGCCTGGAGGAATGGATTTGCCTCCAAAGAAAATTCTAACAACGGAGAGTCTATTATCGTGGTAAAGTCGCGCGTAGAAATCGTCGAAGCCCCAAGAAAATTGAAAGCCTTTCCTTCCTCTTTTCTTTGCGGCTTCTCTGTTCGTATCATGGCTTGCGGCCGATATTTTGACGCGCGCAAACGACCTCGTCCACTGCGCGAGCAAGGCGTTCGTTTTTTTTTCCGTCCTATGCGTTTAGCCTTAGTTGAGTTTTCGCGATTCGCGTAAGCGTTAAGAAACATGAGCATCAAGCCTTCCTGGCTTTTTATCATCCAATTGTTTTCTGCGCTTCGGTATGTCTATGCATATATCATCAACACCAGACGTAAACCCGATAAGACGCTGCGTTATACGGTGTACTTTATGAAAGATACAACCATTTCAATCAAATGTAAACTAAGTCTTACGTGAACGCCAGTGACTTTAGCCCACCTATAGAAAACGCATCTTGTCATTCTCTTCTTGAAATTTCGGTTTTAATAACGAGGTGTGAACATCAATAAAAGTGTCAGTGGTTTGATCGACGACGGAGCTAGTGAAAGACGTGGATACATTTTTCATTGGACGTAATAATAATCTTCATTTAAGAGGTAAGTCATTTGGTACTGGTGTACTAAGCTGGAACACAAACAAAACCAAATTATCTCAATCAAATCAAATGTTGGTTTTTGAGGAGAGGGGAAAATCGGATTACCTGGAGAAAAACCTTTCGGAACAGAATCGAGATTCACCAACTCAACCCACACATGAGGTGGTCTTCGAGCAAACGGTGTGTTTGAACTTGAGCGTTCAAGCTCAAATACACCGTCTGCACGCCGGCACCATACGAGGTTGAGTCCGGGATTCGAACCCAAGACACATTTCCCTCCCCGTCCACAAACAGAAGTTTTTTAAAGTCCTTCTATGACCAGAAAATCAATTCTTCTTTTCCTTTTGATTTCAAAATTGTGTTAACTAAACACCAAGTGACGCACGTTTTAAGCCCTGATTTAAAAAAGACGTGTACACCTGTTTATTTTAACTGGAATTTCATTAGTTCCTTCACTTTAAATTGATTGTCCGCCATTACTAATGTGAAGTCTTCAGAGAGCTGGATCGAGGACAAAATGACGCCCAAGACTCAATCGTTTAAGAATGCAATGCGTGCGCAAACGGCTGAATTAATAAGTGACACAGGAGGTTTGGGCTTTCAGACTTATAAACTCGTGTTTTGTATATATAGTAAGCCGCGTTCCGCGATGAATTTTTTTTAAGGGGAGTGGCACTTCACTACAGAAAAAGATAATGGTTGGTAAGGAAGCTTTTTAGTCAAGAGCCCTGAAAAAGGTTGCATGGATGGTTCTGTGAACTAACTTTTTCAATGGAAATCTGACATCGCTTCAATCGGAAGGCGCATGCGCAACTAGTCCCATTCCTCTGGGAACTGGTATTTTGACAAGTGTATCAAAGGAGGGCCTTATGCATGACGTCATATTTTATGGAGAAATAATTTCTTTTAAAATCCATGCTACAGATTTTGTGTTAGAATGTTCTCATACTGTATTGGGAGGAATGGCGATGGAATCCCCAAGCAGTGTCGTTGCTAAGCGGGTCATGTGAGCGTTCTGGGTCTGATTGCCACTTACAGGTTTTTTTTCACGATTTGTTGTTGTCATCTACGTACATAACCGATTATACGTATAATATACAGTCTTTCATCTCCCCGAGAAGGTAGGAGAGATGAAAGACTCTGGGATCGTAAAATCCGAGTAACGAAGACATAAATCCTTTTTTATATACTTGATTTATTTTCCCGTTTTTGGTTCCTATATTGGAGGGAATGGCGTTGGAATTCCCAAACAGTGCTTTCTAAAGCCCTGGCCAAACGAGAGAGAAGTTGACGAGGGCTGAAACTCTCGCTCTCGTTTGGCCAGTAATTCATGTAGACTACGCTGTTCAAGTGACGCATACTCTTAAGTTAACTTGAAGTTACAACCGTCATGTTTATGCTCATAACAAAAAAAAACGGCTGCTTTGAAGAGCACATTGTATCTCCCCTCCTTTCGTTAAAAACTGAATTAATTTTCCGCAACCCCGCACCTCACTTGTTTTCACACAACCACTTATATATTGCAAAGTATCATTTCTCTATTAGAGATGATTAGTGAAAAAATCTGGGAGACACTGTCACCGTCACACTTCTTTCCTCGCATGCGAAATGTTCACTTCCGGTTGCCGTCCGCGTCTCAAAAACCTCGTGTGCTTTGAAGCTCCCTAGTTTGGCGGTGTCACTTGGAATACCACAGGAAGACTACGTTTTAACTTCAACACAGCTTCGGTTTAGTCGTAGTCGCATATATTAATTTCCTACGCACTTGTTCTTTTGAGAAAATTTGAGCCCTGTTGGCCTGGGTTACTATTAGGAGAGATGAACAAGAACAACCCTGTTATTTACTTTTTTGCCTTTTTTTTCGATTTTATCCCAGTAGTTTACACAACTCATTTCTATCATTTCAATGGCATTGCCTTTGTTTAAAGGGGCAGTGACATCAGTGCATCAATTAAGACCAAAAAATAATGCTATAGTTTTGTTACCAATAACCATTGAAGTGCACTGAAGCTATTCTTTGCCATTGGATAACGCTGAACGCGCTCGCTAATTGGCTACTCAAACTCCGGTTATCCTTTGATATTCACCTCCGAGCAATTCGCGCGGAATTTGCGCCCGAAAATGTTATCTTTGCAGGAATAAATGATTTAAATCATCTTTTTGTGCTATTTATATTTAGTATATAATAAAAACAGCTATTTGCCTCAGTGTCGGTGGCTAGTGGTGATATCTACCTTACCTGAATAGTCGTTAATTGTTTGCGGCCAAGGATGGAGAGAATGGAAATGGACTGAAACTTGAAAAAACTGGCCAGTTTTTTTCAAGTGTGGGGACGATGTCTTCCGAAAGTCGCCAAGAATTAAATACGAATATCTCTTTGTGCCATAAATACGTTCCATATCTTCTCAGTGGGTTGTCAGGAATGTTGTACTTGTGAGCTAAAGTACTAATTTAGATTTTTACCCCGTTTTGATATAAAGACAGCAAATTTAGCGTGGCAGTGCCCCTTTAACGACAAACAAGCAAACTGTCGGTTTGCCAGGTGAACGCTGTTAGAAGGTGTCTTATTGTCTTAACTTCACGATCTTTTTTTCTCTTTTCGTAGTGGGCCGCTTTTATCTGACTGGCCGGAGGAAAATATGGTGTTTGGAGACAGGTATGGGCAATTATAGGACATATCACTTCACTTCAGATAAATGTGACCTACTTTAGGTCCTGTATTACAAGACATGTGTGAGACGTATAAAAACCAAGGCACAGGCCTGTTTTAAAAGATCACATATGAAAGCTTTATCATTCATTACGTTCTGGGGATATATGAGAAGCCCACTAGTCATTAAAAATATTTGTGAACTGCGTGCAACCATTCCGGAGCAATCTGGTAATGCCCCTTTCCCAGAAATTGTTGTTAAAGCATCATAACGATCTCAGAAAAGAACTTTAAATTAAACGATTACCTTTTTTAACCACAATTGCTTGAAGTCTCGCAATCTGGTTGGCTAATTTGCTATTGTCGGTAAGAGCCTAGACAACGTTGCTCGTGTCAACTAATAGCCAATCAGAAAAGCTCATTTGGGAATGAACCAATCACATTGCGAGAAAGTTATAGACAACGCTTGCTCTTTCTTTGCGTCACGATCTGGGTCACGCTCTGAATTAGGCTGCACCTCGTGAGTCCACAATATTTGACCACTGTGATGACGAATATCGTTGTCGATAAGAGTACAGACAACGCAGGACCATATTCGATTTGTTAAATGACCGTATGTTGGATCTGAATAGCACATATGTTTGTTAAATTGTGATAAATTCTGAACTTTCGGACATTTACCTTTTCGTATTAATAACTAAAACACATCTCAAATTGCCAAAAGTTTGCATAAGTACGCAAAGCCTATCGTTTCAAGTGAAGATCCTTATGTGGTTCAAAAGGGGTGCCTTTTTGTTATTTGTTTTTTTGTTTGTTTTGTAGCAAAAGAGGTGTAACAAGGCCCGATTTTTGTGATATGAGAAAAAGTCAATTATCTGAATTAAGAACATCATCCACAGGTATTGAAACAAGTCCCTGCATATCTATTAACAGACCAACTCCCGCGATCGATCCCGAGATTCTCCGTACCATGATTGTAAGGCATTTTATTGGTTATGCACCGAATCCAGGTACAAGAAAACGAAACCAGGTATTTGACGCCTTTAATTCAGTACGGATATGCAATGCCGAGAATACATACCTCTTACTAACTGAGTTTGAAGTCCGTACCGTAAGCTACGGACCGAGTTTTGAACGGGAAAAAAACGAGGATCCCTAACTCACAGTACGGGCCAAGAAAACGAGGTTAGTAAGATATTTGCTATATCTCTGAGGTAATCAGGAGAGCGAGAAAGGGAACAAGTTTAAGTCAAGCGGAAGGTTCAACTGCCTCAACGATTGCGCGTCAAAATCCAAAAGATGAACAAATCTTCTCTGCCTCGCCAGAGAATGTTTTATCAAAAATTCAAATTTAGCGGGCAGTACTGCCTACTGCCGGCCTTACTCCACTAAACCATCCAATCACAGCGCGCGTATCTGAGAGATAAAATAAAAGCGGTAATCAGACGTAGTTTGACACCTCTTTGCTGTAAAGAGTAATGAATGGAACGTATTAGAGATCCAGTGTCATACGAATTTATGAAAAGGAAAATACTGTACCAGACTCGCCCATGAACCGAGGTATGGCATGACAGTGCTCAGTATTTGATCAGAGTATAGCATGGTTGAACTCGTTATTATCGACCTTTGAAGGGGCAGTGTTATGCTAAATTTGCTATTTTTAGGTCAAAACTGGGCAAAAATCTACATTAGTACTTTAGCTCACGCGCACAACGTTCCTGACAACCCACTGACAAGAAATGACATATATTATTGCACAAAGAGCTATTTTTGGCGACTTTCTGTGGACACCATCTCCAAACTTGAAAAACAAGTTTCAATCCATTTCCATCCTCTCAATCCATGGATGCAAAGAATACCTTCCAAAAAATAGATTCAGTGCACTTTAACTCTTATTGGCAACAAAAATCCACCATTATTTTTTGGTCTCGATTGATGCAAAGACGTATTTTAGTGTTTCGAAGTTTGACTGAAATATCGTGACACTGCTCCTTTAAACAGCTGCAAGTTTACAAGAGCAACAACATGTGTAAGCCCAAAAAACACATTCAGGCGCATTTAATGATTGTGACGTAGTGTCCTACAGAAGGTACTGTGAACGAAATGATATATGAAAGGAATCATATATTGGACTGTGGATATGAAATCAAGTGAAGCTATGATCGTCGCAGTTATGAACGCAATTATAGCAATTGCGTAGAGAAGCCTGAAAAATTCAGGACTTCAATTAACGGAGTTTGAACCTGTGACCTCGCGATGCCGGTGCAACGCTCTAACCATCTGAGCTATGAAGCCACTGATGTTGGGAGCTAGTTATTTGTGGGTTCAAATGTTCCCTCACTCTGGTCAGTTGACCAACTCCCAACATCAGTGGCTTCAGGAGCTCAGTTGGTTAGAGCGTCGCACCGGCATCGCGAGGTCACGGGTTCAAACCCCGTTGAAGTTCTGAATTTTTCCGGCTTCTCTACGCAATTGCTAAAACTGACCGACTGAGCTCCCTCCTACGTCTGTCTCTAAAAGACAGGAGACGGGAATAGGCGATATAAATACTCATTAATCGTATTCGGCTAAATATTTCAACATTGTTGGTCACCTGTTTCTTGTTGACCCGTGACAATCAATATTGGAATAAAAAGTGTTGGCCTTGATCTACTACTTGACACTTATTACACACAGGCGAAGCACGCGAATCAACAATTGCGCAAGATTCTAACTTCTCGTGCCCAGTCTCTCTCCCGTCTAAAAATAGAATACAACCAGACAAAAAGTCCTCTACAATGTATTTAGCACCCAAATCAAAACCCAAGAAATTAAAATAAATATTCGAATTCTTTCAATGCTAAACGCGCAAACGAGGAAAAGAAACAATCAAAATCTTCCAAAAAAGACTGCAGCCCCATTAGTGATCTGACCAGTACTCGCGATCTTCAAGTAACTCAAGAGAAAAATCTGCCTTTGCAATGAGGATTGCAAGTGGGTTATACCTTCATTGACATGTCTTTCTGGTGGTCTCACGTGACCACTGGCCAATTGTTCTGGGCCCGAACTTTATCTTTCCATTTTTAAATTAAATGGTGGCGATAAAGGAAACCTACATGGTCCTTCTTGAGATCGAATTCGACTCTCAGTCAACAAAACATCACATTTTCTTGAGGAATTAAGCCCTTGATTCATGTAGTTATAAGGTGTTTGTGTAATAATGGTCAGATCGCTGGGAAATTGAGGGTCGAGAGATATTAGCTGCGATGAGCTATTCGATTTCTTTTGTCACAGTTGGTGTCAATGGCCATGGATCACCGAAGAGCTACAGAAAACTAGTGACAGTCAGGCCATTGAAGTAGAGTGATTCGAGTCAGGCGATGATAGTTCATCCCACGCACTGCATGCTAGGAGTGAAATCCGGACTGAGGGGATGGCAGCTTCCACGTGTCTCCTAGGTTACAGGACTGCAGCCGTATCCGAGCTAATTTCGCAAAGTTATACCGCTAGGTTTAACTTATGTTAGTAATAATCAGCATTTTTTTATATTCCAGGCATCATCGATAAATACACATCTGTGTTCATTTAGCTACTTAAAGATTAACCATCTCGTTCCTAATACAAGTCGGTCATGATTATCTTAAGAAAATGGCATTTTGCAAGAACCTTGATGCAAAGAATCCTTAAATCGCGCCTGGCCAACAGTGAGAAAAAGTGGACTCGCCCAAGCAGCTAATGGTAAAACGTTCAACACAGCAAGGAGAATGTGTCTCCTCCATTCCTTTCTCCAAACTGCCATGACGGCCAAATTCTGATATCGCGTTTCGATCATCAAGGATATACTTGTGAAAAGCCACTCGATCACTAATGGCACTGCAGTCAACTTGGCAAAAGATACCAACAATAACCAAAAGGAGGTGTTCTCATAAATGAATTGATACAAATGGAAGAATCCATTGATAGAGACAATTGCGGACGACTCATAGAGCATGCTCATAATAGCGATATCCGCTGTTATTCTCTCGGTACGCGGAGTTCTGTAACGACCCCAAGGAGCTGAGGTTCGTTTCAAGATTCGTTGGCATATGTGATCGATGACAACAACTGCGCTTCGTTCTATGACTTCGGCAGCGCCGTGAATTATTCCAAGACAAGCGATGTCTTTTAAGTTGCCCAGATCCACCTGCAGAACCCGGAATGTAACCGCTGATGCACCGTACAATGGCGCCATCATAACGTAGGAATAAGCTGGATGTGTAATTCTCCAAAGTCTCTGAACACAAATACGAGATGTTGTCTTGAAAACAACCGCAATGAGCGGAGAAAAGAGAGCGATAATCAGTTTGCCGTTTTCGTTTTGTTTCTTATACGCAGGAAAAATATATGCAGAAGTGATGATACCCGCCGTAAAAGGCAAACAATAAATGGCGGAAAAAAGCATGAAAACAGTGCGTTTTTGTCGCCTTGAGTGAAAGCAGAGATGATTTGTTAACAAATAGTTGTGGCCAAAAATACCCATGATAAAGAGAATGTCATGAGGGATGGCTTTTTCGTCGGAAAGCGGGAAAGATAGGATTCCTAGGGCTTGTAAAGTTACTCGATACAGTGAATCCAAGGAAAACATGAACATGCAACATAGAAAGAGCTTTCTCTTGACTCCTGACAGTTGATATGGACGGAAAAGAACCAGAGCAAGTACAAACACCCAAATATCCAAAAAAATGAAAAAGATGGATTGATAAATAAGCTGCATCCGTTGTAACTTTAGCGAAATTGAGTTCTTTGGTTGAAAATAACAGTTGAGGTAAGTTTTATAGACAAGATAAGAGACCATTGTGAACAACATACCAATAGCGATGGCTGAGAGAAGCGAAATCGAAGCACCGATGACCGTTGCCTTACAGATTGTTCGCAAAGCGGATGGTCTAAGCTGCTTCCAGGACATTGCTCCATGGATATCCGCTTCCTGCTTTTCGTTTTGTTCTGCGATATTTGTGGGGGAACAAGCGTCTAAAAAGACCGCCTTAAGTCTACAGGATGCTGGTAAAAAATCATCCACCGTCCCTTCTTTGTTGCTGTATTCCTGATAAATAATCTTGTCCACTGGTTGAGCGTACCATTCTCGGCCTGTATTCTGCAAAAGGCTGTATTCTAGAGTTTCCTGACTATGTTCAGAATCCTTTGGGCTGTATTGTTCGGATACACTACGCGTAAAGCTAAAGATTATGTGTCCGAACACTTCGATGCATGTGCGTCCAGCCATTTTGTAGTTGTTTCAAGAAAAGTTTAATCGTGCAGTATTACAAAAAACTGACTTCTCTGCCTTCTGTCCAAGTAAAATTTGTTTACTCGACAATCTTATCTCGAATATAACTATCTCTTATCCAAGACCGTTATTTATTAATCCGAATTACTTCCGCCCACGTGCATCTCTTTCGCTTACGTAGAGGTTCGAGACTGTTGTTGAAATATTCAGGAGTTTTTCTGTTATTCCAGGTTACTTTTGTTTCAAGAATACTGAAACACTGCAAATGGGACGCTCAAACGTATTGATAATTGACAAAGACGACAAAAAAAAAAGGTTAACTCTATCAAAACATCAACAATAAAAGCGCACACAGCCTGCATCGTCGCGTGCTTTCATCTATTTCGCGGTGTCTGGATACCACGATGATGCACGACGCTCGAGTTTTTGATATATTACATCCATCTCTCGTCTTGCGCAACTTATCTTATATCATGGCGCTGGACAACTAGAACATCCTTACTACATTGGCCAAACCCGGTATACTGTTTTATCGTATTGTTTAAGAATTGGGCGAGTTGCGACATAGTTAGATCTGTTAAAGTGTATTTCCGGTTGACTGTTTAATAGCTACTCATATTTTCGTCAAAACTCCAGCGATGCGTTGATTAAACTCTCGGCCGACCCGAAAGAAAGACATTTCTAAAATCCGTAGAGTAACAGCCCAGTAGAGACGCATCGAATGAATCGGGCTGGGCACATTGAAACAATGTTATGAGCAGGTCGTCATGGTCATGACCTCGTGATATGATTAAATCAAAACTAAGAATCAATGCCTGGTTTTGACTCGTTTTTAGAAAAATGTTTTAAGAAAAATTAGCATAGATAGGAAGGTTTGAAACGCGCTCGGTTTGAAACCAGTGTGCTTTTTTTATCCTATTGAAATCACAGTACGGTCCACAAGCCCTCTTAAAATCATAGGAAGGTTTGAACCGCGTTCGGTTTGGAACCAGTGTGCTTTTTTTATCCTATTGATTTTCTTCTTTCTCTTTGCTGATGACATTAAATTGCTATATGCCAATGAAAATCCAAAATCTCGCGAGATAACGGTCAACAGCGAACTACTTAAAGGGAAAGTACGGTCCAGAAAGAGTTTCTCTAAAGTACTAGAACTTTTCCCCGGGAATTTGAAAATAATCCTGGTTTTGTCCAGTTCCCTGTTAAAATGTGACAAGAGCACTTTGAAGCTGCCTCTTTCGTGACTTGGAGAGCACATGTTTTACGGCTTGCCTGTTACCGAGATCGCAAATCTACGACGTGTACAGAGTGCGGTCGCAAGGCTGTTGACTGGATCAAAGCGAATAGAACATGTGATGCCTATACTAAAAAATCTCCACTGGTTATCCGTTGACCAAAGAATAAAGTTTAAGATCGCTCTTCTTGTCTACAAAGCACTAAATGGCATCTCTCCCAGCTACATATACCATATACCATATACTCCTGCACATAGACTGAGATCATGCAATAAAGCGGCCTTCTTAAGATCCCAACATGAAGAACATCCAGTTTTGGTGATCGAATGTTCAGCGTTGCAGCCGCAAAATTATGGAACAGTTTTCCTGACAATATAAAACTTAACAACAGTTCCTTTGATGACTTCAAAAGAAGTTTAAAAACTCATCATTTTAAATTACCCTTTTGATTTCTATATTTTTATATTTTTTGATTTTATAAATAAAAATTATTTTTTTTATTTTAAACCTGTATTGTAAAAAGCATTGAGACCTGCGTGACATGCGTTTTTTAAGAAATAAAGTATTATTATTATTATTATTATTATTATTATTATTGTTACTATTATTATTATTATTATTATTATTATTATTATTATTATTATTATTATTATTATTATTATTATTATCTTGGATATGGCTTGTTATGACGTAGCAATAGTCAACAAACGTGTTGGACCTTACCAAGTTCTTCGTTCCCCGATCTCTTTCTCAACGTTGTGTGACCTTTCTGCTCCAAGAAATTCAAATGTAGGATGAACTGCTGTAAACGGTTTTGTTGTTCAATAGGTAGTAGGCCAAGTAGCCCACAGATGCGACAGAAACTTAAGTCACTAAATACTTGTAGATCCTCTGATCAATCAAACTAGGCGGCAAAAATAAGCCAGAGCAAATGCAAACAAGACAACAATCTTGAACAATCGAAACAGAAATATTCCACTAGCGTTCCTTCTTTTTAATTCACTTTCTTACTTCTGCGACAGCCGTCTTTGATGCTTCAGCAAACGTATTTGTTTGCTTTCACTCGGGGAAGCATTTGGAATAAGACGACGAAACCTTCAGTTTTTTTCTCAAGACATATAGCAAGGCTTTTTCAGGGTAACAATTACCGCTGTTGGGGTGTGTTTTGATCTGCCCAAGTACGCTTTCGAGGGAGATGAAACTAGACACATGTCTAGACTTGAGAACACATAAAGAAATTTTAAAAAACCGAAGCTTCCACCGGAAAATGACAATTAAAAGAAAAATTGGCCATCGAAAATAAAACGTGGATGGACTCCTCAAACCTGAAAACCCGACTGCTACCGGTATATTGTTTGTTCGGATCTGTCATCTTACCAAGGAGGACTTCAAGCGGGATTTTCAGGTATATGAATATTGGTCTTGGTGACATTCGCTTCATACTAAAATCACAGCCAACCAGTCCCAAATATCATTATCTTGGAGCCAGAAAACTGAATTAAGCAATATATAGACGACTTTCAGTGTTTTGCGCTTTTCCAGGCAGTAAAATAAACTTGACTTGAAATGTAGTTAAATTATATTAGCTTTATAGATCCACTTCAACGTCTCGTAGAAGACCACGGTAGACAGATTAAACTCGATTTCCAGGCGTTTATTTCACAGCAATGAGCGCGGGATAGCACTGCAAACTCTCTTTCGCTTTGTAAAACTCGTGCATATAACTTACATATAAACCCTGCTTAACGACCACGAGGTAAATCTATTCTGATGGTGGAGCCAATATCAATACAATTTACCCTCTGGATTAAGATTCAAGTCTACAAAGTATCACTCTTCCTGCCTGTTTACATCAAGTACATCTAGCTAACCGGTGAAATCCTTGACTGTTGTACGTCATAGCCTCGTTTGCATACACAAAAACAAAGATGGAGGATTTCAATTTAAAATTGCCTATTTTTGAAGCATTATTGTTGGCTATTTAGTCCAAATGAGTGGTCAAGTGTGACAATACAGGTAAAGAACTTTTGATACAAAGAGACTTTTCCAAGGCCGTACTTCAGATTGGCTCTATGCTGCTAATAAGCTGACGTTAACAAGTAAAACTATGCAATCTTTCGTGCAGCCCACCCCACCCACAATGCTGTAAACATGCACCCATAGTTTTTTCAGACTTTCAACATTGTAGTGGGTGCCCGGGGGGGGGGGGGAAGGGGGAGTGGGAACTGCCAAACTGCAAAAATATGGCACTGGTTTTGAAAGGAATGCTGAAGTCATCAGTAATCACAAGTTTTGCATAGCTGTCCCAAGAAATTTGGTGTACGGTTTTTTGGGTTACTTAGGGTGCCCGTAAACTTCCTGGATTCAGCTGTACAATCCCGCATTTAAGTGCCCCCAACAAAATGCTGCTCCATATCATCCAACATGGAATGCTAAGAGACAGTTTTGAGTGGCTAACACTGTGACGAGCTTTAGTCAAGATGATGGAATGTGTAGCAATGGAGCTGAGACGCGAACCGCGGATCGAAGCCATCCTCCGGACAGCAACTCTGCGTTTGCGCTTGCGCGCTTTACTCGCTTTCCGATCCCGGAAACAATGTTAAAACTGATCTTACATGAAGGTGTTTTCCGAGCAAGTTAACCAGTATTCTGAACCCATTCTCTAATACCCCCTCTCAATTGAACAAATAAGTCCTGCGTACTTGGCCAAACAGTTGCATGACTTGCACAATTGCCAAGTCAAAAGAAGGGCTTTCTAATTTAGTATTTCACTTGAGATTTCGCATGCAAAGGGACGCAACATTGTTGGGTGTTACATGCTGCGTCCCTTTGCTCATCCTGTTGCGTGTTGTTGGGAGTTGTTGCGCGAAATTT
Organism: Montipora foliosa; assembly: GCF_036669935.1. NCBI lineage: Eukaryota > Metazoa > Cnidaria > Anthozoa > Scleractinia > Acroporidae > Montipora > Montipora foliosa. The sequence continues at coordinate 18,027,987 of NC_090874.1, read as the reverse complement.
GAAACTGGTCAAACGTTTGAGCCAACAACTCCCGACGTTTCTTTTGCTCCTTGATCGCCGAAGCCTAGCGCAACAATGTTGTTCCGTTTGCACAGTTCTTCCAACATTGTTGGGGCCACGCACACACATTAGATATGATCTCCATTGAGATAGTAGCGCATTAATATGTTGAAGGAGCATGTCGGCAGCCTAACTTTGTAAGTTTACAAAGTCTTATGGGTCGTTTCCTTCCCATAATACACTGCACGTTTTTACATTGTTTGGAGTTGTTACATCCGCTTGCACAGCACTACCAACACCATCCAACATCTGCCTGAGCTACTTCTCTTAACTCGAAGACATAATGTCGTTTTCACCAATGTTATCTAAAAAGTGCTGTATCTTGTAAATTCAGGTGTTGAAGACTTCGATTTCAAGCATTACAATAGGACATCATTCGCTGGCTTGGAAACTCACATTCTTAATGCTTACTGCAATGCTATGCTACAGGAATACTTAACAAACAAGTATCAACCAAATTGTTCCACAATGATTGAAGTGTTCTTCCCAATTTACGTATATATCAGGCTTCTACTACATTCCAACCCATAGCCAAGTGGATACCAGTTATTTCCGTTGTTCGGCAAAAAGATGCAGAGGATAATAGTAGCTGCGTCTCGTTCCCATTGGCCTTCTCACCCCTGTCGACGTCTTCACCCTAACTTTTAACTTTTTCATTCCTTATCCAACCTACTCATCCTTGATGCCATCCCCCCATTCCTCATTTCGCTGCCATTTTCATTCCTCATCAAAAATTGGAACAACTGATACCTTGTGTGTCTTACTCCTCAACAGGCCATTTCCATTCTGCCTCCTAAACGCAAAGTTTTTCTTATGATCAGTCGTTTTCTTTCATGTGTTAAGTAGAAGTAATTACTATGACAAAACACTTCGCATTTAGACTCGCTTTGAAGAGGAGGCAGACATGAACTCCGAAATGGACTATTTTATTCATGGTGGGAAAAATGTTTCAACGGGTTCGCCTTGACGCACAAGCCTGATACTTTGTCTATCCATAGTTTTGCAGCAGCAAGAAACTTGCGAGCAAAACTGTGATGATTACGACGGTCATTTCATCTTTCTTCGGCCGTTTTATGAATTCATTCGTAGTACAGTCTTCCAATGCATTTCTTCTCTTCCTTCTAGCTGCTGTATTTTGTGGAACCTGTCAGGGTGGGTTTTCAGAATCACTTGTGTCACCGTGAGTTTTGCTTGGCCTGTGAACTCGGCTTCCTGTTTCATATGCTGGATTTGTCCTCTGGTCAAACTTGCCAGGTATGCGGCGGCCTTACGGAGATGGCTGGAACCGAAGTCTCACAGAACGATTGTTGTTAGTTTCGTAGCAAGTACGAACTGCGTTTTATCTAGTGAAAACAAATCACAAACTTATGAAATACGTGCAACACGTTTGCCTTTCGGCTAGTGCTGACAAGCAACGCCTTGCCGATTTCTACTGCAAATTATGGCAAGAAGGGAATTCGAGATACAATATGCTCGTTGCCTTTTTTGTCCCCAGAGCTCAAGATTCTCAATGAAGCCCAAGGTTAGGTTTAAGGGCCATGGCCAAGTTATCACACGGCCAACGAAAGAAAACGTGCGTTATCACAAGTAGGATTTTACAAGAATCGGATAACAAATTGTGTGCCTTTTGTCTCGGAAGGCGAACTCTTCGGGGTTAAACATGGTTTAACTGCTATCAAAGTTTTCTCTGCTAGCGAAGGTCTTTTTTTCTTTTGCGTTCGCATGGCTGACGAGAACGGGAAAAGAGACTTCTGCCAAGGGTCGAAACTCATTGTGTTGAGCATGCGCGGTGGTTACTTAGCGACCGAATCCTCACGTGATACTTCATGTTGTGTGGGCTCACTTAAAAACAGCAGAATTACTGTAAAGGAACGTGCGGGAGACAGCGGGTTCAAGTCACATTCAGCAAACATTTTGGAGCATGCGGTTTGAAGAGTGCCGTCCAAGATTGTGGACGGTCGTTGGATCAAAGAGACTTTCGACCAATGGCAGAGCTCTCTTTTCCCGTACTCGTTAGCCCAGCGAACGCTAAAGAAAAAGAGACGTCTGGAGAAACACAGTGTTTTGTACTCTGGTCGCGTCCATGATAAGCATCAGATGAGCAACTTTTTCTTCACACATATTGTAGCAATACCCTTCTATTAACGCGCGTTGCCAATTTATTGTTTTGTTCTTTTCAACAGGCTAACAATCCCAGAGGCAGCAGCGCTTGGTTTGGTTTTGAACGACGTAGATGAGTCATTTGGAACCGCTAACTTTCCTCGTTTGATTCAGAGCTGGTTTAGATTTGCTCTTCAACAGATGCTTTAGGTAACAAAATTTTAGTTTCTAAAGAAACTGTGGTACTGCGTCGGTGGGAGATTGAAACAGAAATTGATTTTATCAAACGAGTTGATAAAGGTCGAATAACCACCGTGAAAGATTTGGAAAGCTGACGTTTCGAGCGTAAGCCCATTCGCTCCGACGACGGGCTAACGCTCGAAACGTCAGCTTTTCAAATCTTTCACGGTGGTTATTCGACCTTTATCAACTCGTTTGATAAAATCAATTTCAGATGCATCAGGTAGTCTCACTGCTTTATAACTTGGAAGCCAATTGCTGTGGTCACATTTTCCAATTAAATGAAATAGAGGCAATTCATGATATGCCCATACCCCTACCCCCTCCCCACTCTCCCGTCCACAAACTTTAGAACTCCGCATTCGGGGAAGGCACTATTTTCTCTACTCTTTGAATACGTTTTGGACTCTTAGCGTCCATTTTCTCGTTCAACTATCTACCATTTGACGTCCTGATCCAAGAGGAGTAATAGCTATGACCATTGTGAATTGCACATGTTGTTACAAATGGTGAGTGTAGCACCCTCTTTTCCATTATATAAAGACCCCGAACGCATGACCGACAGGGATTTTGAACCTAAGCCGTAGAAAAGCAGCCCAACAGTAGTGAAGTTCTTTGGACAAGGCAGGTCACGTTTCAAATCGAAATTCTTGTTTGCGTTTTTGGCAGTTTTTCCTTTTAATTCTATAGGACACCCTTGAACCACCAATAACCACAGAAGCTGCTGACCCACAAAACCCGTAAGCATTTTATTTGAGTCAGTTTTAATTTGTAGTGCTGCGAGACAGTAAAGTTTAGATTGTGTTGTGTTGGACTTTGTGTCATCGTCAGTTGAGGTCTTCCGGAGTCTTATTGATCAGATCTGCTTCGGCACGATCGTAAAGTGTACGGATAAACTTCGGCCATTTTTTCTTTTACGTAGAAATTCAATCAAAATTTTTTTAAAAATTCATGGGAAATATAATGTCCTTTAAGATAAGGATATTTTTTGGCTGGGTGCATTTCACGAAAAATACACACCGGGTATGTATTTTTCGTTAAATACACCTTTACCATCTTTCACAATCTAGCCAATTTTTGTCATTCTCACGTTCCATCCAGAAAATTCATTTACTAGCACTTCTTCCTAGCGTTTTTTTTTCCGTCACGACAACACTTCACGTCGTATTTTTTGGTGTACAGATGCGTGATACCAGATGCGTAACGTTTCGTGATGTAAGGCTACTTCCACTTCAAAAACACTCAGTGATCCATAGTTTACACAATGCTGTTAAAAGGTCACGAATTGTAAAAAGCCACGGAATGACAGTTCACTGGCGTCAAAGAGGTTTAATTTAGAAACTTTCTTTCATATCATCTATTAGGACACTCCAAGTTCACTCTGGCTCTTTATGAAAGCAAGTGCAAGTCCGGTATCACTCTTATTAAAATCAGTTCTTATTGTCATGAAAAGTACATCTAATTACAAGGATAAGGACACGAGGCTGCTGCAGCGACGGGCAGCGGTGGTACTTACACCACCACCGAAAGGCTAACCAGTTTGAAATCGGTGCTAAAACTTGAATAGTTCAGAATCATGACAACATACCAACACGTTGTGCTGTCTCTATCTGATGCCGAGGAATCGTTTTTGTTTACTCACTCCAGTGAGGGCTGGGAATATTTGTTGTGTAAAACGGAAGAAAATGTCGCGTGAGGTTTCTGCGGTTGTTGTCTCATGTTATCCATTATCTTTATATCTCCCGCTCACCATGTATGTCTCAGGAAATCCAATCTGTCCTCATTTAGAAAACGAATGTGTGATTTATAATGGTAATAGGACTGAGTGGAGTCCAATTTGGTCTGTAATCATATGAGTGATTAACAAAATCGGATGACTGCGTAGCGGGAGTCCGATTTGTTTAATCCTTACAGACCGAATTGGACTACACGAAGTCCTTTTACCAATTAATCATAACCATTACAATTTCCAAGAAAAAAAATTAATGCGTTCCTTTTTCACTGTCTTATGTTACAAATTTGTCCATTTTGGAAAGTCCCCAGTTTGGTTGGTGGTTGTTGCTATGGTTATTGTGATAAAATCTGCGATTGGTGGATTGAGCTGAGTGCACTTTATATGATTGGCTGATGTAACTTTATATGATTGGCCGAATTTATACTAGAGTTGAATTATCCGTCTAGTCGGATAATCCGTCAGACGGATAATTCGTCTAAGTCTCAAGTGTATTAAGGCTTGACCAGCCTAATTATTATGCATATTTTTATTTGAAGGGAAGGCATTTGTCCCGGACCTATGAAACTTGGCAGGCAGTTAGTTATCGGTATTGTTATAACTTTTCCAAAATATCCCGTACCACATTCTTGTCACGTGACCCGAAATCAACTTATAACAGTTATATTTTTTACTCAAAAATGGGGAACATTCAGCTACATTATATCAATCTTGTTTCTTGATTATTCGATGACCCCTTCTAAGGGCTTTGTCATGCCGCCTTTTAATCATGTCCACATGTTAAGAGCAATGAACAATTGAGGAAAATAGGTCACGTGACATGATAAACATCCAAATATCTTAAAAGGTAAATACGGAGTACCACATTAAAAGGCGGCATTCGATACGCACAGTTGTACTAAACGTGTTAATGCCAAACGTTTTCAAAATTTTGAAATAAAAATGTTCCCCATTTTTGAATAAAGGATATAAACGTTATAAGTTGTTTTAGGGTCACGTGACCAAAATGCGATGCAAAATATTTTGGCGAATCAATAACAGCACCGATAAAAAACTTTCTGCTAAGGTTCATAGACATTGGACAAACGCTTTACTTCAAATAAAAATATGCATAATAATTAGATTGGTCAAGCCTTAATACACTTGAGGTATAAATCCGAAGACAAATTTTGACGAGTATTTTGTCTACGTATACGTTACACGTTACGCCATCTTGAAATAGGCATCCCAGGAAACCCTGCGAAAATATAGAAACTAGTCCCTCTCATGTGGAAACTTCGTCAAAAAACCGTCTACGTTTCCGCCTAGATATAAATTTTGAGACGGATCATCCGTCTAAGACGATTTATCCGTCTGTTAGCACGTCTTGAAGACGTGCTAACAGACGAATCAGCCTCAGACGAATTTTGCTCCATAATTCGTCCTCGTACCGAATTTATACTTAGACGAATTATCCGTCTCAGACGGATAATTCGTCTCTAGTTTAAATTCGGCCATTGGCTGATGTAACTGTCCGATTTCAGGTATCCGATTACAGCCAACTGTCCGATTTCAACCCTACACAGTAATTAGTGAAAAATAAAGTAGTTATTGCACCAATCAAAGAGAATTGTAATGGTTATGATTAATCTCGTTACCTAGTAATTCAATGTAAATTACAAAAAGACAGTTCTGTAATTTTGACCCACAGTATTAAATAGGGTAACAGTTGAATTGTGTCAAGTTTGTGGGAATATACACGTGGCGTGAACACCATGGTTTTTTTGTGCATTCTTTTTTCTTGTGCCTAGCCCTCCGAAAACATATCAATCCTCCATTGTCCATCGTTTATTTGGCTCGGACGTTGAACTGCTTATCCGCTGCCGCTGCGGCAAAGAAACAAAAAGAGAATCGACCACGTTGCTCTTCAATTTGGAATACCCTGAAATGCCCGCAGGTGAGCTTGTGGTTTCTATGCCTGAATAGGGAATTTCCCAAAAACTGACCAGCGCTCTTAAAGAGTGTGAGACACGCTTCTTTATTTACGTTGGTGCCGTTACGCACTTAATTAGTGAGGCAAGAAATTTGGATTCCTAACAATAACGGTACCTATTACACCTTAAAAGCTAACCGTTTTGAAATCGGTGCTTAGAGAAAACATTAAAACGATTTATTTTTCAGGCTGAAATAAATATTTTTCGTCTCAGTCCTGTATATGATACCAAAAAGTTGGAGGGTGTAAAGTTCATGTACGTACGTGACGTATGTGTACCACTTCATTTATGTTTTCAGTCACACACGTCAAATACGTCAAAATATATTAGTTCTAAAAATAGAAAGATACGGAAAAGGGTTGACTCAAGGGTACATTACGTATGGAAGCTCCAGGTAATGCATGGGCTCCTTGTTGCAGATAATTGTTTCACCGTAGCTGAAACAACCCAAACCTTTACTAATGCTAACATTAGGCTTAAACAATATGCTTTAGATAATGTTTAAGCCCAAGCTTAGCATTTTTGTAAAGGTTTGGGTTGTTCATTTATGGCAAAACAATGGCCTGCAACCTGCACTTTGCACCTTCCGACCAAAAAGTTCCCTTGCAAGTACATCGGTGCCATATTAAATTTTGTAAAACTTTATTAGTAAAGTGTCGAATACGGAAAACTTTCAAAGGCACTGTAATGTCCATTTAAGTTCTGTGTGTTGATTATAGATAAAACACAGCAAGTTCCAATTAGCTTTGAGTCCGTTTTGTTGTCGAGCATGTGTCGAGAGCAGAGTATGCAGGCTTGGTGTGAACAATGCTCCAGATATCAACCGACAGTAAGTGAGAAAATACTGCATGGGAAACATTTGTTTACAAATTTTGCGTCATTAGCATAACCTTATCCTTTTCTCATCGGTCCCCGAAGAATCAGCACAGAACGTGAGCCCGATGTAACTGAAGAATGTGTGAGTTCCTTAGAGTGAGTTAAAGGTTGTCGGACAGAGGTTAGAGTTTATACTTCTTATCCCAGGGAACTAAAAAACCTAAGCATTTGTGGTTGCAGTTAGAAAGGTAGCACTTTCTCCTCGGTAATTTTGAGATCCTGAGTGTTTGTCCAGCCGAGGTTCAAACCCTCTGTTGTGAATTGTGTTAATGGTCTCATTGAATTTCTTGATACAAACTTACATCAAGCTCACTCTCGATATAATTTCTCCATTACTCGCTCTTTCGACTCGAACCCACGTGTGTAAAAGGATCTCCTTTTTGTCTCTTGTTAGCTGTTAGTAAATATTAACAGCGTCACACCCATATTACGTTATCACATTCTCGACACCTCGACCTCTTCTACATGGCGGTCCAATCCTCGACCAACTGTGCCACTGCCTAGTGTGTCTGTGGGCTGTTTAATGACAATATTCAGATTGTTTTCGCAATTTGATGCGACGTTGTTTTCAATCGTGTTACAACCTTACCTTTCATGCAGTCAAACGAACGCTTTCTAAGGAACTTGTAAACCAAACTATGCCATATCTTTTTCCCCAAAGATGCAAACTCGGAAGGTCAAGAAACTCCCAGATATCTTAGTGTTTAATTGTGGCATGGAACACGCAAAGGAACTGGAGTTTTGGAAAACACAACAACAGGTTTGAATATTTCATGTCAATTTTGCAATTATTTTCTCCACGACATTGCTGCAACGCTGTAATGGCAATGGTTAGGCCATCCCCTTTTTCTTCTCCGTTTTTTTGTCCGTTTCTTCTCCGTTTAGCGTCGTCCGCCATATGGATTTTGGGTTCACGTCTTGTTGTTTTTGTGGCTCCACAGCTATGATGCTGGGGTACCAGGTCTCTAATTCCGAGAATGCTTATGATTTTTTTTTAGGTTTTTTTTTTTTTTCAATCCGACCTACCGACCCAATATCAGGAAACGCATTCGACGGTAAACGACCAAAAAAAAGGGGGATGGCCTTAGCCCTTGTGACAGACGTACGTGACGGTGTTTTTGGTGGTTGCTTTCTCCACCCAGATAATTATGGAGTTTAAGAAACCACGATGGCTACGGCGACGAAAACGTCACTTCAAACTAGTTGTTTAAGCTCCTCTAAGTGTTTCACGATGTTTCCGTCTTGTTTATGTTGTACAATATGGATGAACTATGCTTCAACCAGATTGGTATGTACGGATTTGAAGCAAAGAGAGAGAAGGAAAGATTCACTGTTGTTTCAGTTCCACGCTGTCGTTAAAACCCGAAAAGTGGTCATTTTACGTTGTTCTTTTGACGAGTACTGGAGAGAAATGTACAAAAATACGTGCCGCACGTGCAGCACGATCGTTTTTTCCTCTTTTAACCAATAATATTACTGCTTTTTGGCGTTGCCGTTGCCGTAGCCGTCGTCGTTTATTAGGGATTTTAAGCAAAGACGACGACTACGGCAACGCTACAAAGCGAGTATATTATTAGTTAAACTAGGAAAAATACTCGCGCTGCACGTGCAACACAAATTTCCGTGCATTTTCCTGCCGTCACAGTCCACAAAACAACAACGTGAAATCCCCAAATTTAGGTTTTGTCGACAACGTGAGCATATGACAATGAAACAGTCATTTTCTGTTGTGACTTTAAAACCGTTCGTACCTATCCAGTTACGGGATAGTTCGCCTGTATTGTACAAGGTGAACAAGACGGAATAATTGCGATATACTTGCGACAGCGATAAGTTATATTTTGGACTGACTTTTTTGTTGCCGTAGCCGTCGTCTTTGCTTCAACTCCCTACGAGGGAACTTTAGGATGAGAAGGAGTACGAGATTTGACTGCCCGGTTTTAGCGAAAATTCTTAGAAGATTCTTAACCCGCGGCCGGACGATTATTGCTGGTAACCTAACCTTTTTTGCTGATCAAAAAATGCTAAATCTGCTACCGTGTTGTTGACTTGTTTTGACACAACGACATTCTTGCAAAACCTCGTACTAAAATGACCGTCACGACGGTATCAGGTTTTTCCCGCTGCGTTGTTCATTGAGAAAATCTCGTTCTCGTTGTCGTTCTCGTCCTAGAATCTAAAGCTCTCTATTTACGAAACGGCGACTGCTACGACTACGGCATCGCCACAAAACAATATCATTGTTTAGGTAGGTAGGTAGGTAATATCATTGGTTAAAAGAGCGTAAATAATCGTGCTGCACGCGCAGCACGGATTTTAGCAAGTATCTTACTGGCTGGCCAAACGCACGCAACATTCTCAACATTTTCAACGCAACATGTCAATTTTTATGTGCCTCAGGCCCCTGGCGGGCAACAAATGGACCTAGTGCAACAATGTTGCGTAAACGTGGCCAAGAGAAGATGTGATAAGAAAGTGAATCCTCCATATGTGTCCCTATTGTGATGAAAATTATTTGAAATCTATTTTTAGTTGTCATCAGTATTTCCCGCTCAGTTAGTGTGAAAGTAGATCGTGCCGTCATAGGAACTACAGATAAAAATAACCTTCGCAGCACAAGCCCGAGATTTGCTCTCTTTCTTCGTATTTATTTATTTATTTATTTAAGTGTGTAGTCTTTCTAGCGCTGGAGCACTAATTGGGCACACTGTAAACTGAAAATAAACATTTGACACAAAGTTCGCGTTATGCAATGAGGACAGGAGCCCTATATTCCTGTCACGGCGTTTTCACAGACTGATTTATTTTTAGATTGAATTTCCCGCGAATGAGACTTCCGAAGGAACCCGTTGACCGATCACAGGACACTAAGTTGACGTCATAGTGTCACAGAACCGAAACTGCTTTTGTTTTTTGCGGAAATGTTAATCTAAAAGTAGATCGATCTGTGAAAATGCTGTGGCATAGGCTTCCTGGTCATCAGTGGGTTCCTGGTGAGGGCAGAGGCTATTTAAGCAATAGAGGATTTCGTGTTTCCATACTCTCATTTAAACACAGCTATTGACCAATGAGAGTTCGCGTACTATCCTAATTATTTTATAAATTGTTATCAGTTTGTGAGAAGTGCCTATCTCCACTCCTTAGCAATGTTGCTTCTCTTTTTCTAAATTTCAAGGATCGTACTGGAAATGTTTCGGCTAAGAACTTTCTGGTTATATACAAGAATTTAAACATTATTTGTAAGTGTTACTAAATACCAGTGCTCTCTGTGGGACTATGGAAGAGACTTGGTCGGCTTACGAGGAAAATGGGAGACACAACTAACCAAACCGGCTTAAAAAACAGAAAAAGTGTAATTGTTTTGAGAAACTGAGGCCTGACTCCTCTTCGCTTTTTGTTCTTGCCTCCGTCTGGAACGAAATGAGTTGAAGTTCGTAATTTCTGTGTAGGAAATTGTTTAGGTAATTACCAGAAGAATTCATTTCACTATTTAATGGTCTGAAATGTCAGCCTTATCTTTATCCTAACCTCTGAGTATCTGTCTTTTGGGTTCCTCAGTTTTAACAGTCCTTTCTTCACTGTGGATATAACGTCAAGCTCTCGTAGTGTGCTTTTGATTTCAGAAGGCTTTCGAAACAACGAAAAAACCGCTAACGAAATGCCAGTTCTACTTGGAAATAATCGTTTGCACTGTTTTTTTCAATTAGTTTATCTTGTTCAAGTCATACGATGTTAGCGAACAATCTACAACTGATCGGGTAGTAATGTTATCGGTGCTAACAGAGAAAAGGGAAGATCGACATCTGTTTTCTCACGTTTTCGTCAAAATCTTAAGTTTCCTAATATAACGTTTTGGTTAAATTGCAGGAGACAAGAGAAAATGACAAAAATTCATGCCTCAAATGCTGCATCTTTTACGTATTAAACCTAGTCAAACGCTTTAGTGAATGAAAAATACCGTTTAAATCATCTGGTACCTCTCTCTTATAATGGAATTTGTGTTTGGTCAGTTACTAGATCCACCGCTGAAATCTGAAGATAAAACAACCATACAGTCATCAGCCAGAGCTTGCAGATATGGCAACGCTTGCACACGGGTCGATTGCAAATTCAGACACGACAGGGACGGTGCTGAAGACGGGTAAATCACAGTACTTTCCATCTTAACAGTTGTGTGATAAATTCGTTAGTTGGTGTTAAAATGAAAGCAATCTTGATGTCACCTTTAATTGGTACAAATCGCGGCGCCTTTCCTCTCATTCTATGTGTTCACATCAGAAAAGCAACGATGTTTGCAATCCAAAGAAGGTTTTCTTAATGTTTTTTCAAAGGCCAGGTTTCCTCGCAAAGAAATATAAAATTGCTAATCTTTGAACGGTAGGAAGAAAAGTGTTAACATTGTTAAAAGTGCACGTAAACTATTTTCCGTTGACAAAATTACTCTTTCCATCCACAGCGAAAGCATTTCCGCTTTTCATTTTGTCAAACTTGGTACGCGAGGTTTGCAAAACCAGCTGTCTTTTGGACGAACAACGGAGCTCTGCGTGGTATGGGTCTCGCCTCTCTTTGACTTAACAAACTGGTTTGCAGTGAAAACGTTCTTTTAAAAGAGGCGTGCTAAACGGTTTGTGAAGTAAAATCAGGAACAGAACGATGCCTCTCGCTAGCTCAGTTGTTGGTCAAACGACCTCCAGTTTTGCTAACTTAACTTTGCGTATCAAAACGAGAGAGGCGAGTGTTTCGTCTGGGCATCTAGACACCGAGAGTAAACAGATGTCTTGTGGATACCCGATGAAGCACAAAGCGTTAGTTTTGATATGCTGTTTATTTCACAAAAAAAAGCCATGGTTAGGACTTTTTGTTTGTTTGATCGAATTTTCCATTACAAGAGAATTTGCTCTGGGTCCTGTGATTAAACTTGCGAAACTTGATTGCGCGCTCAAAAGGTGCTCTCCCTCTTCAAGAGAAAATTTAAGAACGCTCCCTTGGAGAAGCTAGTGTTGTGACCTTCTTACCATCCCTAGTAAGACTGATGATGGATGACTCGTAGTTTAATGCGCGCCTTCGG
>NC_090874.1:18008438-18010938 GCF_036669935.1 Montipora foliosa | reverse complement strand
TTAGACTGGAAAATACCGTGTGCTGTTGTATTCACTCGAAGAGACATCAATAGCCGCCATGAAACAACAAGTAAGGAAAATGGCCCGACGACATATATGAATAGCTTTCATGTGCTCTTTAGGACTTTAACTTGTCAGAACTTTCAGTTGTTTTGAAATCGGACGTCTGTGCGGGACGTCGTGCCTTCAAATTCCGGCTGGAGCAACCGTCAGGGTTTTTAAATGACTGAAAAGAAAGTGCTGTCTTTGTAATGACAACATTCTGCAAATGTTTGGATTTTCAGTCCTCCCGGATAAGAACTTTAAATCGTAGGGCCCGTCTCACAGCACTTCTGTGGGACGGTAAAGAACCAACAACACACTGTTCGAAAAATAGGGCACATAGTTTCCGGTGCACTAGGGTTACACAATCTAAATGGGTAATACCCATTTAATCTAAATTTAGATCAATGGGTGCAAGCCATCTCAGATGATCATCCAAGTCATCCAACCATGCATGCACCGTATTTAGGTCTAAGCACCCATTTTGAATAGTGCTGATTAACTGTGTTTGAGTCTAAACGCCCATTCTAAGTAAGCACCCATCTTAAATCGATTAGCTTTCAATATTGGTAATGGGTCTCTATTTAAATATTATAAAAATTCGCCTTCATTCAGCTACCTGCTTCGATGGTGTAGTGGTTATCGATGATTCCTTACGCGTGGCTAACAAACTAGGTTCAACGTTTTTGTCATCCATGTCCGTCGATCATCTTAAACGAAAAATTTCCTTTCTTTTCCCTTTTTTTTCCTGACGAGAAAATTTCTACGTATAGGGTAAACTTCATGTAATTCAAGCGAAAGAGGAAACGCATATTTAATGAGTTGCTTGGATGACTCGGATGATCATCTGAGATGGCTTGCACCCACTGATCTAAATTTAGATTATATGTTATTATATGGCTCTGTCTCACGAGGACTGGGAACTACAAAACGCACGAATTTGATTGGCTAAAATCGATATTGACCGCGGTCTAGATTTTCCCATCTAGACCGGCATCTTGACCGGTAATGTTTTGCGGTGAAAAGATGCAAACTAAAATGCAAAAATATTGAGTATTTTCTTCTACAAATATTTATTTATGGAAGTGCCAAACAGCATGATGACAAAAGAGAGGATGACGAGCAAACTTTGGCAGAATTTTGTTCAGCTCATCGCCACTCATCGCCGTTCGCAAGCAAAATGTCAGTTAGTACAAACCAGTTACATTAAACGAAATAAATCGTTCTTGTTTGGCCATATAATAAACATCTTATTAACCGCGCTAGGTCGGTCTGTATGGGAGAATCTTGACCTCGGTCGCTGGTACAGACCTCACTGCGTTCGGTCTGTACTGGCGACATCGGTCAAGATTCTCCCATACAGACCTCCCACTCGGTTAATAAGAACTAAGTATTACCCATTTAGATTGTGTAACACTGGTGTCCGGTGTTATGGTCTGTGATTTCAGAACCTGGGGTACCTGTGGCACTTGTGTCCAGAAATGCAGTCCTAATTTGGATATCCAACTCAAAGTATCCCGTTAAGTAGAAAGTCTAGAGCATATGGAACACTGTCTTATATAGTTTATGGAAAAATTACTCAACTTTCAACGACGTCGATTCAAAACGTTTCTCGAGTCGTTTCTCGAGTCGTTTCTCGAGTTGGCTTTGTGTACGTTTTTAGCTATATATTTTTTTCCTTCCGATAATTTTTTTTAACAATTTGTTTTACTTAAGGGGGATAATTTTGTGCACCAAAATTATGCAATAAAAAATGTAGATCACCATGCTCGTTTAAGAGTAAAACGTCGTGCCTGTCTACCTCGATTTCTTAGATCGAAACGTCAAAATTCGCCATGTTCTCGGAATGCGCGCGCTTATTTTGCAAAGAGTTATGGGTCATTCACAACTTCTCTCACGTATTTTGAGAACTGTTTCAGCGTGTATGATCAAATTTGTGTGAATTGCAAATTAACTTATTAGATGCCATTATCTTTCTTTGCTTGAACAGTCAGTCAAAGAATCGATGACAGCGTACTTTATCAAGATGTTTCCCTTGTGAGGAGGGGAAGTATATCCCGGGAGTTCACACCCTTGGGGACGGATGAACTGCCTAGCGAAGGGGACCTCGTTGGATTGGACGCCGAGTTTGTTACACTGAATCAGGTACCCAGTGGTTTCTGCTGGTTCTTTACAGACTTAGTCTCTCTTTACTCTCGAGGATTTCTCTTTACCTACCTGTATTCTTGTACATCAGTGGAACTCGAGGTTTTACTATTGCAGCGTATCTTGAACAAGGTGAAAGCGATCCGGGGGGGGGGGGGAATAATTCACATCGGTCGTCAAACTTTGTTTTAAACTAGTCATGACAAAAAAACAAAAGAAGTGTCTACTTTCGACGACATCAACATCAGTTTGAATTAATGAATCTTTATTTCACACTTTGATAATTTCGACTGATTAGGATTATGTACGTGTA
>NC_090874.1:17998438-18003438 GCF_036669935.1 Montipora foliosa | reverse complement strand
TGTGGATCTGATCGAACGACTGACGGACGGACTATTTGTGAGTCTTCCCCAGAACCCGGAAAATAGCCTGACTTCTTTTTGTGTTTTGTTTTGGTGGTCGTATTGGTCAAAAACCTTTCCAACTAATCGACCTAGGCCGACCATCTGCTGATAAATAGACCACAACACCGGGCGCTCTGTGCCGTATTCTTTGACTGAGCGAGTCACTGTCTGAGTGAGAGTGACGGACTGACTTATAGAATTATTGACCGTCCAACAGATTATTAGCCTGCGAACGCAGACGTATTTCCGGCCGTCGTTTCTCTCTAACTGACTGACGAAAATTTGGTTTTATCAAATGAGTCAATGAAGGTAAATTAATCACGGTATGAAATATCTTTAACTTGAAGTTTCGAGCGTTCATTCCCTCTGACGAAGGGCTATCTGTGGAAACGTCTGCTGTGGTTAATTAACCCTTTCATTCGCACGATCGAAACGTTAATCCTCCCAACTAGTACCGTAAAGTTCTTTGTTGGGTAGTCATGAGAATTTGGTACTATATCAAGATCACGCATCTTAAGCAGATAATAATCTTCATTCTCAATACCTGAATGACATTTCGTTGAGTTTGTGAGGAGAATTTACAAACCGATCACTCCTGGGGTTCAAAGAGTTTTAATTAATTTACCTCTATCATTTCATTTTTTTTTTTGTCTTACTTCCTACCGACCCAGCACCACAGTTTCTGTTTAAGGCCATCCACTTTTTTCTCCGTTTAGCGTCGTCCGACCGACCCAAAGTGTTGCTATTTTCAAAAAAAAAAAGTAACGACGTAGTTAAACCATTTTCATGTCGCATAGGAGTTTCAGTGGTTTATCCTTTTTCCCATGTTGTCTTAATTTTACAATAACATCAACCAACTTTTCCGCCATATTGATTTTGGGTTCACGTCTTGTTGTCTTCCAGGGTCCGCAGCAATGTTGCTGGCGTAGCAGGCCGCCATTTCCGAGACTACTTGAAATTTTTTTAGGTTTTTTTTTTTTTCAAACCGACCGACCGACCGACCGACCCAGTATCAGGAAACGCATTCGACGCTAAACGAAAAAAAAAGGGGGATGACCTAAATTAATCCTTGCATTTATCTGACTGGATGAGCAGCGCAAAAGCAAAAAGGCCTGTTAATCATCATCATAAATGGTTAACTCTACGGTAATAAGGTTGTCTTCGTTATTTGAATGACAATTCAATTGTTTCAGGTTTGACAAGTCAGTCGGAAACTCATGACAGTACTGAAGATGCCAACACAGCTTTACAACTGTACAGAAAATACGAAGAGTTATCAGCCAGAGGGGAGTTCAAAAACGTTTTAAGACAAGTGTACGAGCACGGTAGAAAATCCGGTTGGCAGATAGGAGACAGCTCTTTAGACTGAGTAAAGAAGATTCGCAAACACTTGGATGATGGAGAGAACCTCTCCAGCATATCTTGAGTTTGACTGTAAAGGGAACCTCCACTTCGACAAAAAAATAACTTTAAATCACAGGAAATAACAGTTACAGTCAAGTCAGTCTAAAGTATTTTCAAAGAAATTGTGTGTATCCGAAATAAATAAGGTTTATAATTGCCTATTTTTGTTTTCAAATTTTGTGGGCGCCGCCCTCTTGAATAATTGTGACGCGTTACAGTTGCCGTGTTGTTATTAGACAAAAGCTGTTTGTGTCAGAGGAATAGGGCATCCGTAACACGTCACAATTATTCAAAATGGCTGCGCCCGCGAAATTTGAAAGTGAAAATAAGCGATCTTAAAATTCACTTTTCTTGATATAAACACTGTTTTCACACTGTAAGAGTGGAGGCTCCCTTGAAAGAACAGCTAAACCTTCAAGTTTTCACCTGGACACAAAGGAAAGCCTGGTACTTAGAAATGGGCAGAAAGGCGCACAGTGCATGAATGCTTCAATGTCATAGGCCAATATAAATCAGCGTGAGCTCAGGATAAACTAGCCTGGAGGAATGGATTTGCCTCCAAAGCAAATTCTAACGACGGAGCGTCTATTATCGTGGTAACTGAAGTCGCGCGTAGAAATCGTCAAAGCCCCGACAACACTGAAAGCGTTTCCTACCTCTTTTCTTTGCGGCTTCTCTGTTCGTATCATGGCCTGCATGCCGCCGATATTTTGACGCGCGCAAACGACCTCGTCCGCTGCGCGGGTAACTCGTTCGTTTTTTTTCCGTCCTATGCGTTTAGCCTTAGTTGAGTTTTCGCGATTCGCGTAAGCGTTAAGAAACATAAGCATCAAGTCTTTCTACCTTTTTATCATCAAATTGTTGTCTGCGCTTGGGTATTTCTATGCACATATCATCAAGACCAGGCGTAAACCGGATAAGACGCTGCGTTATACGGTGTACTATATGAAAGAAAGAGAAAGCTTAGATACAACCATTTCAATCAAATGTAAACTAAGCCTTACGTGAACGCCAGTGACTTTACTCCGCCTATAGAAAACGCATCTTGTCATTCTCTTCTTGAAATTTCGGTTATAACGAGGTGTGAACATCCATAAAACGTGTCATTGGTTTGACCGACGACGGAGCTAGTGAAAGACGTGTATACATTCTTCATTGGAAGTAATAATAATCTTTATTTAAGAGGTAAGTCATTTGGCGCTGGTGTACTAAGTTGGAACACTGTTCATTGAAATAAAACCAAATTATCTCAAATCAAATCAAACTGATGTTGGTTTTTGAGGAGAGGGGAAAATCGGAGTACCTGTAGAAAAACCTCTCGGAACAGAATCGAGAATCAACGAAATCAACCCTCATGAGGTAGTCTGCGAGCAAACGGTTCATCGTACTGTGAGCGTTCAAGCTCAAATACACCGTCTGCACGCCGGCATCATACGAGGTTGAGTCCGGGATTCGAACCCAAGACACATTTCCGAATTCGTCCACAAACAGAAGTTCTAAAGTGCTACTACGACCAGAAAATCAATTGTTCTTTTCCAAGTGACGCACGTTTTAAGCCCTGTACTCCTGTTTATTTGAACTGGAATTTCATTAGTTCCTACAATTTATATTGATTGTGAAATCTTCGGAGAGCTGGATCGATGACAAAATGACGCCCAAGACTCAATCTTTTAAGAATGCAATGCGTGCGTAAACGGCTGAATTAATAAGTGGCACAGGAATTTTGAGCTTTCAGACTTTTAAACTCGTGTTTTGTATATATAAGAAGTCGCGTTTACGCGCTGAAATTTTAAGGGGAGTGGCACTTCACTACACGAAGACAATGGTTGGTAAGGAAGCTTTTTAGTCAAGAGCCCTAAAAAAGGTTGCATGTACGGTTGTGTGAACTAACTTTTTCAATGGAAATCTGACATCGCTTCAATCGAAAGGCGCATGCGCAACTAGTCCCAGCCCTCTGGGAACTGGTATTTTGACAACTGTATCAAAGGAGGGCCTTATGCATGACGTCATATTTTTTGGGAGAAATAATAAACAATTATTGGATGAGGTTGAGCATGATATCATGAATTATCAAAACCGAGGTCTGTGTTATCTGCGAAAGCCGAAGGCTGAGGCAGATAACACAGTCACGAGGTTTTGATAATTCATGATATCATGCGAAAACCGAATTCAATAATTGTTTTATTATACATTTTTCACATAATTCATCCTCAGAAACTAGAAGTTATTTGTTGTAAAAAACAGAAGGAGGTTATTTTTTATCATTAATGCTACTAACTGCCCTGTTAGGGATTATCAAGAACGGGATATTTAGGTAAAAAACTTATAAGGATATGAGATATTTGGGAGGGAAATTAACAGGATGCAGGATATTTTAAAAACCGAACTGGTATTATAGTGATACAAACCACAGGAATTATCGGGATAGAGGATATTTAGGGATATGGGATACTGAGATTCGTCCCTTCCCTAATGGGGCCTCAACAATCAGCAAAGCAATACTATCACAATTTACTTTTACTAAAACTTTTTTAGGAATTTCAAGATGAAAAGGTGAAATTTCTTTGGAATACTGTCTGGAGATCGGCCGCTTCATTCGTTTGCTTTGGTTTGTGTATAAAACAAAATATAGTGTATGTCTTTTTATTTGATTGTTTAAGGCCTTTTTACTGATATTCTTTATAATTTTTTGTTCCTGTAATAGGAGGAATGGATTTATTTTTCGTTGTCGAATGTCATTGACTTGACCTATCACATACCATCATTAATTTTGATGTTAGGTTAAGTGTCTACTTAACAATTATTCCTCGAGAACGCGTTGGATATGAGAGAGACCACTGAGAATTATAATGCGAAGACTTCTAATCTTATAATTTTTTAACTTCTTTTTCTTTGCTTGATTTTATTGTTGTTTTTGGTTGTTAAAGGCTTTTTTTCCAATCTTCTTTTCCCGTTTTTTGATTCCTGTATTGGGAGAAATGGCGATGGAATCCCCAAGCAGTGCCGTTGCTAAGCGGGTCATGTGAGCGTTCTGAGCCTGATTGCCACTTACATGTTTTTTTTTTTTTGTTTTTTTTTTCACGATTTGTTGTTGTCATCTCAGTAAACCAATTACGTATAATTTACAGTCTTTCATATCCCCGAGAAGGTACGAGAGATAAAAGACTCTGGGATCGCAAAATCCCAGTAACGAAGACATAAATCCTTTTTTATATACTTGATTTATTTTCCCGTCTTTGATTCCTATATTGGAGGGAATGGCGTTGGAATTCCCAAACAGTGCTTTCTAAAACCCTGGCCAAACGAGAGAGAGAGTTGAGATTCTCGCTCTCGTTTGGCCAGGAACTCTCATCCACTCTCGGCTACTCTCATCGACTCTAGGGAGCTGCTCAAATTTCTCATGAGAGTTGGCGAGAGTTTTGTCTCGTTTGGCCGCGCACGAGAGTTTGACCGACAGTTTTGTGGCCAGCAATTACCGTTTTTTCCAGCAGGCCCAGATTAAAAAGGAAAAATAATATGGCTTCGGACTAGGGGACCAAGGACAACGCCAAGGC
>NC_090874.1:17973438-17993438 GCF_036669935.1 Montipora foliosa | reverse complement strand
GGCGAAGCAACAATCGTGCGAGATTCGAACTACTCGTGCCCAGTCCCTCTCCCGTCTAAAAATAGAATACAACAAGACAAAAAGTCCTCTACAATGTATTTAGCACCCAAATCAAAACCCAAGAAATGTCTCTCTGGTGGTCTCACGTGACCACTGGCCAATTGCTCTGGGCCCGAACTTTATCTTTCCATTTTTAAATGAAATGGTGGCGATAAAGAAAACCTACATGGTCCTTCTTGAGATCGAATTCGACTCTCAGTCAACACAACATCACATTTTCTCAAGGACTTAATTTTTGTCACAGTTGGTATCAATGGCCATGGTTCACCGAAGAGCTACAGAAAACTAGTGACAGTCAGGCCATTGAACTAGAGTTATTCGAGTCAGGCGATGGTAGTTCATCCCACGCACTAACAGGACTGAAATCAGGACTGAGGGGATGGCAGCTTCCACGTGTCTCCTAGGTTACAGGACTGCAGCCGTATCCGAGCTAATAGGGAATTTAAAATCTACGACGGCGACCGTCGACGAAAACGTCACCTCAAAATATAACTTGGCTCTATCGTAAGCCTTTCGCGATTTTTCAGTCTAGTTCGCGTCGTACAATGTGGGCAAAGTATCCTAAAAATAAATCGGTACGAGCGGTTTCAAAGTTACAACAGAGATGAAGGATTCTCTGTTGCATGCTTATCTTGTCGTCAAAACTTCAAATTTGGTGATTTCACGTCGTCGTTATGCAGAGGACTGCAAACATATTTGCTAAAATCCGTGCTGCACGTGCTGAACGATTATTTATGCTCTTTTAACCAATGATATTATTGCTTTGTGGCGTTGTCGTAGTCGCAACCGTCGTCGTTTCTTAAATTCCCTAATTTCGCAATGTTACAGGTTTAACTCATTTTAGTAACCCTTGGACTTTTTCTATGTTCCAGGCATCATCGATAAACACACATTTGTGTTCATTTAGCGACTTAAGATTAACCATCTCGTTCCTAATGCACGTCGATCATGATTATCTTAAGAAAATGGCATTTTGCAAGAACCTTCATGCAAAGGATCCTTAAATCGCGCCTGGACAACAGTGAGAAAATATGAACTCGCCCAAGCAGCCAATGGTAAAACGTTGAACACAGCAACTAGAATGTGTCTTCTCCAGTTCTTTCTCCAAACTGCCATGACGGCCAAATTCTGATATCGCGTTTCGATCGCCAAGGATATACTTGTGAAAAGCCATTCGATCACTAATGGAACTGCAGTCAACTTGGCAAAAGATACCAACAATAACCAGAAGGAGGTGTTCTCATAAATGAATTGATACAAATGGAAGAATCCATTTATAGAGACAATTGCAGAGGACTCATAGAGCATGCTCATAATAGCAATATCTGCTGTTATTCTCTCGGTACGCGGAGTTCTGTAACGCCCCCAAGGAGCTGAGGCTCGTTTCAAGATTCGTTGGCATATGTGATCGATGACAACAACTGTGCTTCGTTCTATGACTTCGGCAGCGCCGTGAATGATTCCAAGATAAGCGATGTCTCTTAAGTTGCCGAGATCCACCTGCATAACGGTTACCCGGAATGTGACCGCTGATGCACCGTACAATGGCGCCATCATAACGTAAGAATAAGCTGGATGTGTTATTCTCCAAAGTCTTTGAACACAAATGCGAGATGTTGTCTTGAAAGCCACCCCAATGAGCGGAGAAAATAGAGCGATTATCAGTTTGCCTTTTTCGTTTTGTTTCTTATACGCAGGATAAATATATGAAGTAATGATCATACCCGCTGTAAAAGGTAAACAATAAATGGCGGAAAAAAGCATGAAAACAGCGCGTTTTTGTCTCTTTGAGTGAAGGCAGAGATGATTTGTTAACAAATAGTTGTGGCCAAAAATACCCATGTTAAAGAGAATGCCTATGGGGATGGCTTGTGCGTCGAAAAGCGGGAAAGATTTAAGGATTCCCAGGGCTTGTAAAGTTACTCGATACAGTGAATCCAAGGAAAACATGAACATGCAACATAGAAAGAGTTTTGTCTTGACTCCTGACAGTTGATATGGACGGAAAAGAACCAGAGCAAGTACAAACACCCAAATATACAAAAAAATGAAAAAGATGGAATGATAAATAACGTGCATCCATTGTAACTTTAGCGGAATTGAGTTCTTTGGTTGAAAATGACAGTTGAGGTAAGTTTTATAGGTAAGATAAGAGACCATTGTGAACAACTTACCAATAGCGATGGCTGAGAGGAGCGAAATCGAGGCACCGATGACCGTTGCCTTACAGATCGTTCGCAAAGTGGATGGTCTAAGCTGCTTCCAGGACATTGCTCGATCGAGATCCGCTTCCTGGTTTTCGTTTTGTTCTGCGATATCTGTGGGGGAACAAGCGTCTAAAAAGACCGCCTTAACTCTACAAGATGCTGGTAAAAAATCATCCACCGTCACTTCTTTGTTGTTGTATTCCTGATAAATAATCTTGTCCACTGGTTGAGCGTACCATTCTCGGCCTGTATTCTGCAAAAGGCTGTATTCTAGAGTTTCTTGACTATATTCAGAATCCTTTGGGCTGTATTGTTCGGATACACCACGTGTAAAACTAAAGATTATGTGTCCGAACAGTTCGATGCATGTGCGTCCATCCATTTTGTAGTTGTTTCAAGAAAAGTTTAATCGTGCAGTATTACAAAAAACTGACTCCTCTGCCTTCTGTCCAAGTAAAATCTGTTTACTCGACAATCTTATCTCGAATATAACTATCTCGTATCCAAGACCGTTATTTATTAATCCGAATTACTTCCACCCACGTGCATCTCTTTCGCTTACGTAGCGGTTCGAGACTGATGTTGAAATATTCAGAAGTTTTTCTGTTATTCCAGGTTACTTTTGTTTCAAGAAAACCGAAAAACTGCAAATGGAAGCTCAAACTTATTGATAATTGACAAAGACGACAAAAAAAAAAATGAGGTTAACTCTATGAAAACATCAACAATAAAAGCGCACACGGCCTGCATCGGCGTGCTTTCATCTATTTCGCGGTGTCTGGATACCCCGATAATGCACGACGCTCGAGGTTTTAATATATTACATCCAACTCTCGTCTTGCGCCACTTATCTTACATCGTGGCGCTGGACGACTAGAACATCCTTACTACATTGGCCAAACCCGGTATACTGTTTTATCGTATTGTTAAAGAATTGGGCGAGTTGCGACATATTTAGATCCGTTAAAGTATATTTCCGGTTGACTGTTTAATAGCTACTCTTATTTTCGTCAACACTTCCGGGACGCGTTGATTAAACTCTCGGCCGATCCGAAAGGAAGATATTTGTAAAATCCGCAGAGTAACAGCCCAGTAGAGACGCATCGAATGAATCGGGCTGGGCACATTGAAACAATGTTATGAGCAGGCCGTCATGGTCATGACCTCGTGATATGATTAAATGAAAACTAAGAATCAATGCCCGGTTTTGACTCGTTTTTAGAAAGATTTTTGAAGAAAAATTAACATAGACAGGAAGGGTTGAACCGTGTTTGGTTTGAAACCAGCGTGCTTTTTTTATCCTATTGAAATCGCAGTACGGTCCACAAGTCCTCTTAAAATCATAGAAAGGTTTGAACCGCGTTTGGTTTGAAACCAATGTGCGTTTTTTATTCTATTGAAATCGCAGTACTGTCCACAAGTCCTCTTAAAACCATAGGAAGGTTTGAACCGTGTTTGGTTTGAAACCAGCGTGCGTTTTTAATCCTATTGTAATCGCAGTACGGTCCACAAGTCCTCTTAAAATCATAGGAAGGTTTGAACCGCGTTTGGTTTGAAACCAGTGTGTGTTTTTTATCCTATTGAAATCGCAGTACGGTCCACAAGTCCTCTTAAAATCATAGAAAGGTTTGAACCGCGTTTGGTTTGAAACCAATGTGCGTTTTTTATTCTACTGAAATCGAAGTACGGTCCACAAGTCCTCTTAAAATCATAGAAAGGTTTGAACCGCGTTTGGTTTGAAACCAATGTGCGTTTTTTATTCTACTGAAATCGAAGTACGGTCCACAAGTCCTCTTAAAATCATAGGAAGGTTTGAACCGCGTTTGGTTTGAAACCAATGTGCGTTTTTTATTCTACTGAAATCGAAGTACGGTCCACAAGTCCTCTTAAAATCATAGGAAGGTTTGAACCGCGTTTGGTTTGAAACCAGTGTGTGTTTTTTATCCTATTGAAATCGCAGTACGGTCCACAAGTCCTCTTAAAATCATAGAAAGGTTTGAACCGCGTTTGGTTTGAAACCAATGTGCGTTTTTTATTCTACTGAAATCGAAGTACGGTCCACAAGTCCTCTTAAAATCATAGGAAGGTTTGAACCGCGTTTGGTTTGAAACCAATGTGCGTTTTTTATTCTACTGAAATCGAAGTACGGTCCACAAGTCCTCTTAAAATCATAGGAAGGTTTGAACCGCGTTTGGTTTGAAACCAATGTGCGTTTTTTATTCTACTGAAATCGAAGTACGGTCCACAAGTCCTCTTAAAATCATAGGAAGGTTTGAACCGCGTTTGGTTTGAAACCAGTGTGCGTTTTTTATCCTATTGAAATCGCAGTACGGTCCACAAGTCCTCTTAAAATCATAGGAAGGTTTGAACCACGTTTGGTTTGAAACCAGTGTGCGTTTTTTATCCTATTGAAATCGCAGTACGGTCCACAAGTCCTCTTAAAATCATAGGAAGGTTTGAACCACGTTTGGTTTGAAACCAGTGTGCGTTTTTTATCCTATTGAAATCGCAGTACGGTCCACAAGTCCTCTTAAAATCATAGGAAGGTTTGAACCGCGTTTGGTTTAAAACCAATGTGCGTTTTTTATTCTATTGAAATCGCAGTACGGTCCACAAGTCCTCTTAAAATCATAGGAAGGTTTAAACCGCGTTTGGTTTGAAACCAGTGTGCGTTTTTTATCCTATTGAAATCGCAGTACGGTCCACAAGTCCTCTTAAAGATTTTCTTCTTTCTCTTTGCTGATGACATTAAATTGCTATATGCCAATGAAAATCCAAAATCTAGCGAGATAACGGTCAGCAGCGAACTGCTTAAAGGGAAAGTACGGTCCAGAAAGAGTTTCTCTAAAGTACTCTTACCTTTCCCCTGGAATTCGAAAATAATTGCCGCTTTGTCCAGTTCCCTGTTAAAATGTGACAAGAGCACTTTGACGTTGCCTCTTTCGTGACTTGGAGAGCGCCTGTTTCACGGCTTGCCTGTTACCGAGATCGCAAATCTACGGCGTGTACAAAATGCGGCCGCAAGGCTGTTGACTGGATCAAAGCGAACAGAACGTATGATGCCCATACTAAGAAATCTCCACTGGTTATCAGTTGACCAAAGAATAAAGTTTAAGACCACTCTCCTTGTCTGCAAAGCACTAAATGGCATGTCTCCCAGCTTCATAAAATAACGTATTGTCCCATATACTCCTCCACGTAGACTGAGATCATGCAATAAAGGCCTTCTTAAGATCCCAACATGAAGAACATACAGTTTTGGTGGTCGAATGTTCAGTGTTGCAGCCGCAAGATTATGGAACAGTTTTCCTGACAATATAAGACTTAATAACAGTTCCTTTGATGACTTCAAAAGAAGTTTAAAAACTTATCTTTTTAAATTACCTTTTTGATTTCTATATTCTTATATTTTCTGATTTCATAAATATTTTTAAATTTTTTATTTTAAACCTGTATTGTAAAAAGCATTGAGACTTGCGTGACATGCGTTTTTTAAGTATTATTATTATTATTATTATTATTATTATTATTATTATTATTATTATTATCATCATCATCTTCGATATGGCGTGTTATGACGTAGCAATAGTCAACAAACGTGTTGGACCTTACCAAGTTCTTCGTTCCCCGATCTCTTTCTCAATGTTGTGTGACCTTTCTGCTCCAAGAAATTCAAATGTAGGATGAACTGCTGTAAACGGTTTTGTGGTTTAATATAGTAGGCCAAGTAGGCCATAAATGTAACAGAAACTTAAGTCACTAAATACTTGTAGATCCTCTGATCATACAAACTAGGCGGCAAAAATCAGCCAGAGCAAATGTAAACAAGACAAAAACCTTGAACAATCGACACAGAAATATTCCACTAGCGTACCTTCTTTTTAATTCACTTTCTTACTTCTGCGACAGCCGTCTTTGATGCTTCAGCAAACGTATTTGTTTGCTTTCACACGGGGAAGCATTTGGAATAAGACGACGGAAACCTTCACTTGTTGCTCAAGACACATAGCAAGGCTTTTTCACAGCAACAATTACCGCTGTTGGGGTGTGTTTTGATCTGCCCAAGTACGCTTTTGAGGTAGATGAAACTAGACACATGTCTAGACTTGAGAACACATAAAGAAATTTTAAAAAACCGAAGCTTCCACCGGAAAATGACAATTAAAAGAAAAATTGGCCATCGAAAATAAAACGTGGATGGACTCCTCAAACCTGAAAACCCGACTGCTATATTGTTTGTTCGGATCTGTCATCTTACCAAGGAGGACTTCAAGCGGGATTTTCAGGTATATGAATATTGGTCTTAATGACATTCGCTTAATACTAAAATCACAGCCAACCAGTCCCAAATATCATTATCTTGGAGCCAGAAAACTGAATTAAGCAATATATAGACGACTTTCAGTGTTTTGCGCTTTTCCAGGCAGTAAAATAAACTTGACTTGAAATGTATTTAAATTATGTTAGCTTTATAGATGTACTGCAACGATTTACTCCTACCATTTGAAGGAAATATATAAATCGATCGTTCGTTTTGAAGCTGTAACAGGGGTCTCGTAGAAGACCACGGAAGACAGATTAAACTCGACTTCCAGGCGTTTATTTGACAGCAATGAGCACGGGATAGCACTGCAAACTCTCTTTCGCTTTGTAAAACTCCTGCATATAACTCACATATAAACCCTGCTTAACGACCACGAGGTAAATCTATTCTGATGGTGGAGCCAATATCAATACAATTTAACCTCTGGATTAAGATTCAAGTCTACAAAGTATCACTCTTCCTGCCTGTTTACATCAAGTACATCTAGCTAACCGGAGAAATCCTTGACCGTTGTACGTCATAGCCTCGTTTACATACACAAAAACAAAGATGGAGGATTTCAATTTAAAGTTGCCTATTTTTGAAGCATTATTGTTGGCTATTTAGTCCAAATGAGTGGTCAAGTGTGACAATACAGGTAAAGAACTTTCGATTCAAAGAGACTTTTCCAAGGCCGTACTTCAGATTGGCTGTATGCTGCTAATAAGCTTACGTTAACAATCCTTCGTGCAGCCCACCCCACCCACAATGCTGTAAACATGCACCCATAAATTTTTCAGACTTTCAACATTGTAGTGGGTGCCGGGGGAGGGGGAGTGGGAACTGCAAAAATATGGCACTGCTTTTGAAAGGAATGCTGAAGTCATCAGTAATCACAAGTTTTGCATAGCTGTCCCAAGGAATTTGGTGTACGGTTTTTTGGGTTACTTAGGGTGTCCGTAAACTTCCTGGATTCAGCTGTACAATCCCGCATTTAAGTGCCCCCAACAAAATGCTGCTCCATATCATCCAACATGGAAATCGAACAGACAGTTTTGAGTGGCTAACACTGTGACGAGCTTTAGTAAAGATGATGGAATGTGGAGCAGTCGAGCTGAGACGCAAACCGCTGGTCAGAGCCTTCCTCCGGACAGCAAATCTGCGCTTTCGCACTTTATTCGCTTTCCGATCTGGGTAACAATGTTAAAACTGAGCTTACATGAAGGTGTGTCCCCAGCAAGTTAACCAGTATTCTGAACCCATTCTCTAATACCCCCTCTAAAAAAAACAAATAATTCCTGCGTACTTTGCCAAACAGTTGCATGACTTGCACAATTGCCAACTCAAAAGAAGGGGCCTTCGAATTTAGTATTTCACTTGAGATTTCGCATGCAAAGGGACGCAACATTGTTGGGTGTTACATGTTGCGTCCCTTTGCTCATCCTGTTGCATATTGTTTTGTGTTGTTGAGAGTTGTTGCGCGAAACTTGAAACTGGTCAAACGTTTGAGCCAATAACTCTCGACGTTTCTTTTGTTCCTTGATCGCCGAAGCCTAGCGCAACAATGTTGTTCCGTTTGCACAGTTCTTCCAAAATTGTTGGGGCCACGCACACACATTAGATATGATCTCCATGGAGATAGCAGCGCATTAATATGTTGAAAAAGCATGTCGGCAGCCTAACTTTGTAAGTTTACAAAGTCTTATGGGTCGTTTCCTTCCCATAATACACTGCACTTCCTTACATTGTTCAGAGTTGTTGCATCCGCTCGCACAGCAGCGGAAGAGCAGAAACGAAGAGGCCCTGTTAGGGGTTATCAGGAACGGGATATTTAGGTAAAAAGCTTATAAGGATATGAGATATTTGGGAGGGAAATTAACGGGTTGCAGGATATTTTAAAGACCGTACTCGTATTATAGTGATACAAACCACAGGAATTAACGGGATAGAGGATATTTAGGGATATGGGATACTGAGATTCCTCCCTTCCCTAATGGGGCCTCAACAACTATCACAATTTACTTTTACTAAAACCTTTTGAGGAATGTAAAGATAAATTGCCTCCAGCCAGTTGGGATTCTTAACAGTTGTTGTTGTTCTGTTGTGTGGTTGTGTTTCATTGGCCCTGAAAAGCCCCTATGGGGAGCTGTCAATTAAGTAAGTATTGTATTAAAAGGCGAAATTTCTTTGGAATACTGTCTGGAGATCGGCCGCTTCATTCGTTCAGTGCTTTGGTTTGTGTATAAAACAAAATAGAGTGTTTTTATTTGGTTGTTTAAGGCTTTTTACTGATATTCTTTTCACGCTTTTTATTCCTTTACTAGGAGGAATGGATTTATTTTTTTGTTGTCGAATGTCATTGACTTGACCTATCACATACCATTAATTTTGATGTTAGGTTAAGTGTCTACTTAACAATTATTCCTCGAGAGCGCGTTGGATACGAGAGAGACCACTACGTATTATCCCCGCAGAAGACTTCTAATCTTATAATTTTTTAACTTCTTTTTCTTTGCTTGATTTTAGTGTTGTTTTTGGTTGTTAAAAGCTTTTTTCCAATCTTCTTTTCCCGTTTTTTGATTCCTGTATTGGGAGGAATGGCGATGGAATCCCCAAGCAGTGCCGTTGCTAAGCGGGTCATGTGAGCGTTCTGGGCCTGATTGCCACTTACATGTTTTTTTTTTTTTTTGTCACGATTTGTTGTTGTCATTTACATAAACGATTACTTATAATTTACAGTCTTTTATCTCCCGGAGAAGGTAGGAGAGATGACAGATCCTGGGATCGCAAAATCCCAGTAACGAAGACATAAATCCTTTTTTATATACTTGATTTATTTTCCGGTTTTTGATTCCTATATTGGAGGGAATGGTGTTGGAATTCCCAAACAGTGCTTTCTAAAGCCCTGGCCAAACGAGAGAGAGAGTTGATGAGAAGTGACGAGAGTTGAAACTCTCGCTCTCGTTTGGCCAGGAACTCTCATCCACTCTCGGTTACTCTCATTGACTCTAGAGAGCTGCTCAAATTTTCGATGTGAGTTGGCGAGAGTTTTATCTCCTTTGGCCGCGCACGAGAGTTTGACCGAGAGTTTTGCGGCCAGCAATTACTGTTTTTTCCAGCAGGCCCAGATTAAAAAGGAAACATAATATGGGGTCGGAATGGGGGACCAAGGACAACGCCAAGGTTTCAAAAAAAAGGTGGAGTGACGAGAAAATTTTTGCACCAATTGACTTATCCGAGGCAAGACCTTGCCTCAGGAATGTTTCCTCTA
This sequence comes from Montipora foliosa, assembly GCF_036669935.1. Lineage (NCBI taxonomy): Eukaryota > Metazoa > Cnidaria > Anthozoa > Scleractinia > Acroporidae > Montipora > Montipora foliosa. The sequence continues at coordinate 17,983,597 of NC_090874.1, read as the reverse complement.
AAGACTTTCACAATAGGGAAGTGACAGCCAAAAAATAAGCATTAGAAATAAACATGCGTAAGCTTGCGCACAAAATTCATTTTAGCGGTCTGGCGAGCTGAATATACCTGCTGGCTAGTCGCCACATTTACGTCTGAAAGGGTTTTCCCAGGGTCTCTCTTTTTTACGCGTGAAACTCTCGACAAAACTCTCGCTCTCGTTTGGCCAACTCTCGATCACTCTCACGAGTTTCAACTCTAGTCAACTCTCATCAACTCTCGCTCTCGTTTGGCCAGGACAGTTAATGGGTGGTGTTGACTCACAATGGCCAAATGAACACACTTAGAGTGTTTCACTGGCACGTAGTAAAAAATTAAATCCGAAACCGTTCAAAGAAAGAAGCTAAGAAAATGAAATGTTACAAAAGACTAATACAAAAATAACTGCTCCACGTTTCAAGTCTGTTTGGTGCATTGTTTCTAAGTTATTTGCCGAAGGAACATGTCACTCAATTTTACAGAGCTTTATATGGAGACGCCATGTTGATGTTCCTTGGCTGGCCTCTAATCAACAAAACATCTGGACCTCAGTTTGCGATAAAAGCCCTCTCTTTTTGCTCGTGAACTGAACTAAATGAGCATAAACATGTCTTCTTCAGCTTTTAATGCTTAATTTGCCAAAAATCACAAGGCTAAACCGTTTTTTGAACCAGACAGCTTTATCTCAGCGTAGTTAGTAGAGGAGACTGGTTATGAAAGCCGGTGGACTTTGGAGGAACATCTCCCGATCTTTGTTATGGTTTTCGCTTAGTCACGTGATCCTGACCCTGCCCACACAAATCAACAAGATGGCGACGGCGACTCGTAAGTAACTTTGCTACGAGTCACGGTTTATTTGACAAGTTGTCTGCACTTTTTGTCTATGTTTCGAGATCCAGTGAGAAAAGTTTAATGAAAAAGTGATGCCAGGAGAGAACTGCGCAGTTATTGGTATATGGAAGTTGCCATTGGCAAAGGACGAAGCTCATTCCACATGGAGGAAAGAATGGCTTGGAGAGATCAAGAAGACGAGTGATTTGGATCATAGTTTCAAGGATTTGATAAAAAAAGACCGTGCGTTCACATGTGAGATGCATTTTGCAGGGTCAGTGTCACGTGACGTGCGGGCTCAACATCAGAGAACCTCTATTGTTTGGTGCCTTTAAAGTGCGCCGGCTTTGATAACCAGTCTCCTCTACTAACTATGATCTCAGTTACTGTCTTGGTGAAAAAGGCCAAATTTGAAAATTCCGAATGCTGTATTCTCAAAACAAAAAACGCTACAGGGTCTAAAACTGGTAAAAGATTTACGTCTAAGTAACTCTTTTACCTGGTATGGATTAAAAGATCAGAAAACCTCGCAGCTGTGATTTTGCAATTTGATAACGTCATGTGAAAACACGCTATTGATAAGCTCAAATGCTTGGCACAATGGACGATTGAACACAGGGGTTGCATTCACAAAATGTTTGACACAGTGGCCAATTGAACACACTAATCACACATGATGACGGGCGACTTGTTACAGATCAAATTTCACATTTGTTTGAAATAGGTGTTTGTTTTTTCCAGATTCCTCATCTTCCTCATCTTCGTTTCTACTCCCAGTGTCCAAGTAAGTGATGTAGACTACGCTGTTCAAGTGACGCATATTCCTGAGTTAACTTGAAGTTCCAACCGTCATGTTTATGCTCATAACCAAAAAAAACGGCTGCTTTGAAGAGCACATTGTATCTTGCCTCGTTTCGTTAAAAACTGAATTAATTTTCCGCAACCGCGCATCTCACTTGTTTTCACACAACCACTTATATATTGCAAAGTGTCTTTTCTCTATTAGAGATGATTAGTGAAAAAAATCTGGGAGACACTGTCACCTTCTTTCCTCGCATGCGAAATGTTCACTTCCGGTTGCCGTCCGCGTATCAAAAACCTCGTGTGCTTTGAAGCTCCCTAATTTGGCGGTGTCACTTGGAATACCACAGGAAGACTACGTTTTAACTTCAACACCGCTTCGGTTTAGTCGTAGACGCATATATTAATTTCCTATGCACTTGTTCTTTTGAGAAAATTTGAGCCCTGTTGGCCTGAGTTACTATTAGGATGAGAGATGAACAAGAACAACCTTGTTATTTACTTTTTTTGTCCTTTTTTTCAATTTTATTCCAGTAGTCGACACAATTCGTTTCTATCATTTCAATGGCATCGCCTTTGTTTAAAGGGGCAGTGACACGCTATTTTAGTCAAACTTCAAAACACTAAAAGACCAAAGAAGAATGCTGTAGTTTTGTTACCAATAACCATTGAGTGTACTGAAGCTATTCTTAGTCAGTGGATAGCGTTGAACGCGCTTGCTGATTGGCTACTCAAACTCCGGTTATTCTTTGCATCGATATTCATCTCCGAGTAATTCGCGCGGAATTTGCGGCCGAAAATATTGTAATCTTCGCAGGAATAAATGATTTAAAATCATCCTTTTGTGCTATGTATATTTAGTATATAATAAAAACAACTATTGACCTGAGTGTCGGTGGCTAGTGGTGGATCTCTCTACCTTACCCGACTAGTTGTTAATTTTTTTGCGGCCAAGGATGGAGAGAATGCGACAAGGAATGGATGACACCACATATTAAAGGCTCAATTAGCGCTCGCCAGAAGGCCTTTTCTATATGTGACAAGGAAAGATACATTCAGATGAAAGATAAAGTTGCAATTCTCATCAAGAATGCAAAACGCAAGTTTTATGAAGCAAAGGTGAGTGAATTTCGCATGTCTAATCCACGCAAATGGTATAAATCTGCTCTGCGGTGCCGAAAGACAAAGAACAACACCTACAGCTCCGTCATCTGATGAGCTAAAAGAGGTTGCAGATAAGTTACTGCAAGCCTTTACAGCACCTTGGAAAAATAGAACGGCGACGGCTTTGCTCAGGGGCAATTGAGATCTAGAATTTTCGGAACATTTCTTTTAAAATTTCTTCCTTGCCTGCCTGTCCTAGGATTTTCGAACATCTAAAAAATGGTATAATTGCCCATTTTTAGCGGATTTTTACCCTAAAAAGGTCACCTAGAATTTTCGGGAGCCTTTTTTCTGGCTGAAATTTTCGAAAAGGTAAGTTTTGATCCCTGTAATTTTCGGATCACTAGACTTTCAGGTAGGAAATCCGAACAGATGAAAAATTTTTAGGGGGTAAAAATATGCCTATATCTACCGTTTAAATACTAAAATACGTTTAACAATGCTGTTTCAGTGGTTTTGAACTATATTCTCGTTGGGTGCCCCTGTTTGCTGGCCTCAGAAATGTCTGATAGACTGCAAGATAGACCACCTCCCCTTCCAAGTATCGGTCAAGTAAAAGCCATAATGAAACATCTTAATGGCAGGAAGGCTACAGGTTGTGACGAAGTACCGACGTGGCTCTTGAAATCTTTTCACGAAGAGATAGCGCCTGCTTTTCATGACATTATCTGTGCTAGTATACAGCAGTGCAGTATCCAACAGCATACAAGCACGCGTTGATTAGTCCTGTACCCAAAGTTAGTAATCCAACGGACATTAATAACGACTTCAGACAAATCTCTGTCCTTCCTCAAGCTGCGAAAGTTCTTGAGAAAATCCAACTCATGCTGAATAAAAGTAACATGAAGATCGACGCTACCCAGCATGCATTTCAGGAAAAGCGGTCAACTGTAACGGCACTCACAAGTATAACCCAAGATTGGTTCAATGCTACTGAACCAACGAGTCCGTTTTGCGGGGTGCATGCTTTATTTTTGGATTTCCGCAAAGCGTTTGATCTTGTTGATCACGCCACTTTACTTGAGAAACTAACTACCATGAATATCTCTGGCAGTTTCTGGAACTGGGTTCAAAGTTATCTCTCCGGTAGGACATAGGTTTAATAAGCTCCCAGGGGTAGTTTCTTGTAGTGGAGAGGTTATAGCTGGAGTTCCTCAAGGCGGGGTTATTTCTCCTACCCTGTTTAACATATGACATATATTTATTGCACAAAGAGCTATCCGTATTTAATTTTTGGCGACTTTCTGCGGACACCATCTCCAAACTTAAAAAAAACTGGTAAGGTTTTTTCAAGTTTCAATCCATTTCCATCCTCTCCATCCATGGATGCAAAGAATACCTTCCAAAGAATAGCTTCAGTGCACTTTAACTCTTATTGGCAACAAAAATCCACCATTATTTTTTGGTCTCGATTGATGCGAACAACGTATTTTATTGTTTTGAAGTTTGACTGAAACAGCGTGACACTGCTCCTTTAAACAGCTGCAAGTTTACAAGAGCGACACATGCGTAAGCACAAGCATTCCCAAGAAACACATTGAGGCGCATTTAATGATTGTTACGTAGTGTCCTACAGAAGGTACTGTGAACGAAATGATATATGAAAGGAATCATATATTGGACTGCGGATATGAAATCAAGTGAAGCTATGATCGTCGCAGTTATGAACGCAATTCTAGCAATTGCGTAGAGAAGCCTGAAAATTTCAGGACTTCAATTAACGGAGTTTGAACCTGTGACCTCGCGATGCCGGTGCGACGCTCTACCCATCTGAGCTATAAGTCCACTGATGCTGAGAGCTGGTCATTTGTGCGATCAAATTTTCCCTTTAGTCATTTGACCAGCTCCCAACGTCAGTGGCTTCAGGAGCTCAGTTGGTAAGAGCGCACCGGCCTCGCGAGGTCACGGGTGCAAACCCTGTTGAAGTCCTGAATTTTTCAGGCTTCTCTACGCAATTGCTAAAACTGCGTTCATAACTGGGAGGATCATAGCTTCACTTGAGATACTACTGTGTTAAGGATAAAAAGCTGATGAGCTAATTACCTATGTTCCTTTTGCTTATGCATAAGTCGCCAGTGAAAACTAGCTTAACTCTTCACTTCTACAACACTTTGTAACGATTCCTGTTCTTCCGTCGTTAGGAACTTGATATTTACGAACAGTTTTTTCAAGTTATACAGTATATTGTTTCGAATGTAGCCTCTCACTTCAATATCGTGGCCGGAAACATTGAAATAATATAAGTCCTAACATCTTTCCAGAATTTCTCTTTAGACGATGATCCTGGTAGCATTATACCAAAGCACTACAGAAGAGTGGAGATCAAGTACTCCAAACTTGGTTAGTAACGAATGAAGTTTGGAATTAGATATCTTGGTTTGACAGATAAAGTTAACGTAAAGGTCCTTATTTCACGAGGGTAACATGTGACAGTGAACTAGAGTTACTGTTAAACTTGTGGTCCTCGGTGCGCACCTTTTACTCCACTTCCTCTGTCAATGCTCCGTTTTACGCGTATTTAAAGCTAGAGATACATGGATCAAAGCAAAGTCGAAACAGACATCGATCGAATGAGACGGGGATCAAACTGACGACTCGTTTATCTCAGAAAGCCGCGCACTAACCAACTGAGCTGCCGCCTACGTCTGTCTCTAAAGACAGGAGACGGGAATAGACGATATAAATACTCATTAATTGTATTCGGCTAAATAATTTAAAATTGTTGGCCACCTTTTCTTGTTGACAACCGATGTTGGAACAAAAAAGTGTTGGCCTTAATTTACAACCATGGACAGAATTCTTGGGACACATTTCGAACGTGACATGACACTTTCTACACACAGGCGAAGCAACAATTGCGCGATATTCGAACTACTCGTGCTTTGTCCCTCCCCCGTCTAAAAGTGGGTTAGACCTTAATTCACATGTCTCTCTAGTGGTCTCACGTGACCACTGGTCAATTTCCCTGAGCCCGAACTTTATCTTTCCATTTTTTACTTAAATGGTGGCTGGCGATGAAACCTACATGGTCCTTCTTGAGATCGAATTCGAGTCTCAGTCAACACAACATCACATTTTCTTGAGGAATTAAGCCCTTGATTCATGTAGTTAAAAGTTGTTTGTGTAATATTGGTCCGATCGCTGGGAATTTGAGGGTCAAGAGATATTAGCTGCGATGAGCTGCTCCACTTTTTGTCACAGTTGGAATCAATGGCCATGGTTCACCGAAGAGCTACAGAAGACTAGTGACAGTCAGGCCATTGAACTAGAGTGAGTCGAGTCAGGCGATGATCGTTCATCCCACGCACTGGCAGGACTGAAATCAGGGCTGAGGGGGATGGCAGCTTCCACGTGTCTCCTAGGTTACAGGACTGCAGCCGTATCTGAGCTAATTTCGCAAAGTTACAGCGCTAGGTTTAACTTATGTTAGTAACCCTCGGACCTTTTCTATGTTCCCGGCATCATCGATAAATACACATCTCTGTTAAATTAGCGACTTAAGATTAACCATCTCGTTCCTAATACAAGTCGGTCATGATTATCTTAAGAAAATGGCATTTTGCAAGGAACTTGATGCAATGGTTCCTTAAATCGCGCCTGGAAAACAGTGTGAAAATGTGGACTCGCCCAAGCAGCTAATGGTAAAACGTTGAACACAGCAACTAGAATGTGTCTTCTCCATTCCTTTCTCCAAACTGCCATGACGGCCAAATTCTGATATCGCGTTTCGATCGCCAAGGATATACTTGTGAAAAGCCACTCGATCACTAATGGAACTGCAGTAAACTTGGTAAAAGACATTAACAATAACCAGAAGGAGGTGTTCTCATAAATGAATTGATACAAATGGAAGAATCCAGTTATAGAGACAATTGCGGAGGACTCATAGAGCATGCTCATAATAGCGATATCCGCTGTTATTCTCTCGGTACGCGGAGTTCTGTAACGCCCCCAAGGAGCTGAGGCTCGTTTCAAGATTCGTTGGCATATGTGATCGATGACAACAACTGTGCTTCGTTCTATGACTTCGGCAGCGCCGTGAATAATTCCAAGATAAGCGATGTCTTTTAAGTTGTCCAGATCCACCTGCATAACTCGGAATGTGATCGCTGATGCACCGTACAATGGCGCCATCATAACGTAAGAATAAGCTGGATGTGTTATTCTCCAAAGTCTCTGAACACAAATACGAGATGTTGTCTTGAAAGCCACCCCAAGGAGCGGAGAAACTAGAGCGATTATCAGTTTGCCTTTTTCGTTTTGTTTCTTATACGCAGGATAAATATATGAAGAAATGATGATACCCGCTGTAAAAGGTAAACAATAAATGGCGGAAAAAAGCATGAAAACAGTGCGTTTTTGTCGCTTTGAGTGAGGGCAGAGATGATTTGTTAACAAATAGTTGTGGCCAAAAATACTTACGATAAAGAGAATGTCTAGAGGGATGGCTTGTTCGTCGGAAATCGGATAAGATCTAATGATTCCCAGGGCTTGTAAAGTCACTCGAAAGAGTGAATCCAAGGAAAACATGAACATGCAACATAGAAAGAGTTTTGTCTTGACTCCTGACAGTTGATATGGACGGAAAAGAACTAGAGCAAGTACAAACACCCATGTATACAAAAAAATGCAAAAGATGGATTCATAAATAACCGGCGTCCATTGTATCTTTAGCGGAATTGAGTTCTTTGGTTGAAAATGACAGTTGAGATACGTTTTATAGATAAGATAAGAGACCATTGTGAACAACATACCAATAGCGATGGCAGAGAGAAGCGAAATCGAAGCACCGATGACCGTTGCCTTACAGACTGTTCGCAAAGCGGATGGTCTAAGCTGCTTCCAGGACATTGCTCGATCGAGATGCGCTTCCTGATTTTCGTTTTGTTCTGCGATATCTCTTGGGGAACAAGCGTCTAAAAGGACCGCCTCAACTCTACAGGATGCTGGTAAGAAATCATCCACCGTCACTTCTTTGTTGCTGTATTCCTGATAAATAATCTGGTCCACTGGTTGGGCGTACCATTCTCGGCCTGTATCCTGCAAAAGGCTGTATTCTAGAGTTTCTTGACTATATTCGGAATCGTTTGAGCTGTATTCTTCGGTTACACTACTTGTAAAACTAAAGATTATGTGTCCGAATACTTCGATGCATGTGCGTCCATCCATTTTGCAGTTGTTTCAAGAAGAGTTTAATCGGCAGTTTTACAAAAAACTGACTTCTCTGCCTTCTGTCCAAATAATAAATTTGTTTACTCGACAATCTTATCTCGAATATAACTATCTCTTATCCAAGACCGTTATCTTATTAATCCGAATTACTTCCGACCACGTGCATCCTTTTTGCTTACGTAGAGGTTTGAGACTAATGTTGAAATATTCAGGAGTTTGTCTATCCTTACTTTTGTTTGTTGAAACACTGAAAATGGGATGCTCAAACTTATTGATAATTGACAAAGACGACAAAAAAAATGGTTAAGGTTAAATCAATGGTTGACACTATCAAAACATCAATAATAAAAGCGCACACCGCCTGCATCGTCGTGCTTTCATCTATTTCGCGGTGTCTGGATACCCCTAATGCACGACTCTCGAGTATTTGATATATTACATCCAGCTCTCGTCTTGCGCCACTTATCTTATATCGTTTTATCGTATTGTGTAAGTATAATAGTACAATAGCGAATAGCATAAATCATGCAACTTAAAGAATTGGACGAGTTGCGACATATTTAGATCCGTTAAAGTATATTTCTGGTTGATTGTTTAATAGGTACACGTACCCTTATTTTTGTCAAAACTTCGGCGAGTCGTTGAATAAATTCTGTCCGACCCGAAAGGAAGACATTTCTAATTATAAAATCCGCAGTCAAACGTGTTCCAAACTAATTTAAAAATGTGTTTTTCCAAAATAGGCATTTTTCTTTAAACATGTTTAAAAACGTAGGTAATCGGTCGAAGTGTTAACTGGAGTCAGATCAAAACTACATATCTTTACTTTAAAATTATTTGTTTTAGTTAGAAAAACCTTTCTTTCAACAATTGATTCAAGAAGTTAATGTTATTTAAGTAAAATTAAACATCAACGGAGAATGCATCAAATCTGGGTGCTGATACAAGCTTGGGCTGAGGCAAGCCATACACCGATGTTTTGGCTTAGTATGTTCACTACGCAAAAATTCTGCGTGCTAACTATCTGCTGAGTTGGTGCATTGACAAAGCATGTAACTCACTATGCAAACAATTTACGTAGTGAGTATCTTGCGTAGTGAATTCTATCTAAGTATACCACGCAAAAATTCACTGCACGGCAACTATCACGCTAGGAGAAAATTGTTTCCGGCTACTAAGTAACCCGATATTTTTAAAAGCAGCGAACAAGTATACTAGCTGTCCTTCGAGAACATAGTTCAAAACTACTTAAACATAGCATTGTTAAATGTGTTTTAGCATTTAATGGTAGATACAGGCATATTTTTATCCTCTAAAAATTTTTCATCTGTTCGGATTCCCTAGCTGAAAGTCTTGTGATCCGAAAATTATAGGGATCAAAACTTACCTTTTCGAAAATTTTAGCCAGAGAAAAAGCTCCCGAAAATTCTAGGTGACCTTTTTAGGGTAAAAATCGGTTAAAAATGGGCAATTATACCATGTTTTAGTTGTTCGAAAATTCTAGGATAGGCAGGCAAGCAAGGAATTTTACAACAAATGTTCCGAAAATTCTAGATCTCAAATCGTCATCCGAACAGATATTTTCCGAAAATTCACGTTGGGGGGTGTCTGGAAAACCCGAATAGCGAACAGCGAATAGCGAATAGTCGCGAATAGCGAATAGCGAACAGCGAATAGTCGTGAATAGCGAATAGTACGAACAGTGCGAATAGTGGCGAATAGTGACGAATAGTAGCGAATAGTGACGAATAGTCTTCAATAGTCACCGCCTTATGCTGAACAATCTCGTAATCAAAGCAAATAATAGGCTCACCTATCGTCGACAGAGAATTTCGTGCATGCTTTTAACACTCTAAAGAAGAACAAACGTCAAAATGCAAAAATATAAATCACTTTCATTAATACATCAAGCTCATGATCATCTCCTCTCACAGTGGCGCCCCGCGAACATAAATTTCAGATACTCACATTTCATCAACCTCATCTGTGCTGTCCGATCCGGAGACAAACGAGCTACTCTGGTAACCGTTGCATTAATCAATTATCCAAATAATCAACAGGATTTCAGTGCATTTATTACCTTTTCTTCTCAGGGCTCGCCGACACATCTCTGCCTTTTTAGCGGGAAAATCCCATCCAACGTTGCTGCGTGGTTGACCAGGAAGTACTGGGTA
>NC_090874.1:17935938-17968438 GCF_036669935.1 Montipora foliosa | reverse complement strand
CTGACCAGATTTTAAAGGAAAAGATATTAGTAAAGGCTTTCCGAGAAGAGTGAACGAACAAAAACTCGCGTCGCGTGATTTTGATACACACAATCCAGGCACGCAATCGAAACGTTACAATTTTTTAAACCGTACAACGAATCCGATTGGACAATAACAAGAACTGTGGCTCTTTTTACTAAAACACCTCCAAAGAATCGCCACGCTCTACTATAATATACATGCAGGATTAATTTGGAAAGAAGATACACAATTTTTAATAGAAAACGCGGAAGAAATCCGCTTTGGAAACTCAACACTCTTTAGGTTTCTATTTTTTTAAAATTAATCTCATGGTAAGAAGATACGTATGATGAGTTTACCTTTTGATAATTTATTATAAATATCATTTTATCTCCAGGAAACCTCAATTCATATACATGGGGAGTTTGGTTCCTGTCGAGGGTCAGGGGACGTGGAGAAAAAAAAAGTTACGCGAAACTGTAAATTGAAGGCTTCAAAGTTATCTGCAACCACAAACCCGCAAAAGGGAGAATGTATAGACCTGTTACTGCATTCTTTCGAATTTATCTGCTCATGGAATAAAAAGCAAAAATATGTGACTCATCCACATTTGGACAGCTCGTGTGCAATAAAGCAGAGGCGACAGGGTGGGTCAATAATGAAGTCAACTCAGCGCAAATTTAATATTCACACGTTGTGAACCCTCCACATTTTCAAATTTTCTTCATGAACCCTCAACATTTTATACCCTCGGCCCTCGAGCAAAGCCCAACTAGTACATGGATGGTTTTTAAGGGAAAATTATTTGTAATTATCGCCGTGAACACACCAGCTAATTCATAAGGTGACAGGCCGGACGTAAAATATTTTTCCGTAACTCACGAAAGCATGTTGACAGTAGTAAAGAAATTCTATAAAGCAAAACAGCTTATCAATATTCTGAAATAATTTGAAAATAAAGTGTTTTCTAAATTTTCGTTTTCTTAATCGTTATCATTGTTTTTGCAGAAGTACGGAGTTTCTTCTCAGTTTTTCTCCAACAAAAACTGAGCCATCTACGCCCACCTCTTCAAGTTCTTTTATAAGGAATGATGATCTTTCTTGTTTTGAGCAAACCTCTTTGATAGCTAAAGGGGTCATCTTGCCAGAAACACTCCAAGTATTGTATTCGGGTTTTAGCAAATATATGGCCACACCCAAAATTTTCCTGTTTCGCACGACCAGTTAGGGGAAAATGTGCCCAAGGAATTTAACTTCAAGTATTTTAAATACGGGATCGCATCGGACATGAACCCTTTTCCCGAGACCTCTTTGAAAAAGAAATCTGATGAAAGTGAAAAAATAACCTTGTGTTTGCTACTGATAAAGACGAATTGAAATAAAATTATGTTCGTAACGGTGAGTCTTGACTGGTTTCGTGATCCACCAGAAAAAATATACAGCACAGTAATGTTGTCCTCTTTCGTTCCAGTTTTTGTCCACCACATAATTGTTACTATTTGCTTGCTAGGTTGCGATGTGATGAAAAAACCTTCACTGACTGGAAAGAGAGTGTTGCATTATCAACGTAGACCCCTGGATTGCACTATCAAAAGAAATAAAAAAGTTCCTTTTTCAATGTGGAGCTAAATTGACGGATATTTTAGAGGAAATAGTTGATAAAAAAGATCTAAAGCTGAACATTTGTCGCCTACGGTCACGGAGCTCACGAATGATTAAGGCATCGTTGGCTGAGAGGAACCACTGTGGTTTAAGGCTTATCGTCCGTAGAAGAATTGGAAGAAAATGGAACATACCTATATGTGATTATTGATAGTTAAAATTCTATTCAAGGTTATAAAGATAGTGACATAGAACAGTACATAAGCGCTGCCGAGGTCAATTATTTAAGACCTCGTTCATAAAGGTTGTGTTTCGTCACAATCGCCATTTCAGTCTTGGTACCAAGAGAGAGAAAAAGGCATATTTGCTGCAAAGAAGGGGTGAATTATGCCTTGGAAGATATTTTGATGTTGAATTACACTTGTCACCAAGTGTTGAAATAGCAAATGACGATACCCTCTTTGCGGGTGTGGATGCATTAATCGCGTAAGGGCTGGTTTCGTGGATTTCAGCAAGGCCTTTGACAGGATGAACCATACTGTAGTGATCACCAAGCTTTTTCAGTTGGGCGTACGTCGCTCCATAATTCCATGGATATGTAGTTTTCTAACAGAGCGGAGGCATTGCGTCAAGCTCGGTCAGAGTACCTCTCAATGGCTCCTTGTTAACGGTGGGGTCCCTCAAGGGACTAAAATCGGCCCCATATTGTTCGTCATCATGATAAATGATCTAAAATTGGCATCTCCGCTCTGTTCGTACCTGAAGTACGTCGATGACGTGACTATCTCAGAAGTTGTACCGGCACGCGCGACCTCAACGCTTCAATCTGAGCAGAGTTAGTGGAGGGGAATGGTTATGAAAGCCGGCAAACATCAAAGTGGCATGTTACTGTTATGGTTTTGGCGTGGTCACGTGAGGTTAAGCCTGCACACACGAATATTCAAAACAATATGGTGTTTCAAGCGTCACGAGAGGCGAAAGAAGAGTGGTTTTTCCCTTATAATACTGATTTATATCAAAGTTAATCGTTATTGAGAAATAGTTCATAAAGAGTCATGCCAGGTGAAAATTGGGCAGTTTGGGGCTGTGGATCGTGCAGAAGGACAAAGGGTATTGGAATATGGAAGCTGCCATCGGCGAAGAACGAAGCGCACATGAAATGGAGGGACGATTGGCTCAATGAGATTACAAAGACAACGGTGATAGACCAGGATTTTAGGCGGTTAATTGCAAATGGTAGAGTATTCACCTGGGAGAAGCATTTTGTTCCCGAGGACATAGAAATATGTAAGTAGTACTACTTATAGTATTTCTTTCTCAGTTTATAACTTGTGTTTACATTCCGCGCTTTGAGTGCCGGTTTCAAAGATCGATTGAAATGTGCAGGCTCGTGATCACGTGGTGGTGCCTTTCAACATCAAAAGCGAAACAATAGGCCGGCCTTTTGAAGTATGCCGGTTTTCATAACCATTCCCCTCCACTAACTCTTATCTGAGCAGTTGACTATGGGGCGCCAAGTGTAAAAATATTATTTAAGTACTTTCCCCCTATATTTTGTGTTATTTATAAATAACACATTGAAGTACCTCTAAATCGCAAGGTTACGAACTTTGCGATTTATAAATCACAAGGTTACGAGCTTCGCGATTTATAAATCGCAAAGTTACCAACTTTGCGATTTATAAATCGCAAGGTAACGAACTTTGCGATTTATATAAGGTGAGATTTATAAATCGCAAGATTACAAACTTTACGATTTATTAATCGCAACGTTACCAACTTCGTGATTTATAAATCGCAAGGTTATCAACTTTGCGATTTATAAATCGCAAAGTCGGTAAAGTTGGTAACCTTGCGATTTATAAATCACAAAGTTCGTAGTCAGTTGCGATTTATAAATCACAAAGTGCGATTTAATAATATAACCGCAAACACATGAAATTCATGCCGCGGGCTCGTGGTCCAATGTTTTGATTTTTTGGTGCAAGACAAAACTTGACAAGACCGCTCTCCTCGGCCGTCTCAGGAATTTCTGATGCATTAAGTGCTCAGGAATCATCGCAGAAAAGTGAGGTAAGGATAAGTTTTATTCTCTTCATCAATTTTATTTCGATTTATGGCGAATCGGTCTGAATTGTAAGCTTGGTTTTTTTAATTTTCCGAGCTCGAGATCACAGAATCTTTATCGCACTGCATCTATCCCACCAACCGCTCCTTCTCAAGTTTGCACGATTTCATTTAGCTTCATCTATACCAGTGTCGTTACAAGCTCTCATTAACGACGAATGAGAGAAGTGATCCTCGGACTTAGGCCGACAATCTTAAGCAACTGTCTCTTTTTGATACCTGACAAATTCAGGTGGCTCCAACGGCATTCGAACCCATGATCCGTCTGCGATGCCGGTGCAATGCTCTCTGAAGCCACACACTTGGGAGAGGGTCTTTTTTCTGTGAAGGACTCGATGAATGAAATGAATCTATATTAACATTATCAAAAATTCCATTAGTGCCAAGATGCAAACAAGTCCATAATTACTACGTAGACCGAAAGGAAATTGAGAGTAAAAAGTTGGATGAAAATCATTTTGTCCTGAATTTCATATTTACGTCCTACATAGACACTTTTGCGAGCAAAATGATGTAATATAATATGCACTTGTCAGCATCTTTTGCATCTTGGCACTGATGGAATTTCTCCTAATGTTAAAAGAGATTCATTTCATTGATTGACTCCTTCACGGAAAGAAATGAGCCCAATAAATTGACCTTCTCTGAAGTATTCTGCTTCAAAGATTCATAGCTCAGTTGGTAGAGCATTGCATCGGCATCACAGAGGTCCTGGGTTCGACTTCCGTTAGAGTCTTAGAGCGACCTGTATTTTTCAGGTGTCTAGAAAAAATGGTTGCTTAAACATTGTCGACCGAAGTCCGAGGATCACTTCTCTCATACGTTCATGATAACTCATAACGACACAGGTAAAGATGAAGCTAGATGAAATCGTTCAAACCTCAGAAAGAGCGGTTGGTGGGATGGATGCGGTACGTTAAAGATTCTGTAATCTCGAGCTCTGCAAATTGAAAACATGGCAATAAAACGAAGCTTACAATTCAGACCGATTCGCCATAAATCGAAATAAAATTGTGATGATTCCTGAGCGCTTAATGCATCAGAAATTGTTCCTGAGACGGCTGAGGAGAGCGGTCTTGTCAAGTTTTGTCTTGCACCAAAAAATCAAAACATTGGACCACGAGCCCGCGGCATGAATTTCATGTGTTTGCCGCGTTATATTATGAAATCGCGAAAGTGCGATTTATAAATCGCACTTTGTGATTTATAAATCGCAATGTTCGATTTATAAATCACACTTTGTGATTTTTAAATTGCAAGATTACGAACTTTGTGATTTATAAATCGCAAGGTTACCAACTGTGCGATTTATAAATCGCGAAGTTTGTAACCTTGTGATTTTTAACTCGCAAAGTTCGTAACCTAGCGATATAGAAATCGCAAAGGTAGTTCAATGTGTTATTTATAAATAACACAAAATATTGGGGGAAAGTACTTAAATAATATTTTTACATTTGGTATTTCTGGGGCGTAGCCAGGGGAGGGTTCCAGGGGTTCCGGAACCCCCCTCTCGAGCCAAGGAACCCCCCCCCCCCCCCCTCTCCTATTTTTAACAGTGATTTTATCCCAGCAAGAGCTTAATGGACTCTCGATTCCTGAAATTCTTCGTTTTGTTCTATGCTTACAATAAGTACAGTGAACGTCATTGTGTTAATTATTTGCGTTTCACTTGCATTTTCGGAGACATGAGACAGAAATCCTGACATTGAAGCAGCGCTGGAGTTTTATGAGAACGACCTTCCTTCTCGTCATGTGGTTGATGTTGAGCTCCTGCGATGGAAGAGAAAGTGGTGCAGCACTGAGGATGCCGACCTCCCCACCAGTGCAGTTCAGACACTCGCAGCATACACCTTACTCCAAAATGGCCCCCATTTTAGTATTCTTTTGTTTGATTACAAGTGGCCCTGTTGGCTTCGTTCAAGGTTAAATATTCTTTTGAATTCTACGTTTGAAAGCGAGGCCAAAAGGGCCAGTTTACAATGAAACAAAAGAATACTAAAATGGTTGCCATTTTGGAATAAGGTGTATGCGATCGAGAGTTCTTTCCTAACATCCACACCTTGATCTGCATGTTGTGCACGTTGCCGATAACGTCAGCTGATGAATGTGAACGCTCATTCAGTACACTAAGAAGGTTAAAGGCATACCTGAGGTCGACCATGTCAAGCGAGCGAGAGGCTGGGCTGGCGTTGATGAGCATCAATTACCACCGATAGATAAATATCGAGGAAGCGATAAACACAGAAACCAAGGCGTCTTATGTTTACATAGCGTAAACGCCAAAGTCTTGTATTTTTAGACCAACCGTTTTCGTTCGAACCAATTTGGAACCCCCCCCCCTCCTAGAAATCCTGGCTATGCCCCTGTATTTGGAAGTTGCCATTGGCAAAGGACGAAGCTCATTCCACATGGACGAAAGAATGGTTTGGAGAGATAGAGAAGACGAGTGATTTGGATCATAGTTTCAAGGATTTGATAGAAAAAGAGCGTGTGTTCACATGTGAGAAGCATTTTGCAGGGTCAGTGTCACGTGACGTGCAAGCCGCTATTGTTTGGTGCCTTTGAAGTGCGCCAGCTTTCCACTTATGTCCTGGTTTGACCCTAATTAGATGCACGCCCAATTTTGACCTCCAACACAAAGTGTCCCTTTTAGTCTAAGCATTTGCTACCTATTTTCAACAATAAGGTAAGGGTAAAGGTTAGCGTTATTTTTAGCTTTGGGTAAATGCAGCAGTTAATCTTTACTTAAAGAGCAGCATTTGGGGGACACTTTGTGACATAAATTGTCTGTATTCTGAGACATAAGTGATGTTGAAGTTGGCGAAAAGAACAAGGGGACACTTCGTGACGCTTATTGAAATCCGCGTGCATCTAATTAGGGTCAAACCTGGACATAGCTTTCATAACCAATCTCCTCTACTAACTATGATCTCAGTTACCGTCTTGGTGAAAAAGGCGAAATTTGAAAATTCCAATATACTGCTGTATTCTCAAAACGAAAAACGCTACGGGTCCTAAAACTGGTAAAAGATTTACTTCTAAGTAATTCTTACCTGCATTTTTTGCATGGATTAACAAATCAAAAAACCTCGCTGCTGTGATTTTACAATTTGATGGCGTCATGTGAAAACACGCTATTGATAAGCTTAAATGCTTGGCACAATGGCCGATTGAACAAAGGGGTTGAATTCACAAAATGTTTAACACAATGACCAATTCAACACACTGATTCGATTCACAAAATGTTTTGGAACGACTGAACAAACTGGTTCGCAAGAAAAGCAGATCGATTGGAGTATTCGTTGTATGCAATATAAAATGTTCACAGTGAAACACACAAGTTCGAAGCAAGATCCAGAAATAACTTAGAAAATTCACCTTAAAGCTTGCCGTTCTCAAAGAATAATCATCTGTCCACTTTATCAAATACTTTCAGATGTGAGGTTCAATCATCGCGGACGCAAAGGATTTAATATAGCTTATACTGTGAGCACAAAGTGGTCTAGTGGAGAAGAAGAGAGAAGAGGGGGATTTCTAAACGCCGTACGGGAGTTTGGAAATACTGAAAGGAATAAAATTGGACTGTCCGAGCGGGGCTTAATTTAATATCTGTGGGGTACAGAACATAATACACTGTACGATAAAGCAAACCATGACGTGATCAGAGTTGCTTCGATGGCTCAGTGGCAACTTACTCGCTCCCGGGGCGCGTGGCCCGAGTTCTAGGCGCGATGGTTCCGGTTGTATCATACGGGATTCTTATCAAGCGGGTAATGTACTATCCCTGGGATATGCACATTTGTGACTACGACATAACGTGGTATGCATCCCACGTATTAGCACACACTTGGCTAAAAAGGATAACTGCAGAGTAAAATGATATCGATAAGTGACTATTTGAAGGAGTCCATAAAGCAACGGGGGACGGAGCTCTAATTGGGGATACTGTCAACTGAAATTAACAATTAACGCAAATCAAGTCAAATGTCGGTTTTTGAGGAGAGGGAAAAGCCGGAGTACAAGGAGAAAAACCTCTCGGTTCAGAGTAGAGAACCAACAAACTTAACCCACATATGACGCCGAGGCTGGGAATCCAACCCGGGCCACATTGGGGCGCCATCCCTGCACTAGTTTTGTTCAGTTTATGTGACTTGTGTGACCTGTTCAAAGTGAGGTAGCAAGGCCGGAGAAAACGGCAAGATATGCTTAGCACAAATAAAAGGGTTTTCTTTCTAAGAGAAGATGTATATTTGTCAAAGAGGACTCGGACATACACGGAAAAATCCACCAGATCCGCTAACCTAGCAAGCCATGACCGACTCTTTCCTTTGCAATATAAAAAAGACAAATGCTCTTGGTGTCCTTTTTCATTGATGTCCGGGACACGGAAATGCGCTGACATTTTTCAGCCTCTCAACCCCAGAGCTCTTTTCTTTTTCGCATGACTGAGGGAGAAAAGAGCTGAAACAAAGTATAAAAATTAAAAAACCTTTTTCCCTTTTCTCAAACCTTTGGCCTCACATCTGTTTACAAACTGCCAGGAGCTCGTCACTAAGGGCGAAGTGGCGAAAAACTGTTGCCTCCACTTAAGTGATCGTTTCCCTAGACCTACGTTTGTTTTCGATGACTACACTCTCTGCTTTTTTCTGTCTACTTTATGCATGGCTGACGTAAACGAAGGCATTGTGCATTGATTGGCCAAGGGCTCAATAGTTGGCAGGAAAGCTATCCTCATGTTGAGCTCTTGACAATTTAAGGTGGCTTACTACAGTTATCCGAAGACAAAAAATTAAAATTTTGAAATCTGTGAAATTAAAGTAAAATGATGTCGCTTGTGAAGTGTTGGTCACTGCAATTGATGTACAATGTAATTTTACCGAACAAATAAATACAAATCAGGGGAAAACGCTTAATATAGTGACGGATTTCCTTGAGGGGGGACTGGAAACTAGACATTTCAAAGGCCTTTTTCTCAAAACCTAACCTTACAACCAGGGATAAAATTTTGCGAATTAGTAAACAACATGTAGACATATTAAAACCGTCAACATTTTTTCAAAAAGTTCTATCAGACAGTTTTTCAGTTATTATTAAAATAGACGAAAATCGACGTTTTTGTCATTTGTAAAAAACGTGTCTGGCAGAATTAACTATTTATTTCTCTACATAATTATTTTTTCTCGCTTTCGGAATTCCTGAAATTTTGAGGTGGGGTTGTACGACTGGTTTTCGAGAAAAAAGCCTTTCCAGTCCCCCTCCTGGAGCTCGGTCACTATGTTTAGCATTTTCCCCTGATTTGCATTTATTTAAGAACAAGAACAAGAGTTTATACGATACTGCATTTATGTTTTGTTCGGTAAAATTACATTTTACATCAATTGCAGTGACTAACACTTCAGAAGAGACATCCTGTTGCTTTAATTTCACAGATTCCAAAACCTTGATCTTTTTCTTCGGAAAACTGTAGTGAGCCACCTTAAATCTATCGGTTGTAAGAAAATTTAAACATAAGACCCAGGAGACTGTTGACCAAAGCCTCATTTAATTAACATTTAATTTTCTAATCTTAGGTTTCCTAACATCCCAATGAGGCAAACAAAGGAATTGATCTATTTCTTTCCTAATTGAAGACTACAGGGACTAGTGATTAGCTGAACAACAAAATTATCTACGATAAAGATTTGAAATGCTTTTGCTTTTGTTTTTTGGATGGGGGGGGGGGGGGTGGGGGCTCGCCAAGCACATAGGTACCTTCTATAAAAAGTACTAAAATAAGCAAAATTCTTGTGCTTTTTTGCTTTACTTTTTTCCTCTGCTTTAACAGGAAGCAAACGGCGGACCGCTCACGCCCCAAGAACTACACGATGCAGAGATCTACTGGGTGAAAGAGAGCCAGAAAAGCCTCCTTGGTCCCCTCAAAAGAGGAGATTTTCAGAAGTTCAGTCTCTTCAAAGACAACAAAGGCATCATTAGAGTTGGAGGTCGAGCAGATGAAGCCCTGATCTCGTATGAAGCTAAGCATCCTGCTTTGCTCCCGCATACTCACTGGATATCGCTGCTGATAACCCGAAACTTTCATCAGACCGGACATTCATCAGGAGTAGCGACAACAGTGGCGAAGGTCAGGAAGAAGTTCTGGATCCTCAGAGCCCACGATTTAGCCAAGACCGTAAAGTTCCGTTGTGCACCCTGCCGAGAAATGTAAGCAAGGGTGGAAACTCAATTTATGGCCGATCTACCAAGAAGTCGCCTAGAATCGTTTACGCCCCCGTTCCACTTTACGGCATGCGACTATTTTGGCCCTTATAAAGTGAAGATGAGCAAAAACAAGATCGCAAAATATTATGGGGTCATTTTTACGTGCCTAAACACGAAAGCAGTACACCTGGAGTTGGCTATAGACCATGCTACTCTACAATGGAATGCAGACGTTGCGGAGATTTTTTTGCGATAAGAGGTCAACCGGCGATGATGCTGAGCGACAAGGGTTCGCAGTTAGTTGGTGCGGAACGCGAACTACGAGAGATCATTGGAGGATGGGATGTGGAGCAGCTGAAGGAGTTTAATGCTGAAAAGGGAATGAAATGGCAGTTTGCTACACCGGAAGCACCTCATCAGAACGGCTGCGCAGAGTCTCTAGTGAAGAGCACCAAGATTGCCCTGAAGAGAGCAACAGGAGAGCAAGTGCTAACACCCTTTGAGTTTTATACCTGTTTACTGGAAGTGGCTAACTTGATTAACCAACGCCCTATTGGCCGAATTCCGAATGATCCCGATGATGGGTCCTATTTGTGCCCTAAGCACATGCTCCTTGGTCGATCTTCGTCAACAATACCCCAAGGACCGTTCCGAGAAACCAACAATCAACGCCACAGAGCAGAATTTGTGCAGAGCTTTTGGAGACGCTGGACCCGAGACGTGTTTGCGTTGCTGGTCCCAAGAAAGAGGTTGAAAGTAGAGAGACGCTATGTTAGAGTAGATGACGTGGTGATTGTGCAATATTCCAATGCTGTTCGTGGAAAGTGGACCATAGCCAGAGTAACCAACGTGTACCCAGGAAGGGATGGCCGAGTGAGAAATCATGTAAAACCAAGAACTCCCACCACCCAGTTTCAAAGACCCATCTCAAAGATAGCAGTCATTTACCCAGCAGAGGGATATGAAGACTGAGGTTTTAAGGATGAGGACACTGCCTTCATCGGGGCGGAGAGTGTTAAGGCAGATAATGAACAATTTAAGGAATTTACGTTTAGTGGTCAGAAACAGGAAACCGCAACAGCGCACGCTTTGTTCAAAGTTAATTGAGTAGCTTAGTTATTCAATAGTTCTCTTGCCGACAGTCGTACTGAAATTATCAGAGTTTTTATCGCTGTTGCCCGGATTCATGTACACTGGATTCAAGGACATTTACCGGTAAGAAAACTCGCCATATAGAAGTAAGTGAACCGAAAATTATAATTAAACTGTTTAATTTAGGATTAGATTTCTCGGTTAATTACCTAATGCCACGTGGGTTCGCTTCCGTCCTCTCATGGGCATTTATTTCGCTTTTCGCTTTTCTAGTTCCACCTATTAACTATGTGATTGCATTAAGTAAGTTGAATCTTTGTACCTATTAATTTGATTACAGATCGAATAAAATTGCTATTATACGATTGCGAGTTATTCTTCAGTTTGGATTCTTCGTTTTCTATCGGAACATCACACTTTATAAATACCATGGATTGGAGTCACAAGAACATTTTGACATATTGCGTGATAATAGAGTTCATAGCATCATTGCGTGACAGATGTCCTGACAGATGTCCCGTTAGCCTACACGGTCAGACTATCATTCACGGACACTTACGTTGCAATTTGTTTTCGTTCTCGTTTAATATGGATAGATGTCTTCGTGGAAAATTACTTTCCCTTATTCTCGCGTTAATTGCTTTCCTTTTACAGTATTCATACGGTAAGTTAAAGGCTGCACGAGTTAAACAAAATTATACATTTAACTAAATTATACTTTCGTTTGTTTGCAAACAGGTGAAAGGAAACGACTTGTGTTCACAGCTACGGATTTTATGCTCTTGGATAGCAACGACCTTATTTATTTTGAAGTTTTACGACCAAAAAATATTAGTTACGTGTACAAAGTGAGACCGGCGAAAAGCTTTGGTGGCAAATTCGTAAGTGAGCAGAATGTGAAGTGGGTGTCAATGATTGAATTAAGATTGTTAACTAACAACTCCTTTCCCAGTACCTACTTGAGCTTATTTAAGCTTATCACTTTTTAAACCAGGGCCCGGTAATTCTAAAGCTGATTAACTTAATCCAGGATTAGCGTAAACTTTTGTTTCATGTTTTCCACTTTTTGGTAAAAGTTCCTTTTGCTTATTTTTGTTTTTCAAGATTGACTTCCTCTAATGTAAAGTTTTGCCGAATATCAGCGTTGAACAGCATTTGCCAGTAGAGAAATAAACGCCTTGGTTAATTTTTAATCTGGGGTTAGCGTTAATCGGTTTTTGAACAACCGGGCCCCAGTACTTTTCATGAAATTAAGAAGTATCGTAATAAAATATTGCAGACACCTTTCGGAATCCGAAATGGTGCCTTAAATAATCTAATTCATATAAAATTTAAGTGGAACAATTCCCTGCAAAGAGTCTCCTTTTTCATTGGTAGTAATCTTAATGAAAGGAGAATTTGCTCCTCGTAATAGTTCGCATAGTTTGGGTTCAGGAAAAATACTTTAGGTAACTTTTGGAATTTTCTAGGAATTAAGATGCAATTTAACTGAATACTGTCTGACATTTGATTATGTTTATTTCTTTGCTTCAAAGGACTTTAAATCAGGTTCTGTAAATCTGGTTGCTGCTGATCCTGCTGATGCCTGTTACTCTATTAGCAATGGTCAGGCTTTACAGAGATCTATAGCTCTGGTCGACAGAGGGTTAGTGTTGTTTTCAAAAAGTAGTTGAAGTTGGTAATACCCTGAGCTACCTTCTGGAACTTTTACTGGCTACATGGGTTCATGCTTTAAGTTGCATGATCATTGAGAACCAAGACAGAAGGGTATAATAATGCCTTAATCAAAGTTGTATTGAAAAAGCCATTAGCCAATTGTCCATCCCACAAGCATTTGTTTTCCTTGATTGTCCATGATGCATCTAAGGGCATGAACTAGTCTGTTTTCTTATAACACCCAGAAACTTGGGTGCCTATGGCACTACTCTGTTACAATCTCTCCTCCTTACATAAAATAATCTTTGGCAACCTTCTTCAGTTCCTGTTGTACGAGAGACTTCAATATAGATTTATTGGTGAATATCAATATAGAAGCTGCAACTATCGCATCTTTCACCATGTATCAGGGAAGCTTGCCTTTGGAACCCTTGAGAGGGCAGGTCTATTTGCTGCACTCTTTGTTCAAATTTTATCATGTTTACTGATGAGTGGCTGCCTTTTCAGACATCTTCTAAAAATTCTTAACATGACAACCTGGTCAAGTACAAGTGATTATAACTGCAATTTAACTGGTGTGTTATAAAACCAGATACCACATTGCAATAATTGGGGTGACAGGTGGGGACTCTTTCCCAAAAAAATGCTGTGGAATGCACTGGGTTGATTAGTGCTGGTGAGAACTTTTGCTTTAGTCCAAATTATGTGGCTCTATAGGATCCAATCCATCTTGGACTTTAAGCCATATAACAATTGATTTTGTTGATTCTCTGAGAGGTCTCTTGCCTGATTAGTGAAGCACTTACAACGTTAACTGCTCATCTAAAGTATATAACATCAATACTTGAATTAAGGACGTTCACGCCAATTGTTTCTGCGCATCCTTACTGCGCACGCAAATGCACACGCCACGTCATACACGAGCGTGCGCGCTAAGTAATAAAATGAGAAATGATAGGGCAAAAGGCCATTGCTATAGCTTTGCCTGGATTTAACGCTCTTGGACGTTCGGTGACCCCTATTTTTCTTTTCAGAAACGGATTTTATTTACAATTATCTCCACGTTGTCCAAAAATGAACAAAAAATCAATGTGGGAAGTTAGAAAAATTTCAAGATTTCTGCTCACGGGACATCAAATCCTGCCATCTTGCAGCTAAATGCGAACTTGATCTTTAAGGAACCTCACCAGTTGACTAAATTCACTTAATAAGTCCACGTAAACAATATTTGGCAGAGAAGATTTCACTTCAAAGATTTAATTGCAATATATTTGGGTTTACAGACACTGGCCTTATTCGCTAACGAAGCCCGATTTTGTCACATTTTGGGTGTTTTTCGGGCATGTTCTCTCCAAAACGAAGTCGGTGACCCCCCATTTTTTTTACATGTCTAACATAACTAACTCATTATCTTACAGTGGTTAAAGTTTCAGAAAAAAATCAATATTGAAAAATTTTCGTGCGAACGTCCTTAAATGATCTTTTCTGTGTACTACTGTAGGTTTACACTGAGGACATTTTTGTCCAAATATTTATGCAAGCCCCTGTGCCTATTAGGCACTGAGAGCTTGGAATTTAGAATATTAATATTAGTCACAGACAAATGGTTTCTTTTTCACATTAGGCTGCTACTGCCTTTGTTATTGATTATAAAAAGAGCCATTTTCTACACATTCTAATTCCATACTGCATTGGCTAGCCCTTAAAAATATTCAGTTAACACATAATGATATTAATATTCAGTGTATGATGTTTTATTTTTTATCTTTCTCAGAGGTTGTTCATTTGTGTCCAAAGTTAAGACAGTGGAAGATCATGGTGCAATAGCTGTGTTTATAGCTGATGACCATCTTGATAACATGGACACTTTAGTGGAAATGGCACATGATGGGACGCAAAGAGATGTTCACATCCCCGCAGGATTCATGTTGGGCTCTGATGGGTTAGGGTCTAATCTTAAAATGGTTTAACATTGCTGGGTTTTTTTCTTTTTTGCATCTGAAATATAAACTGTGGGCCCCATCTTACAATATTTTTTATGAACACTGATTGCAATGAGTAAGACAAAGAGATTTTCCAGTACCGAGGGTATTGTTGGTAGGTAATGGGACATACTGTCCAGTCATCTCCATTTTTGATTATGGGCTAGGCTGTTTCATAAATCAGAGGGGGTATCCAGTGGTGCATGCCGCTTGCCCCGTAATTTTATTTAAGCTTTTTATTATCAACTCTGAAGGGAACCATTTGATTCGCCTGTTTTGGGATTCTTCTGCATAGTACCTGCCCTCAGTTTTTCGAAGGCTGCATAACTTCTTTGAATGGATAATTCACTATCCAGAGTATAAAATACTTCACATTAACGCTGTGCAAGATTTTCTCACACACCTTTTAACTAGTTTATTTGCTTAGAGTGTGCATATTCACAGTTACAAGCAGGGCAAATACTGAAATCTTCCCACAGGTTGAAACTGTCAGATAGTCACTTATTCAGTTGATAAGGTTATCCGTATCCCATTCTGTCTTCTGAAGACTGCTGTTTGCTTAAATTACAACACATACAAAAAATAACTGTTATGGTGCTCCTGCCCACACTATACATACTGGCTGAATAAAACATTAAACAGAAAAATAACATTTGTTTTCTTTTCCAGGTATCATATCAAACGTGGGATCGAAGACGCAGGGATGATGGGGGCAGTAATATCAATTCCTCTAAATGTTACAAACACTCCATATTTGTACACTAGGCAACCACCATGGTCTGCCTGGTAATAAAGCTTAAATTATAGAATGACTTTTTATAGAGTAGATTTAAGGGGGAATTTTAAAGGACTTTACAGGCTAGGCTGTTTCATAAATCAGAGGGGGAATCCATTGGTGCATGCCGCTTGCCCCGTAATTTTATTTAAGCTTTTTATTATCAGCTCTGAAGGGAACCATTTGATTCGCCTGTTTTGGGATTCTTCTGCATAGTACTTGCCCTCAGTTTTTCGAAGGCTGCATAACTTCTTTGAATGGATAATTCACTATCCAGAGTATAAAATACTTCACATTAACGCTGTGCAAGATTTTCTCACACACCTTGTAACTAGTTTATTTACCTCTTCAGAGGGTGTGTCTCTCTTGAAACTGAGCCCTGGCACTTAACGGTGGACTAGAACAACTTTGAAAGAACTTTTAACAACTTCTGATCTCAACAGAGATATTTTCCTTTGTTTCCATCAGAAACTGATGAAAAGCTGTAAAGTTTTCTTTGGGGAGCTCATCATCTCCATGTGTCTGAATGAGATATTAAAGGTATACCCCAGGGAATTTATGGCATCCCCCATCCTACTGGATTGGAGAGCACAGAAGCCTCTCCACGCCTCGTTCTAAGTAAAAAATGTCCCCGTGGCACGGGTGAAAGTTTTTTTTCAGAGTTTCTTAGAATCACAAATTTATTA
This sequence comes from Montipora foliosa, assembly GCF_036669935.1. Classification (NCBI taxonomy): domain Eukaryota; kingdom Metazoa; phylum Cnidaria; class Anthozoa; order Scleractinia; family Acroporidae; genus Montipora; species Montipora foliosa. The sequence goes on along the minus strand of NC_090874.1, from coordinate 17,952,317 downwards.
TTCGATATATATTGGGTTGTTTGGGGTTGTTTGGGACTTAGTGTACTATCATATTCCTCGCTTTTAATAGTATTGGCCTAGGCATTTATTTCAGCCCAAGCAACCTTGTTCGTCATATTTGTTAACATCATGTGATCTTTGCAATATTTGATGAATAAAAGGAGAGTTTATTTATAACGAAGTCATTATTTGTTAAAATCTGATTTGTTTAATTCTCTTATGAATTCAAAGTAATCCATTCCATGAACATCTTACACCGGCCATAAAAAAAAATTATTCTTCGGACAAGTATACAGTGTTCGCGCGGAAACCCCGAATTTCGAGGATTTTCAATATTCGGGTAAAATACAGACCCCAGTTGTTCAAATGGTGGATAACCCAATCCACCGGATAAAATAAATCACTATGCAGCGGATAAACACTATAGCAAAGCCAATTGAGTTATCCAGTGGATAGTGATTTATCCAGTGGATAGCCCTATCTACCCTTCGAACAACTGGAGCCAGGACTGGAAATTCTGGAACCTATTAAAGGTCAAGTCAAGGAAATTAAAGTCCTGAAAATCATATCTTTGCACAAGCAAAAGAAAAGAATTGTACTCCATGTGCACATGTCAAGTCTCTTCCCGCAAACACGTCAAGATAGTAGTAGTGAACCAAGTAATTTAATAAACTAAGTTACGCATAAACACTGACAACTAAGATATTACTAACACTCGTACTTTCCTAGAGGCTCAAGGTTACTTAATTATGCTTAACTGAAAGAGGAATAATAAATATAAAACTAAGTTCAAAATATTTACAATATATACATAGCCAGTGCAGTCACTCTTCTTGGTTCAGGCTTATCGCGATACACGGAAGTTCACAAATTGCCTTTTTTTCTATGTCTCTGTTTACGCTGCTCGTCAAGCGTCTTCTCCCTTGAAACTAAGTTGTTTTCCTCTTTTGAAACTTTCTGTTCTCCTTGCCGCGCACCGTACCTTGCCGTCGACAAAGAGATTTTGCTGCTGATTTCTTACGGGTAAGGTTCTACTAATGGATCTTAGTGGTGTACTTTCTCTGATTTGACTTTTCTCTCCGCAGCGGCTGCGTCTCCCCGGATAAAGACCATTTGCCAATTTTTCAAAGAGACGCAATGCTTCTAACAAGGAAAGAGAGGGCCATTTCTGTTGAGGATTCATTCCAAAAGGAATCCAAGGCCTTCCTTTTAGGTTATCACTAGCGATGTTTGTAACAGTAACTTCGAAAGTCGAAAACGCGCGTGAGATGAAACGAGGGTCACCTTGAAGGCATCTATTATGCACCATCTATTATGCACCAGGCAATGGGTGCATTAACTGAGATGAATGAATGAATGAATGCATGACATCAAATCAATTCTAGAAACCATGCCGTTCAACTATATTTAAGTCTTAGATCTACAAAGAGAATTTCCCGGCTATTTTAATTTGTCTACGTACCAGTATGCTGATGTCAGCTGTCGCTAGCTCCCACCACTTGTCACAACAAACAGCAGATCTCCAGCTCAGTGCCTAATGCTCCCATTCTAACTGACTGAAGACTATGGTCATGTCTTCCAGTCAGATGTCTCGTGATCATTCTCTCGGTCAATATAAGCCATCCTCCGAGTTTTCAAATAGTTCATAGGTGTGTGTCAGACAAACCAAACTGCTTAGCCTAGAGTTCATCTGAATGAACATTTTAATTTGCTAGCTCTGAGAACACGTGAAGCAACATTAACTTTCAAAGTTGTGTTGTGGTGTGCCAGGTATCCTACGGGAAATTCAGAAATATCTTTAGTTGCATCATTAGTTCTATCTAAAGGAGACTATAATTGTGACGCTGTCAGTTTCATCCACTCCTTGAGTTTCTTACCGAACTGGAAGAGACGTCAGTGCATCAGTTGACACTTTGCTGTTGACAGTTTTTCCACCGGACGCCATTTCAAAGATGTTACAGACATATTAAAAATGGAAACGAACGGATGATAAAAGTCCTTGAAGTGCCTCGGTGACACGATAAATAGCTGACGTCAGGAGTTCATCAAGGGGAGCCTGGCCTCTATCTCCACTGATTCCTTGATTAAACCCTTTCTCCACTTAAATTTAATTTATTTTCAGGAACAGGTTTTTCCCGCGAAAAGTACCGTATTTTCCCTGAGGCTGACATAGCTCTCTTTTGATTGGCTTTTACAACCTTAAATATCAATGACCACAACCAAGGTTTTCTGAGCCCGCGAAACTGAGCCCTCCCCCCCCCTCCCCCCCCCACCCCAGAAAACAGAAAACCATTGTTTTAACGAAAACCGCTGGTCAGCAGGTTCTGGTCATGGTATCTCACAAGGGAGGCCTTGTTTTAATAAATGTACTCGGGAAAGGGTTGACTCCTAGTCGGGTCTCAGGCCATGGGAGATAGAGGCTCCTCTTGACGTTCCAAGCGTTAGCCTTTCGTCAGACTGAGCGAATATACATAGCTAGAATAACCAATTCATTGTGACGAAGGGCTAACACTTGAAACTTCGGCCATTTTATATTTTCAACTTTATTATTCGTTTGATAAAACCAATTTTCGTCTTTTATCCTCCCACCGACTAGAAACAGAACCATGCAAAGTTTCTTTAGAACGTCACCCCTTCATTTTTTTAAATATTAAAACAAAACTGAGCTGGTTTCCTCAGGTGAAGCAAAGAAGAGACTTTCACGTACTGGAAGTTGTATTCAAGGCCTTACATCTTTCTGAGTCATGTCCATCAGTATCTTTGCCAAACGATTAATTACTCCACATGATATCTTACAAATGATCAGTTGTATCCATTTTCTTTATAATTGATTCAGTTTTAGATTTAATTCGGTTGGTTTATATCGGATGAAGAGGCACCCAGTGGAAACGAAGATAATATACCTTTATCCTTCTTCTTCTTCTTCTTCTTCTTCTTCTTCTTCTTCTTCTTCTTCTTCTTCTTATTATTATTATTGCTATTATTATTGGAGGCTATTGTTGAATTCATTAATTTCGTTATTATTATTATGATGATGATGATTATTATTATTATTATTATTATTATTATTATTATTATGTTTTACCAAAGAACTGACAAGTGAACCAGAGATTATTCTCTAAATCGCATTTTTATAGCTCTTTGTATTTTATCCATTTGATGAATTTGCAGAAATTGTAATAGACCGAATGCATAAATGGCGACCAATAAATTATTCTTTTGTTTATGTGCTAATCAGAGCAACTAGCCTCGTTCTAAAGCAACATTTCTTTTGTATTTTGTCCGTGCTAACGAGGCTAGTGGGTCTAATAGGCAAAACAACAGAAGAATATTTTTATGGCGGCCATTTATGCATTCGGTCTATTGCTATCCATTTTTTAAATTTTATATATGATAGAGAAATTGAGGATTATTATTATTATTATTATTATTATTATTATTATTATTATTATTATTATTATGAACTATTTACAAGGCTAAAAATTATATTAAAAAAAGTAAAATCCAAACGTTTTTGACACTAGGTCATCATGGAGTACCTGGCCGGCCTCAGTGGGTCAAGAACAAGGACCATGGGGTAATTTCACCGGCCATCGATCAATTCAACAGGATTTTGATGTCATTGGAGAGTGGGAACGTTATATGTGGGGACATATATTGTACCGTATACATCGAACGGATCGTACTTAGTTTTCCTTTGGTTGCTTAAAATGCTTGCGTTGCTTAAGATGGCGCACTTGTCTTCCTTGAATAGGCAGCGACAGATAGAGCAAGAGATAAGAAAAAGAGCTTGGGGATGGATCGGTCACACGTTGAGGAGACCAGATGGACATGTAAAACAGTCTACTTTGAATATCGTTTTCTTTTCCTTGGAAACCAAGGAGACTTGTGCTCTCAAACTTTCTTAAAACCATTTTAACCCAACGTTACAACATATACACGTGCAATTTGTGTTAATTTATTTTTCAAATATGTTGAAAGGGATTATGGGAAAAGCTGCTCATGCCCAGTGAAACCGGGAGAAGGCGATAAGTCGTCTGTGCTTTCCTTTGGTGGAAATGCTCCAAAAATTTGCTTAAATTTGGCTCTGTTCGGGATGTTAACCATTGCATAGGAGAGAGCACAAAAGGGCTGTCCAATGTTCTTTGCTGCTGAGAAAAATAGTTGCGTTTTGAGGCCGTTTCATCAGCGCAAATTTGACTCAACAGACAGGGTATATCGGGGAAGTTGCTATGTCTCGACATGAGGGTAAGTTCATTTTCTTTTGAAAACCTATCTGAAACCTCGGGATAAGTTAATCCCTGGTAGAAGCATGATATAATGAAAATTAAATATCCTGAGCTTTATTTACTGTGACTGTAGTCTGTCCTTGACTGAGTGTGTTTTCACTTTATATATAAAGATCGATGCAATGCGCTCAAATTTATACCTTCCTTCCACTGTTTGCGCTTTGCACATATCCAATGCTTGATAAATTTCTGTTCAGTCCGATTTTCGACGGTTTTCCATAGCTATCGTGATAGAGTTGACAATGGTTTAATGTTGAACGTATTCTGAGTTGTTTCGAACCACTTAAATAGGCGTGAGTGAAGGCATGCCCAGCAGCAAGCTTTCATTTTGGCCATTGAAATCAGCCCCTCAACAATTGTCAGATTTGTAATCAATTTTACGATTATTCTTGGTTTTACACATTATACATGACACATGTGTAGATTTATATGTTATAGTTCAAAATGAATTTTAGGTTAAATTAGTGTCACCCAACAGTCAGACTACAGTACGTACTTTGAATCTCGTTTTCTTTTCCTTGGAAACCAAGGAGATTTGTACTCTCAAAAGTCCTTAAAACCATTTTAACCTAACTTTACAACATATAAACGTGCAATTTGTTTTAATATATTTGCATTGCTGTAATTTTATTTGCCATGTTCAAAGCTTGTGTTTTGTTTGCATTTACATTGCATTAATCGGTATTTTCTCTTATTTGATTGGGTGAATCTGTCATAAGTTTAATTGATATAGCTTAAGTTACTTTTAAAATCTTTATTAACAATACAAAGTAAAGTACACGAGTGTGCTAAGACAATTAATTAATATCTTTGCTGACACCATTAATCATATCTTTAATAAATTATAACATGGTTATTTCAGAGTTCTTTGCTTCGGAGGATTTGCCTAAAGAGATTGGTGGGGGCAAACAGAAAGCAGGGTAAAAAAGGGAGTTACATGTTAACAAGTTGACAACCTTTTGTGTGGGAGCCACATGTACATGTACACCCCATCATTGAAAATGATTATAATTATGTGTGGGATTTATAGTTTACTCTTTCCACTTCCTTGTTGGTGTGATACACCAGTATGCCATGTATGCAAAGAGTGGATATATATTCAGCAAAATTAAATCGCTGAAATCAGCTGGCAAAAACAGAGTGAATTGGCCTGACCCTTGATCGCAGCCTGCACAACACAATCGGTCAGGTGGCAGTCCATAAATGGTGTACCAAGCATATTGATTTTAAGTCAACTAAGCATTATAAAATTTTGTATAGTCATGTGCATTTTAGAGATCTGAAGTTATAATATTAAAGCCGCGGCTACACAAGCGATTTTGTGCTCGCGCTGGTGATGCGAGTTTTTTCAAACTTTGTCGCGTCCCCAGCGCAAGATGAAAATCGCACGTGCACTCTTGAACTGGGGACACGACAGGTGAAAAAATGGCAATAAAAAAGTCGCCAGAGTTGAAACTTTCGTGACAAAATCGCAGAGATAGTTGCATGTGTAGCCACCCTGCAACTTTTTGCCCATGCTTGCGACGCGACTAAAGAGAATTTAGCCAATGAAATTAAAGTAGGAATGTCTGTTTATAGTGCTCAGGTCTCTTGAAGTAAGCGATTCGCGCGGCCTTCAATTTCTCGCCAAAATTTGTCACAAGTGCAGCCACCCTGGCGCGCAGGCGACGCCACAAAATCTGAAAAAAATCGCATCACCGGCGCTAGACAAAAATCGTTTGTGTAGCCGCGTCTTAAAGTTATAGTTACATTGTATGCCAGAGTTTGCTTCCAAGGCCATTGGCATTTGTTGGAAGACCTACACTGTACAGTCATCACTCGTGTGTGTACTTGTATGGAGAATTCAGAGAAGTACAATTTACAATAGGAAATGAATACTTGTACCGGATCTTTCATTCTTGAACTTAAATAGTCACAATACGTGTACATTCTATGTACATGTAGCACTACATGTACAAAATTCCCTTTACTGTACTTACATGTACCCCTCCCGCACTATTGTGTACTGCCCTACCGTACCTACATCTTAGGTTACATGTATTATCGGTATATCAAAGTCCATCCATACGTTTGTAATCTCTTGAAAAGCATCAAGTCCCACAGTCATCAACTGAAGATTATTAATTTTTTCTAAATGTTTAAATGAAAGGTGCTGTTGCTCATAGAGTTCCACAGTATTTTTTTTATTGAACTTACACTGTATGCCCCAACCCTCTGACAAGTCTTTAACTTTTGTGAAATGTCATAATAATTTTTTTGTTCTCTGAACATTTGCAGCTTCCTTTTTTTTAATCCTTTCTATTGTACAGTGTATGTTGGCTTGTCAAGAAATAGCTGTCTTGTCTCATTAACCTACTCAGCTGTGCTTTTTTGTAAAACACCTTTAATACTCAATTCAGTACACTGCCCACTTTTTCAAGTGTGAAAAAAGAAAAAAATTATTAGTGTTTCACCTCTGATAAGTACATGTACACATATGATAAAAATTTGGTTTTATCATCGGAGTTTATAATGTAAATTGGCCACCATACAGAGATTCTAAAAGCTGACATTTTGAGCATTAGCCCTTCGTCTATATTATACCAAATTTTTGTATACTGCCGTATTTACCCGTGTATAAGTCGATACCGTGTATAAGTTGACCCCCCATTTTCGATGACAAAAAAAGCAATTTCTTAATTTCTTTGTTAAATGTTCATGGGATACTAATCTTGTATTCTTCGATTTCTGGAACTGTGGATACACAAAAAAATCAGGGCCTCAAGCGCTTAATAGTTTTGTGGTTCAGAAGTTGTTGTATATGCGGGCATTTTGTCCTTGAGTTTCGAAAAAGTTCTCAGAAAATCGAACATGTAAACCTCAAACTAACCTGTTTCGTTGTTCAAGGATATAGGGCTTTAGAGGGTAAGCACAACATCTCAGAAGCAGGAGTCAATCTTTGAAAATAACTTCAAAAACAATGCGAAATGTGCAAGGTTTAATTGTTCCTTGACTTATAATTCCTCACATTACAAACAAACAAAACTAATAAACCAAACAATACGTTTGCAAAAGCATTTAAATCAGCCAGGTTTGTATAAAGAATAAAAAAACAATCATTACCATCCAACATTTTCAGGCAACATGAGTGACGATGCTCGCATACACAAACACGAGGTATTGCGCCAGGTTACTAAGCCGTTGAATGATTGCCTTTTATTTGAATGCCTTTTAGAGCTTTCCGCCTTTGGAAAACAAAAATTTCCAGTTTCTATTTGAGAATATTTGTGCTTGTGAGTATCTTCAACATTTAGAGTTGGACAAATCCTTTTTCATTTCAACTGGAATTGCTTACACTGTACATTCATTTTGAAGTCTTATGTACACTGCGTTTGTTATGCCCAAGACAACATTATTCTGTTAATTTTGAATGAATTATTTAGCTGGAACTTGGCTCTAAATCTTTGACCTGTGTATAAGTCGAGGGCGATTTTTGGAGCTTCTTTTGAGGTCATAAAAGGTCGACTAATACACGGGTAAATATACTGTACGGTACTTCCCCACCGACGCAGCACCACAGTTTCCTTAGAAACTACCCCCTTCATACACGTATGATAAGGCTTCTTGTTTGTGATGTGCAGTAAATTGATTGTCCGTGTGCATGTGACCCAATTATTGCATTTCTATTGGTTTTCAGCCTCATGGGTAATTTATGATTCATGAATAAAATAATTATTATGAATAATATTTTAATTCACAAGAGGTAGGTCCCCTTAAACCCTTCCCCGCCTGAGAGGGAACCTTGTAGATTTTACTCTGTACTAATGCCAGATAATTTTACAGTACTTACCAGTCGGGGGTGCTTCAGGTTTGAATGGGTTCATAAATCTCAACAGTAATAATTATTATTAGCATTAATGTGACCAACTGTCACAAAACCTCAAGCAACAAAACATCTAATACAGTGTAAATGTTCACTTTTTTGGCAGGTGTTAGTTGTGACTCATGTAGCAAAGGGAATTTCCGTGGGAAACGCTTCAAATGTTTAATATGCTATGACTATGATTTGTGTGCAACGTGTTACGAGAATGGAGCAACGACGACGAGACACACAGCTGATCATCCCATGCAGTGTATACTGACAAGAACTGACTTTGGTAAGGATGCCATGCTTTATGATAGAGACAACTCAAAAATGGCTGCAAGTAATATTAAATTCTATCTTTATGCTAATTAGCCTCACCAGAGGGACATGACCTTGAAGTGTGTACATGTACATGTAACTTGCAACTCTTTTCCTTGGAACAAAGGACACCCAATTTTATGTCCAAATACTGTTTGGACAAAAATAAGATCGAAGCTGCATGCTCAGGAAAATGCTCAAGCTGCGTTACATCCAGATAAGGAAACTTTAACTAAGAAAAACCCGAGCTCTGAACCAGAGTTAAACACTTCAAGGTCATGAGCTTCTGGCCTCACACTTTGTAGCAAAAGTTCTTTTCCATGTTGTGAATGCCAATGAGGCTTGTACAGTAAGTCTAACTACGTAGCATAAGTATAAGAGTACATGTACATGTCTTTAACTAGCCACCATTTTTGCACTAGGGTACCCCCACTGCTCTGAGTAAACAATTTTAAACCATGGGGAATAAAGTTTACAATTACATTAATTGATAAGCATTTCAAAAAAGAGTATTATCAGGAAGAAATAAATTCCAGACACCCTTATTCTGTCTTTCAAATTTCCTGGAAGTCACCATCTTGAAAAATAATACATGTACATGTACATTTAACATGTAACGTTTTATGGTTGCTCATGGTGCTGACACTTAAAACGTTTGTAAAATAATAATGGCAACCATTGTAAGGAGTAACGAGAGGAAAGAGTGAAAAATTCAGCCTTAAATGGATTCAAACTCATGACCTCTGTGATGCCATTGCAGTGCTCTACACTGTACTGGCATTAACGTGTTCCTCAGTCAGAAGTTAAATGGTTTTTGCACAGAGTGCTTCTTAGAGCATTACAGTTTGGATTTACGTGTAAGACTATTAGATTATTGCAGTTTCAAAATGTTACTGTACTTAAGGGCCCAGACGTATTTTTTGCGCGTTGCTAAGGAAATGAAATGTTAATTCGGGTGACTGACATCATCATATCATGAGCTGACCAGGAAACCCACTCACAAGCAAAAATCACCGTTGTTTGCATCAAAGGTTTTTCCACTCCCTTCCTCAAACGCGTTCTCAGATCAACTGCGCATGTGTTAATGAACTGACTTCCGGTTTGAGAAAAAGCTAAATTTCCGGCGTTCTTTAAATTGAATTTTTTTTTTTTAATATGACACGTTTCACCTCCAAAAACAGAATATGGCTAAGCATTATTTTTTCAAATCATCTTTTTTGAAAATTTTATGGGTATTTCAGTATCGCTTATCTCTCTAAAAAGAACATTTTTCAAAATAAAAAGTAAACCATGATTGGCTGGATGCAAAAACGAATACAACTTATGAAACCACTGACTAAATACCCAAATTGAGTAGCACGTAGACAAATTTAGAGTTTTCTTTTATTATAATATTATGATGATGTCATGTTTAGGGTCATTGGTTTACAAAAGTTGGAAACTAACCAAAATTATGCCAAATTCTCTCAAATTAGTTAACTATTACATCCTTAGCAACACACCCCATAAAATACGTCGGTAGGCCCTTAAGAGGTAGATGTAAAGAAAGGAAAGCCAGAAAAACTCAGTAATACACTATATTCCTCTGTAATATCAGTACATTGCTCTACCACCTGAGCTCACAGTTGGCTTAATAGCTCATGACAAAATAAATTAATGGTACTGTAGGCCACTGCACTGGTATCACAGCAACACAATAATTATTTTCGTGTCGGTCATATTTCCAGCTGCAATCTAACACAACTGATGATGTCACAAAGAGATATTTGGCTGTGTGGGAAATGTCACAATTATTTTTGGCTAAGTTTGTGCTGCAAAAAACTCACTTCGGACTTTTGATAGAATATTCTAATAATGAAATCCTACCAAGCAAAGTTTAAATTTTAATATAAAATTCAAGTTGTGTGCACTTTAAAATTAATGATTCTTTTGAACGTACATTTGTACACAGTCATGACATTGAATCTTTCATTTTGTACATGTATACACACGTTTAGACTTCAATAGGACAACCCTTAGTTGTCACAATTAAGATAGCGGCTCCTTGGAAATTTTGAAACAAAAAGAAGGTACAGGGATGAGGGTACTAGAGGTGTAAGACAGAAATACGATTGGATGTTTGTTGGCTTTCTACAGTAGGCAAGTTGTTGTTGCTTGGTGCCAATGAGCAGCTTGGATATCTTAAAGCTGTGAGAATGTAATGCACGGCTGTAATAACAGAAATCGTTGTTTAACCAGTTGCTAATGACTGGCTTCTAATGCCATAGATGGTTATTGACCTATCAAACCATTTTCCACTGGTTATTTACCGTGTGCATCATGTAAAATTTGGAATAAATTTGGAATAAATTTGGAATAAATTTGGAATAAATTTGTTGGAATGTTGTACAACAATCTCCAAAAACAGTTGTCAAACATAAGCGAGTCTGAAGTATGTTTACCTCCTCATTAAGTTAATTCTTATTCCAAACAATCTGTTTTCTTCTTCCAAAGAACTTTATTATGGGGGTGAAGCGTTTACAGCAGATCAGCCTCAGTCCTTTACGTGTCCGTACTGTGGAAAAATGGGTTTTACAGAATCAGCACTTCAGGAGCATGTGGCATCAGAACACAGTGATGCATCCATTGAAGTGGTAAGTCCATTAAGGTTACCGTATACCTTCAGATCGGCAATTTTCTTCAAATTTGGATTTTTTGGTTAAAGTAGTGTTCGAAATGGGGTATTTTATGAAAAAAAAAAATTATCCAAAAACATTAAATATTGGCGAAGAAATGGCGGTTTTAAGTTTTGGACGGAAGTAAAATTTACCCGTTTGATAGCGCTGTTTTCTCGAATCAATTTTTTCACATGAAGCGGACATTTTAAAGAGCTAAAACTCAAATGGAATTTGTCCGATTTCCCCAAAATTTTGACAGTGGCTAGATTAACATGTAATCAACAAGAAGGTGTCTGCGATTCTTTTATTTTAAAATATTTTTTCTCTGAGAGCGATTTTTGTACGAACACATCACATTTTAATACTCTTTCGAAAACGTGCTGTAACCTTTCGCTGCAACTGAGTATGGCAAAACGCAGAAACCCTATTTTAGCACTTTGTCTTTGGGTCGGGAAACGGAGTAACAAAATAAAAGAGCGAAAAGCAAAATTTCCTATGACTTGTAACTTTGAAAAGCTGATTTGGACGTTCGCATTTAGAGGTTGTGAAAAATTCGACAATTCATTTAATTTCAAAATTATTGATGTGGTCTGATAGCCAGCTCTATAAGCTTTAATTTGATATAGGAATTTAGGTATCTGCAGTTTAAACCGGACGCGCTACATCGCTCGGACGCGAGACACCCCTGAAGGTATACGGTAACATAAGAAATTAAATTTGTTTTTAGTCCGTTGCTCTTCTGGGTTGGATACTGGCACTGCAAGCCAGGTTGACGCAATTTTAAGCGGACAAGTCAATGATGTATGCAGTCTTGGGGATCTTTAGGACAAGCAAGCTCTTTTTATTGTTTAATGTTTCATGGTAATCCATTCTCAACAAGAATCCCTGAAGTGTGACCACTTGAAGTCTTCAATGTGTGTGCACTTTTGATCATAAGCAAAAAATAGCTTTTTCTTGGTGTCTGATTGGATAATGTGTCAAATGAAAGGGTGTCTATAAAATCAAAAAGTGGTTGCGATTGATTCTTTTGTGTAAAGCAATCTGAAGAATGAAAATTTTGTGGTTCTGTATTTGTCAGGTGCAACCCATTTGGTTTTACTTTTTCACAGGTATGTCCAGTTTGTGCCGCCTTACCGGGTGGAGATCCTAATCATGTGACAGATGACTTTGCCGCCCATTTGACGTTGGAGCATAGGGCACCAAGTAGAGATATTTACATATCCTATAAGTATTTCTTTTAATTACATCTGTCGCCTCGGAAATAAATTTTCTATAGGGAAAGTGGGCTCTGACAGGGAAGTTTTACTGTTTCAGCTGGTGGAAACAGGCTTCCAACTCTGATCTCAGTATTGCAGCTCAGAACTCAAGAAGACGATAACAAATGAGTTTTCACAGGATGTCATAACTAACTTTTTGATTTATTATTGTCCAACTGTATTAGTTGTTGTGTAGAAAACGCACGGAACGAATACAAAGATGTTTCACGATATTTACAGTCAATCCCGAGCGGGCAAGATAGCTCCATCTTACCCGCTCGGGTAGCCAATAACAGCGCGCGATTTGATTCATGTTGCCCGCTTACGGAGCTAGTCATATAATAAACTTGGTTATTGTACAGTAGAGAACCGTACAAAACACAGCTCCTCTCGTAAAAATACTTAGCGATACTACGCACCAAAACATCGAATAAGATATAGTTACAAGGGCGAGTCAAAATACAAGCGACGAGTACAAGTACATATATCTTATTGGACGATTTAGTGTGCGGTATTGTGGGATACTTTTACGAGTCTCATTGTACATGTATTTTGGGAAGCCTGTAGGACGAGTCAAAATACAAGAGACGAATAAAAATATCCCACGATACTACACGCTATATCGTCCAATAAACTATTTAAACTTGGCAATATGCGGCAAAACCATTAATTTTACCGAGGACTTACAAAGCCTCACAAGATTTTGTCTCCATCGATCGGCAGACGACATATGTTTATGAACCTGTCTGTTCCGCTAAGAAATTCAGAAATGGCCTTTTTCTTGCTGCAGATGAAGTGTTTAAATCCCAAATGTCGAGCATACACCAGAAACGGCTGCATGTACTATGTATCTGAAAGTCGTGTTGTGTTATCTCGCGATTGTCTTTCGCCATCTTGAACGCGAAAACTCTGGCAATAAAATTCGTCGTCGCGCGAATCACACAAATAAATTAGCACGGTAACCAATCAGAGCCACCACCAGGCTTTTAGGTAGTAACGTTACCTGACGGCATTAACGCCTGCCGCTTTCAGCCGCGTCTCCACGAGTAACTTAGTGTGAATTCAAGCTTGTCAAGCGCGGGGCAAATGTCAGCACCTCACTATACAAATATCGTGGAATATTTGTACTCGTTTCGTGCGTTTTCTGTACAATAGCGAATCCAGGTGGATAATTATCAGCAATACCACACACCAAAACACCTAATTATTAACAAAGCACCGTCAAGGCAATTCTGGTGCCATATCTTGTTGTTAGCTGTGCAATGTATTTTGTTTTGTTTTATTACCTTTTAACCTTAACTGACTTACTACGACGAACCAGGAGCTGCTCGGCACGTAAGACGTTTATTTCACCCGGCAGTTAGCGGAAGTCGCCCCAGACCTCCACGGTCACGGGCAACCAATATGCATTTTGGGGGATCTGGGGGTAGTAGTGGAATTGCCTCGTCTTCGTCCTCGTCGTCCACGGCTGCCCGCGAGAGCATGGATCCTATAGCAGAGCTTTTATCGCAGTTATCTGGTGTGCGGCGAGCCGCACAGCAGTCACAACCGCCAATGCAGTCGCAGCTTCAGCTACTGCAGCAGCAACTACAGTTAGAGAGGCAGCAAGTGCAACAAACGAGGGAGCGACTAGAGAGGCTTCCAGCGCGGCGGCAGATGGCTGCGGCGGCTGCTGCCGCGGCAGCCAGTAGCAACGCACCCACGACAACGGCAGTGAGTAGCCAAGAAAGCAGTAGCTCGGCTCCTTCGTCGTTTCTTCTTGCCAGGTCTGTACTTGATCAGATAGTATCTTGTTTTGAACATTACTTGTAATTTGGCACGTTCTAGTCTGTTAGTGACGGTTTCCTTCGGCAGCAGTTTGTTACTTCCTTCAGGCGTTATTGTAACTTATTGAGTTACTTCCTCAAGTGCGATCATCATTCTCTTCAAAGGCATAGTCATGCATCCCTCTCCAAGCGCGACAAAAAATGTGATACCAAGCCGCAAGTGTTTTTGCCTTTGGTTGGACGAAAATGCGGCACGAAATTTTTAACCAATCGGTTGGCGTAAAGCTTGCATGTCCTTTGATGATCAATTCAAGACAACCCTGAGTGAGTGTTCTGTGCGTTCTGTGCTTAGTTACCAGGCCTTTGAATAAAAGCGAGGCTGGAGTTGACTTTGGTTTGACACAAACCTCATTGCATTTTTTTGCGTCAATCATGCAGTTGTAATGCTAGCGAGTTTCTATTTACATAAGAAAAGCACTCATGCTTGTCTCAAAGCAAGGTCAACTCCAATCTTGCATTTAAAGGCCTGGTACCTGAGCACAGAACTGTAAAATGGTCGTTTAAACACGAAGACGCACAATAAAAGTAGTCGTGCCTTAAGCACATGCAAATGATTTATCAATCAAGCGTGGACGCAACCGAGCTCTGTGATAATTTGTGTAGTAAAAAAGCCCCTTTTTTAATCCCGAGTCCTTTTTTCTCGCGCTAGAAATATCTTTTAGGGTTTACGTCTCAGTGTTGCTGTTTGTTGATCACTATCTTGGATAATCAGTAACCAGTTATTTAGGCTCATCGACAGAGTAGTTACAACTTGTCAAGGAATTTAATGACCTCATAAATAAGATTCAAGATATAAGAACTGATATAAGGGCATCTCTGGGTGATCAGCAAGAACGTGACAAAAAAAATTCGAACGCTTCACTGTGAGTTTATTGATTTTTATGCACCCTCCAATAATGTTTTGAAGAAAGATGAAATACCTTCCCTTTCAACCAAAACTTGTTCTCTTGATCCAGTTCCAAGGTAATAATTAAGGATACTATTGACATTGTTCTGCCTGTGCTAAGAGAAATTGTGCGACGATCTTTAACTCAAGGAGAATTTCCATCCATCCTGAAGGAGTCTCTTGTTCGTCCACGGCTTAAGAATGTTGAACTGGAAAGTGACTCGTTTTCAAACTATAGGCCAGTAGCAAATATTTCCTTTCTTGGTAAAATCATGGAGAAATCTGCGTCCATTCAAGTACATCACTGTCTTAATCAACATGGCCTTTTTCCCAGTCTGCAATCAGCGTATTTGACACCACAGATTTAACACCACTCCACAGAGACCGCACTGCTCAAGATAACTGATGACATCTTGAAAACCCTTGATTCACGAATGAAGTGGTTCTAGTACTACTTGATTTGTCGGCGGCATTTGATACGCTAGACCACACTCTTTTCATAGAAAGGCTACAATCAACTCTACTGGCACTGCTCTGCAATGGTTTAAATCATATTTAAGGAGGCTCGAAATAGTTTCTCCTTTTTTCAAACAAATAATCATATTTTGTCCTTAGATACAGTTAGGGTAATTATATCAAGACGAAATTTGGCCAGGGTATTACGTACCCATCGTAGGCTTCTCACATTAAATTTTCCTCCAAAATAACGTTACCATGACATCGATATGGTGTCCCACAAGGATCCATACTTGAGCCCTTACTGTTTAGACTTTATGTAGTACCTCTGCAGGAAGTGATACAAGCTTAGAATCTTAAGTGCGTGTTCTATGCCGATGATAATCAAGTATATATAGCTCTTAGCCCGAATCATCCAAGTGACGCGCCGGGCACCCTTTGGCGATGCGTTGAACACATTTTTTCGTGGAATACCATGAACATGTTCAAGGTCAGACGGAGGAAGGACGGAGGTATTGCACTTTACATCGCGGTAAATATGAAAGGACCATCTTTTGCAGAAAGCCTTACATTTGCAGGGACTACAATTGACATTACTAAGAAAACTAGAAATTTAGGTGTTATTATGGATAACAATGTGACATTTAATAGTCGTGTTAATGAAATTTGTAGGAAAGCTACTCTCGCCATAAGATCAATAGGGTCACATTCGGAAATCTCTCGTATCACGAGCTTAAAATGTTGGTGAATTCTCTCCTAATTTCTCGACTAGATTATTGCAATAGTCTCCTGTTCAGTTTTCCAAAATACCAAATGAAGAGGCTCCAACGAATTCAAAACACCGCAG